>NW_028289684.1:2482028-2792281 GCF_059628265.1 Tinamus guttatus | reverse complement strand
ACGGGATGGGCACCTTGGTTACAAATAACACAGAAAAAGCAGAGTTGCTCAATGCCTTCTTTGCTTCGGTGTTTACCAAAGGGCAGCCCTTTAGAGCCCCAGGCCCTAGAGACAAGAGAAGAAGCTGGTGGAGAGGAAGACTTGCCCTGGGTAGAGGAAGATTGGGTCAGAGAGCACCTAAGGAACCTCGATACCCACAAATCCATGGGCCCTGATGGGATGCACCCCAGAGTGCTGCGGGAGCTGGCAGATGCCATAGCTAAGCCGCTCTCCATCATCTTTGAAAGATCCTGGAGAACGGGGGGGTGCCGGAAGACTGGAAGAAGGCCAATGTCACGCCAGTCTTCAAAAAAGGCAAGAAGGAGGACCCAGGCAACTACAGGCCAGTCAGCCTCACCTCCGTCCCCAGAAAAGTGATGGAACGGCTCATACTGGCCGTTGTCTCCAGGCACATGGAGGACAAGAAGGTGCTCAAGAGTAGTCAGCATGGATTCACCAAGGGGAAATCTTGCCTGACTAACCTGATAGCCTTCTATGATGAAATGACCGGCTGGATAGACGAGGGGAGAGCGGTGGATGTCGTCTATCTCGACTTCACCAAGGCTTTTGACACCGTCCCTCACAACATCCTCCTGGGCAAGCTCCGGAAGTGTGGGATAGATGAGTGCACAGTGAGATGGATTAGGAACTGGCTGGATGGCAGGGCCCAGAGAGTGGTGATCAGCGGTGCAGAGTCTAGTTGGAGGCCTGTGGCTAGTGGGGTCCCCCAGGGGTCAGTCCTTGGTCCAGTCCTGTTCAATTTATTCATCAATGACCTGGATGAAGGCACAGAGTGCTCCCTCAGCAAGTTTGCTGATGATACCAAACTGGGAGGAGTAGCCGATACCCCAGAGGGCTGCGCTGCCATCCAGAGCGACCTGGACAGACTGGACAACTGGGCGGTGAAAAACCTCATGCAATTCAACAAGGCCAAGTGCAAGGTTCTGCACCTGGGGAGGAATAACCCCAGACACCAGGACAGGCTGGGGACCGACCTTGTGGAGAGCAGCTCTGCAGAGAAAGACCTGGGTGTCATGGTGGATGATAAGTTGACCTTGAGGCAGCAGTGTGCCCTCGTGGCCAAGAAGGCCAATGGGATCCTGGGCTGCATTAAGAAGAGCATCTCTAGCAGGTCGAGGGAGGTGATCCTGCCCCTCTACTCAGCCCTGGTGAGGCCGCATCTGGAGTACTGTGTCCAGTTCTGGGCTCCACAGTACAAGAGGGATGTGGAGCTGCTGGAGAGAGTCCAGCGCAGGGCTACAAGGATGATCAGGGGCCTGGAACATCTGCCCTATGAGGAGAGGCTGAGGGAGCTGGGCCTGTTCAGCCTGGAGAAGAGAAGGCTGAGAGGGGATCTAATCAGTGTATATAAATACCTCAAGGGAGGGAGTGCAGAGGACGGGGATGGTCTCTTTTCAGTGGTGGCCACTGATAGGACTAGAGGAAATGGCCGGAAACTGAAACATCAAAAATTCCATAGGAACTTAAGGAAAAATTTCTTAACAGTGAGGGTGACAGAGCACTGGAACAGGCTGCCCAGAGAGGTTGTAGAGTCTCCTTCTCTGGAGATCTTCAAAACTCGCTTGGATGCAGTCCTGCGCCACGTGCTTTAGGTGTCCCTGCGTATGCAGGGGGGTTGGACTAGATGATCTCTAGAGGTCCCTTCCAACCCTAAGCATTCTATGATTCTATGATTCTATGATTCTATGATTTTTTTTTTTTTGGGGGGGGGGTTGTTGTTGTTTGTTTTGTTTTGTTCTTTTTAAACCAGCCCAGAATCAACAAAGCATCTGAGTAAATAAAGGGAAGGCTCTAACTGACACTGGTAGTACTCAGCACACTGGCAATTTTTGATTGTGTGAATGATGCTCTGGGCTTGTGGTAAAGGGATAATTGTGACAAAAAGAAAATCCTCATGAGAAATTTCTGCTTGTTTTACCTGTCACTACCAAGTGAAGGCTCTGTGGAAACCAGTAACTCATGGGAGCTCTTTCAAGTTCCCCCTCCATGCCTGCACCGCAGCCCAAGGTAAACAGCTCCTTTGCTCTGATCGTCAGCCCCACCCTGTTTGAGGTTGGAGTGAAGCATTTTTTCCAGTACGTGGCATTTACTTAATAGCCCTTATCAAGCCATAATGAGATTCCCTTTCCACCACCCATGGTTGTGTTCTGGACACGTCCCCAGGTTGGTGACACAGCAGAGCGAGTCCCCTGCCCCATGAAAAGGAGTCCCTGTGCAAACAAGTGAAGGGTAAAGTCATGGGCGATAAGGTGGAGCTGGGGGAGGGTGAGAGCTCATATCCAGCTGCGGTGGGAAGGCAAACAAGGTCAAGTGGGCCAGGTTTTGGGCGCACAGGGCTGCGGTGTGGAAGTGCAATTGGGTTTGGTGCTTTCTAGTTTCATCTAGGGCTGCTCTTTGGTGAAATTCTCCTCTGGGACTCCAAGAGGAGCCTGTCCCGGAGATGCTAAAGCTTTGGCAGGTGAGGGCAGCCATGGGGAGGTTCTGCTGCCCTGGCCTTGGTGGTGGCCAGCTGTCCAGACAGGAGGTTGCCAAGCCCAGATCTTCCTGCAGTCTGTGGCCACCAGAGCTCAGCAGAGCTGATAAAGCAGAGCAGACCTAGTGCACACAGCGCGCTGGCTCTGAGAAGTCACTTCATGAGGCAGGACTTTCGGTGGTAGCCTCCAGGGTGCCAGGGCTCACCTGCCCCTTCACAGCTCGTGTCCCATGCGCTAGTGGCCAAGCCTGTCAGTGCAGGCAAAAGCAGGGACAGAACTGAGGATACTCAGCACAAACGGGCACCAGACCAGAGGGCCCAAAGCAGTCACCACCAGACCAGGGCCAGACCCACCGTGCGCTGCACTGCTTGAGCGCTACGGGTCTCACGTTTGCAACACCGGGGTCTCAGAGATGCACCTCCAGATGTACCATGTTATTCACAATGCCAAGCGAGTCCTTCTGGGGAGATAACAATACCACTTGGTCTATTTTTAATTCAGTTCCTTGACAGAACATTTAGCTGTTCCTCTTAGAGAAGAATTTTGTAATGGTTTCCTATCATGTCGATTTGGAAAGCGTTCCAGCCTCCCACTCCTGAGAAGTGTAAAACTATTGGCAACATATGGCATCCCTGCGGAGCTATTTAATTGTACAAAGGGCTGCCAAAAGATAAAAAGGGACTCAGGAAAAAATAAAATAAAAATACTAGAGCTCCATTCTTCCCCTTTCAGCATCTAACCGCAAAACAGCTTGCTAGATTTCCCAAATCCTCTCTCAAACAAAGCGGGGCTGCTGCACTGGTTGCTAATAAGCTGTGGACTACAAGGTTGTCGTTTTGACTTCAGCCCAAGCTCTCAGCAGCTGAAATCTGTCACTAGCTGGTGGGGTCCATCACTGGTGCAGCAAACCCCACTGCCCCAAGTGAGTCCGAGGTGGGGACAGAAAGGGGGTCTGCTCTGATCTGCTCCTAGCATTGGTCCTCTACTCTTCTGAAGTTTTCCATGGTGACTTGAGTCATGGGGACACCAACTCATTCCCCTGGGAAGGATAAGGGGGTTGGTCACTGCCCACACACAGCCCAAGCAACCTTGGATGGGGAGAACTCTGCCCAAGACAGACCCATCAGCACCATCGTAGCTCCAGCTCTGCCAGCACTTCCCTGCATCTTGCGGGTGCACGTGCATGGCACACACACCCTATGGCCCAATGCAAAACAGGAGATAGAAAGGATGCAAAGCAAACGTCTCATTATTCACTTAAGTTTAGTTTAATTTTGTCTCCCTTAAAATATATGACCATGAGCAGAGCAGAGTGCACCCCACCAGTGCACCCCACCAGCTGCAGTGCAGGGTGGACACTAAGCTATCAGCAGTGGCCTGGAGCAGTATGACCACAAGTCACCTCCCATCCAAAGGCTCAGGGACAAGGCCTTGCTCCCTCTTTGGGACACAACAGCACTACAGATGCACAGATGCATTACAGATGGCAAAGTGAGCCCATTGCATTCCCACCTGTAAGAATACCATCCACTAGCCACTGGTGACACTGGACTTCAGGAGGAAGAATAATAAAGGGAAATAAGAGGAATGAAAAAAAAATCAAGTAACTTAAATCCCTAAACTTATGAAGAAAAGCAGAAAAGAAACGAGGGAGAAGGCAAACACCAAGCCCAGTTCAGTTTAGTGAGATAATTCAAGAGATTATCAAACCATAGTCATTCTGCCGAAAATGGAAATCCAACTTCAGTTAATCCTATAAAAGGCAGCATTGACAATGCCAGGCAACAGGTATGTTCAAAACTCAAGTTAGGAGACGAAGGAGGCTTGGGGCCAAACCCAGTATCCATACAGAAACAAACAACAGGAGATCTTATTGCATCAGAAACTGGAAGTCTGCAAGAAAATTTGCAGCACCATTGAAATACCAGTAAAGGGAAGGGAGGAAAACTACAGGAAAGCTAAATTTCTCATCCTGAACAGTGTGAGCCCTACTTAGCCATGACCTGTGCATGGATAGAAATGTCACAGCTCCATCAGGGTTTTGTAAAGGGACAGAAGAGGGAGTTAAAACAGCACCTGAACAGAACAGAAAACCATCTGGAACAGAAGAGAAACCGTCATTTGCCACTAAAACCACCCCTTGCACTGAAAACCTGGAGAGTTAGACTGACTGAACGGCTCTTTGGGGAGGCTCTGGCTTTCACACGGGATTACAGGGTCACTGAATTCAATACCAGATGGATGTTATGACCCACCTCTGAAGGAGGAAAACCAGCAGAGCATCTACACAAAAGAGCATTCCAGTGGATTTTCAAAAAATCTTTTGACCTCATTTCTCAAAATGGACTTTGAGAAATAATCTTCTCCTGTTGCAAGGCTTAAGCAATGAGCTGGCACAGGTCAGGATGAGACCTCCTCCCATTCGTTCCCGGGGTATCCCGCTGATCAAAATATCTTGCCTGGAATAAAAGATGACTAAATCCCAGTGACTTTCCGATGATGGTCCTAAGCCTGAAGTGGTTTTGGAAAAGTTGCCCTGAGGTACCAGGAGAGACCTGAGGTCTGGCCCGTGTGGGAGGAAGAAAGCTTGAGTGCATTACTCCACTAAGGGCCATTGCAGCTCCCCGTTGGCATGCATTATTGATAGCAGGAATAGCAGTAAATTAGTATGTGATGAGCTCTCAGATCGAGCCTTTGTGTTGGCTCAGTCCCACTAATGCAGCCTACAGAAAATCCTGCTGCACAGAAGCGACATCACAGCTCCTGTTAACAAGCACTCACCCAAACTTCCCTCTGCTTTTAAGAAGGCAATTCTTTGATGATTCTTTCATACTCTTAGCATGAATTGGAGCAAAAGTTGTCATTATTGCACTTTGGATGTCATTAGAAAAAGATTTTTTGGGTGGCAAGTAATTAGATTAAGGAGATCATGCAGAAAAAAAAAGCCATATCTAGCAACTACATTTGTTTGGTGTTGGTTAATCTGATGAATAAAAAAGACATGTCTGATGAATAGTCTCACTTTCTTTTCTTAAAATGGGCTAGATCTCATCAGTAAAGGTATTATTTTCCTCCAAAGAGTAACAAAAACAGATCTCTTTGCTCAATCAGAGGTATTTAAGAAAAATGTCTCTCTCCTCCTTCCCTTTTGCATTAGAGCTAACTTGCCAATTCACAGGGATTCATGCAGTTATTCTAATGCCGCCTTGGAATCTTCTTGCAAAAATGAATCTGGCCAGTGTGAGGGCTTTAACTGATCAGATATAGACCAGAAAGAAAAAATATGAGTAGTGGCAGAGCTCTGCTATTTCTTGAGATGACAGGTGACAGATTTCTTCACCAAATACTCCCTGTCAGAACAAGTGGGGAAGCTGATTCAGAGGAAGCTTTGGTAAAGCAGTGAGGACGTGCTTGAGGAGCTGGCTATAGGCAAGGACTGGGATGAGACAATCACAAATTAGTTCAGTTCATAAGAAATGAAGAACTAGGCCTTTTCTTTGTTCGAGAAGGTCAGACTTCAAGAAATAAAGCAAATAAATACAGCCAACAACATGGTAGAGCGTTAGGACATGGGTATAGAGCAGACCTTGGGAAGTCAAAAGTGCACAACCTGTCTGGAAGGCACATTCCAAACAAAAGGAATAAATACAGAGTTGGTCTCCTAGAAGAGATATTGAAAAGAAGTGGAGAGTCTGAAAGGGAGAGAAAAGAGACTGATCAGCAAACTCCCTTAGAGTGGAGAAACTGTAAGACTAAAATGAGACTTGCCAAAGTCAAGCTGAGCAAATGAAACAATTATACGTCAATCAGTGAAAAAAGGTCTTAGTTCATACATACAGACAGAAAAAAAAAAAGAGAAGAATTAAAATAAGAAAAAGAGACATTAGGAGTTAGGGGGAAGAAGACTCAAACTAAAAATAAATGTAGTTACAGCCAGAAAACTAAAGAAGTACTTTGTTTCAGTTTCTAAGAAAGATGATGCTTCAGGACACAAGGGCAAAAGGATGATAGCTAATGGGCATAAGATTTATAAAAATGGAAATTTCAGCATCCAAGGTGAAACAAAAACTGAAAGAGCTTTAATGCACTGGAGCCAGGGGAAACAAATAATCCAGCCCCAGCTCCTGAAAGAACTGGCACATGAAATTGCAAGTCCACTCCTAAGGATTTTTAATACATGTATCAAGCAGGAAAAAATAGCAGGCACAATGTTCCTATTAAAAAAAATAAAAAAGGAAATAAAGGATCTAGGCAACTAGAGACATCGATGATATGCAAAGCTGAGAATAAATCTGGGAGGAAAGAATAATTAAAGACCTGAAGGTAAATGGAAAATCGGATCAAATATATCAAGTAAAACACTCGGATGATCCTGACGAGGGAAGTAATAGAAACAGAATGAAATGTAATAGTACAAAGTGCAGAGCTGTGCACGCTGGGACCAATAACATGAATTTCTACTTGAAGCTTGGGTCTCATCAGTTGAAAATGACAGAACAGGAGAGAAACTTGTTTCCACTCATCTGTCACATGGGGACAGTGAGCAGCCAGCGTGATGGAGCCCTGAAAAAGGCCAATGTGATTATCCCAGGTGACATATTTCCACTGGGTACCACTGCCCCCGTCCAGGTGAGACTATCCAGAACTGTTGTGTACCTCCTGTCACCTCTGCTGAAGAACAGCAAAAGGAAAGGTGCAGAGAAACGGGAAGGGTTGGCTTGTGCAATAGGAAAAAAACAGTGGCCAAGGGAGACATGACTGCAAGGAGGAAGGAGGGAGTAAACAGGGAGGAGAAGCTATTTGAGCTAAAGGACTGTCTTGGAACATGAACAAATGGAACACACTGCCCATGAACACACTTAGGAAGTTATCGGAAGACTTCTAATAGACTTGTAAAGATCTGGAACAGTCTCCTGACCATTAGGGGAAGGTGGAAACTTAACTTATGCTTTAAGAAGAGATGGATACATTGCTGACGGGCTATCTGGATGCTGGAGGCCTTGCAGCTAGGGAGGACGACATGACATGAGTGGCTGGGCAGGAGGGGCAAGGTGTGGGTCAGAGCTCCTGCAGCACAACCCAGGTCACCTCGGTCTCTTTGTCTGGAAGTGCAGCAATGTTGGTCATTGCCCAATGCCTGCAGTGACTGTGTGCCTTCCTTTGATATGTACAACAGAAATAGAAAGCATTCCTCTGATTCCTCCTTTAAAATCTCCAGGTTTCAGGGCAACCTTTTGATTCCTCTGTCATTGGAGCCATTTTTTGGGGTGCTAGTGTTGATGTTTTTGTGGCCAAAATAGTTCTGAAAGTAAAGATGTGGGGACAAATGGAGCTGCCAATGGGTTTTCATCAGGGAGAAATGGTGTTTAATGGAGAGTAAATTGGACTGGGATGATATTCACGCAGAAAAGACAGGGCTGGGGAAGGCCTTTGTAGTCCCCACAAGCACTTTGCTTTCAGTCTAGGTACCGGTGCCTGGGTCCAACTGTAGGGACTGCCTGGTATGTCCTGGAAAAAGGTAAGACCTTTGCAAGAGGACTTCAGTCTGAGGCCTGACATAAAAACACCACCTTTCCCTTGTGTGCCAATAAAACCTGAGTTTTCTGGTTCTCAGCATCAGCTCTCCTCCCAGACAGCTGCAGCGAAGCATCGATGGGCTCAGAACCGCATCTCTGCTGAGGCCATCCCCAGCTCTCAGGGTGGTGAGAGGATCACAAGCATGGGAATGCAGTGCATTGACTTTCCAAACACCCAGGATGCTTTAGCTCCTTGAGCATACATAAAAAAAAAAATCAGATTACTCAGGCAGCTCACTGAATCATACTCGTGTCTTTTCTCTAGTTCATTCATTTTCAGAGAGTGCAATCTAGTTTTACCACTTTAGAAACTAATGAAGACTTCAGAGGTCTGGGCCAGGACAACTTTGGTGTGCACCAGCAGCTTGCAAGCCTCCTGACCACAAGGAACTGTCACTCAATTTTCTAAAGCTTATTCTAGACTGAAAATATGACAAATGGTAGCATGGGGTTACGTACATGTTGCCTCACAACATCTCCAGGTCAGATCCATCCAGTTCCCAAGTCAAAAGATAAATTTTCTAACTTCAGGGAATAGAAGTTAGCTGGGACCCCAAGTTGCCTTCCTTCCACTAGCTATGGTGATTCCAGTAACTGAGAGACTGATTCAGCTTTCGCTTGCACTAACTTTACCACTGTTGGCTTTCACAGTGATTTTTCTGCTTCAAAATGGTGTAACCAGGATATGAGTAGGATTATCTGGTTCTGTTGCTGAAGCACAAAGCAGAGCCTCAGTTTCTAAGCTGCTGTTGTGTCACTGATGAACGGCAGTGGAGACACCAGGGGTGGAAACGTAGAATGAAATCCTGGGTGTTTTCCCATAGACTGAAGGCAGATCAAAATTTTACCTGTTAGGAGCAAGTCGGTGAAATGGGAAGTGTCATTCTCCATCATAACTAGAGTCACTATTTAAATTCATTTGGATCACAGAGTAATTTTTCCACTCTGTAAAAGGTTTCTTTCGTAAGTGCCACTCCATGTCTCTTGATTTGATTTCCTTGTACCTTTTTTTTTCATCCATTTTTAATAGGCTTCCAGATTTCTAATAGCTTAGAGATTTCTTTTCTCCTTCATGTCTATGTTGTTAATTGTAAGACTGGCTTTTGGATCTCTCCTTTCTTTGATACCCAGCTTGCCTGGGTCGTCTTTGCACTTATCCTTTAAACATATTCTCAATGTACTTGGTTTACTTCATTGAGCATTTTTTGAAAGCATTGCCTTTGCTTTCACTCTCAGCTCTGTTATCTGAATACATCTTAGGTAATTAATCAGCTCCCATTGATCTGAACATAAATTTCCAGATTTTTCAGACATTCATTACATGTTCTGAATAGATGTGAGACTGGCTGGATGAGGGAATTCATACCTGACAAACAACCCATCCAGATTTGAGCTGTTCCTCCTACTCATGCTCTTCTCGTTGAGTTGCTGGGTGAAGTGGTGGCATTTTTCAGAGGGCTGTGACTGAGAACTAAAGTTCAGAATAGAAATTCAGTCTCTTTGGGGCTCTTCCTCCCACTTCTCCCCACAAAAGCAGCCATTTCTGCATTGAAAAAAAAAAAAAAAAAAAAAGAGCAGAACTGGCTAGTCCTGCTAGTTGCTGTTTCATTATCAACCCTGCTCTCAGCTACGTTCCATCACGGAGAAGCCCAGAGTGGGCCTAGGACATCAGTCCTGCCTCATTGCACTAGATGATGGGGAACTCCGGTCATTCCCCATGGATTCAGGGCTAGCTGCGAGTAGCAGTGACCTTCGTGCTCCCGGAAACACAGCCAGTTTCTAGTGAACATCCTGTAGCTCTTTATCTGTGTCCAGAGAATAATTGAGGGCAGGTAATAAAAAGCAATATTAGATCCAATTTAGAGGACAAATACAGAGGCAGGAGAAGACATATAGTATCTTTGTTTCTCTGCATCTATCGTTATGGGGAAGAAGGCTGCAAAAGAAAAGAATATATAAATTACCTTATCACAGAAAAAGCAGTGTGCAGTGACATAGTAAAGTCCAAATTACAGAGCATTATCATAAAAGGCTAAATGATGACCTGTGCAGTCTGAATATTCCCCAATGCTGCTTTTCCATGGAGTTATAACTTATATCAACCCGCATAACATTATCCTCCTTTCCATTTTTTTTTTTCTGTACTCCTGGAAGTACAGGATTTTCTGACAACCAGGTTTAAAAGCAGTCCCAGTTTTTGCACGCATCGGCCAGTTGCTACCAGCTTTGGCCTGAGCATTATCACCCGTCCCAATTACACAGGCTCGGCTGAGCCCGATGAAGTCATCCTTGTGTCACTGCCACTTTACAGAGCAGCTTCAAAGCAATGAATGCGATTTGCTAGGGGAATATTTCCTGCATATTTAAAGAGCTTTAAATCCTATATACATGTACCTCATTGTGCTTCATTGCCAAAAATGCAATTAATGGGTCTCTACTGTGGCACGAGGCTGAAATAGCACTGCCTTGCTTTTTATGCCTTCTGGGTTCTCCTGCTGCGAATAATGAGGAAAGTATTGTCAAAGTGGAATGAAACAAATGTACGAATTGCACATCTTACTAAGTGGACATGAATGACAGAGGCCATAGGCAGGATTTGGACCAGATGAAGTGTAACATTTCACTCCCATCACCCTAGCAAGCCAAAGCATAACATGTTTCTAAGGCAAAGAGCTCCATTTTAATCAACGCTTTCTCTCACTTTCTCCATATGTTTACATTTATACACGTACTGGGTAGTTTGTCCCTCCACAGTGGTTTCAGCATGGATATTTTTCAGAATAAGCTCTAAATCAGTATGAATCAGGGTTCTTGCAAGTGCCAAATACTAATAAAAAAATCCTCTACTATGAAAATGTAGTTTAGGAGCAAAGGGAACAATGCCACCCAGACCCATCCAAGGCAGCCAGAACCATGTTTCAGAAGGAATGTGTTTTTCACACATTTTTATTATTAGCCATACCTCTGATTCTTCCTAACTCTTTTTCCTTTTACCCAAGCACTGAATTTGCTTGTGTAATACAACTGTCTATCAGAAATCACTGTTGCAAACTGATTTCCAGTTGTCAACCTCATATCCCCAGCTCCAAAGCTATCTTTATTTAAGTCAAATGTGATGTGCCACTAATTTAGTCATATTACCCTCAAGGTTTAAAAAGATCGTGATTTCTCTTCCTGCATCTACTCAAAAGAATGTGTTGGATATGATTTTCCAGTCTTCCTGCAGCTCTGTACACTGCCTTGTGAAATGGTATGTTCTTGGTGTCAACATGAAAGTGCTTTTTATATTTGAGGGGAATAGAGAGGACTTGAAGAATCCTTTATTGCTGTGGACAGTATTTCCAGTGGTCAGATCTGTCAGCAGTCTGGGAAGAAGCCTCCTTTCATTATACAGTATGCATCTGATACTGCAAGGACCTAAATAACCAGAAAAACACTGTTGAAAACAGTGGGATAATTCACGTGCACAGTTAAGCATGTTTTTTCATGCACTGGGCTGTGGAGACCAGACCTTTCAATACCTTGCAGTATCAAGCCACAGGTGCAAGCTCAGGGAAAACACTTTCCAAGATCTGAGGGCAGGATGTGGGGGCTGCTGCTTGGTGCCCATCTCCAGCTGGGGCTCTCCCGAGGGAGCCCTTCCCGCGTATGAGGGTGCTGAGGGTGGGAAGGAGGCGAGCATCCCTCCCTGTCCTGCTGGGTCTTCTTGTCCATCTCCCAGGAACTCACTTCTGTTCTGGCTCTGCAGCCAAGCACAGTTTTATTCCCTGGTCTTCGTGTCCTTTAATGAGCTTAGCAAAAACCTTCCATTGCATATGGTCAGATTGCAATTTTTGAATACCCATACTATGGGCAAATCAAACCCAATTTCCTGCAATACAAAGCCCTGCACTGCTCCCCAATGAGGACTATTTTCCTGCCAAATTGCATCTTTTAAACCACAGCCAATTCAGCTGTAAAGTTGCCAAGAAAAAAAAAAGGTCAAAAGGATGTTTTAAACAAAGATTTTTCTCCTCTTTCCCTTACTCAAAAGCAGCTCTCCCAATTCTGCTCAAACTTTCAAAACATGGGTGAAATCGCTGTGGGGTAGGCATTGATTATAGACAATTTCAACTCAAAGGACAACATTCTGCAAACCTATTAGGAATACCTGAAAATAACAATTTCTAACAGGACCAGTGCTGGAAACAGTTTCTATCTACTCTGGTGTAGTATGAAGAGTCACTTCAGAGAAACCAGTGGAATTATGCAAGGGGAAGCAGAATTGGGGCCTTCCTTACTGCTACCTATATAATATTTTACGTGCATCAGTTTTATTTGAAAGGCTCTGCTGTGAGTACCTGCTTAGCAGCATACTTTATGAGATAAATATGCAGTAAATGGGAAGATGGGAAAAGCATCTCTCCTTTTTTAGATGGGAGAAAAAGACTGGACTAGAAGGTTGATTTGAATAAACAATAAAATATGTAGAAAGGTCAGAGTAATGGAAGATTTTAAGTACCCAAGCAGCAAGAGGAGGACATTAGGGAGAGAATGCTAGCTGGAAGCTTGTTTATGGAATTGGCATAAGATTGCTTTTTAACTTAGCATGTGTATCAGCTGAAAAGGAAAGGAGCTACGTGACTTGTATTAAGTGCTGTGCTGCATGAGAGGTGTTTGAAGACAAGCTGTATTCCAAGGGAAACTATTCTCACAGACCCCCATGTCCATTGTGGTAGGCTTAGGATAAGGGGGGATTTATGGATCTGGAAATCTGGAGACTTTGTGGAGTGTCTGCTGACAGGTTTTCTGGCAGCCAGGGCAGAGAGCCAGCACAAAAGTTGGGGCCTGACAAAGTTGTAAATAAAGTTTTATGCATCAAAATCATAAAGGCAGGCACAAACACCCAAGTCGAACAGCTCATAACCTTAGTGATGGCAATGCTAGAGCATCTGGGGCAGGTAGAGCCTGAATCTCTTTGTCTACAGAAAATGTCAAGTACTGTTGACCGAGGTAGAAGAAGAAAAGACCTGTGAAAACCAGAGTTGTAAATAAAGTTTTATGCATCAAAATCATAAAGGCAGGCACAAACACCCAAGTCGAACAGCTCATAACCTTAGTGATGGCAATGCTAGAGCATCTGGGGCAGGTAGAGCCTGAATCTCTTTGTCTACAGAAAATGTCAAGTACTGTTGACCGAGGTAGAAGAAGAAAAGACCTGTGAAAACCACCGAAGGCTCCGCCTAGGCAGCTCTCCAGGCAATGCGGGCAGAAATGACAGAAGCAGAAAGGGTCGTGGAGGAATCCCTGTGCAAAGTGGGTGAGATAAGAGATGGGTGCAGCTGCCAGGGGATTGCTGCAGGGATTCATGCAAGAGGCAGAAATCACCTCTCTGCAACAGGCGCTTGTTCTCAAAAGGAAGAAGAAAGTGAGAATAAGTCACTGAGATGCTTTACCACCAGGCTTGAGCAGATAATTAGGCAATTAGAACTATTAGGGACACCAGCCTTGCTGAATTACTTTTCTGGGTCCCGAGATGAGCAGCAAGGTTGCGGGGTTGATAATTCTGGTGGGGTTTTCTGAAAGATTCCCTAGCTGGTGGCTGTTATTTTAGTATTAACAGTGCATAGGGCTGGTCAGTGACATCTTGAGTTTATCTGATGGGAGATCATGGTGAGGAACAGCAAGGGTAGGTGTGAATGACTTCTTCATGAAGCTGCTATCTGTCCTTCTAGCAGAGATGTGTTTTTACTCCACGGCTGCTAAGGAGATGTTTCTTCCAGTCATGGAAGGAGGGCTTGCAAAGCCTTCTCTTGGGGCCTCTTCTTTCCTTGGGCTGTGGCTGTGATGGGCTAGGTGAGAAGCTGTTCTGCAGCCAGGGATGGACCTCAGATCAAGGAGGTTGCTGTGCAATGCCTGTATTTCTTTCATGCTTTCATGCAAGCAGACCATGCTTGTCTGTATTTCTTTCATGCTCCCTTTCTTAATACAGCTTAGCCCACAAATTTTGTTTATCTTTAGAGTGCTCTTGCACACTAAACAGATGGTTTTGTTCCATTTTCACAGCAACCACGAGCTTTTACTGTGCAGTTATAGTCAATTTAGAAGCCATTAATGGACCTGAATAGTTCAAATTGTCCCTTCCAATTTCCATTACTTTGCTTTCTATACACCAAGGTTGTTCAGCCACTACATAGCCCCATCATAGAACCTGTGGAACTTCCTAACTGATTTTTAAAGATTTGAACAGTATATTAAATTTCATATTTATCCACAATTTTCATTTCACTGATCATGCACTGTAATAAATTCTCAGGCATTCAGGCTATTAATAAATATTTTGATAACAATGGTCCTCATGTGAACCATTAAGGCATCACAGTATTAATAGCCTTTCCTTTTGTAGAAGGGCTATTTATTCTTACCCTTACTCTGGCCTGGAGCTGATCAAATTGTTCATTGTGAAAGATCTCCTTTGAGAATGTACTTCTCACTTCTCTGAGAGAATCATTTGCTAAGTTCACATGTGAACTTCATGCAAAGAAATTTGGTCTTTCGCAATGAGTTGCTCTCATCATTCTTGCTGACTGTTTAGTGTTGGTTTACCTCTATTGCCACTGCTTTGTTCACCTCCTACCTAACTGGATGATGAAGTCCTTAAGCAAGGAATGACTGACAATCAACAGCTAATATTATATTTCTTTTGTGATTGAATTGGCATTTACAGCAAGGACAAGAAGTTCCTGATGTCTGTGAACTTTTCCCTGAATGCTCAATAGCTCTCTGGTGGCCATGAAAAACCAACAGGATGACCACTGTGGGTGTTCTCAGCCTAGCATGGAGAAAGCCTTTCTTAGTTCCCAAACCACGGAATCACTGCGCTCTCTTTTGAGGCTGGGGACGTAGAAGACTCTTGGAAAACTTGCTCTTATTCACAAGCAGCATATAACACACAGTGCTTCTGGGTGAGTTTCACTGCTATGCAAGAGGCCAGTGGTGATTCTGATGGAGGAGCTGTGCCCAAACTTCCTGCTTGTTCTCTCCTTTGGATGGATTTTATGTTCTGGTCTTTTATTTTGTGTGCATCTGAAAGTATATCTATAGGTGTCTGACCAACTCCAGAGCTGAGGGAGCCACCAAGAAGTGCATCTCACCTGATGTGGGAGAAAACTTGCTATAGGGAGATCACAGCAGTAGTCATTTTAACCTATGAGACAAAGAGAGTAAGAGAGGGTAACATTGAAGATGCTGCACTTTCCCAGCAGTCTCTCGAGGTTCACTGGTTCCTCGGCATCAGTTTTGTTTTTTTCCTACCTTTCTCCATTTTAGACTTTTACAGACTGCCTGGAGAGAACTATAAACACCAGGACAACACCAGGGAGCTTTCAAAGCCAGGGTCGAAATGCAGCAGCTACCACTCAGAAGTCAGCATCTGCTTCTATACTTTCCTGTGATGTTCACCCTCCATCTTTCTCAACAGAGCATGCCTGCTCCTTGGTAATGTCCATGTACTGCTTCTTCTAACATTGTCCCCGCAGTTTATAGGGTAAATCTATGGCAAAGGGTCTGGGTAAAGCAATCTGTGCCCAGGATGCAGGAGCATCCAAGCGCTCTACACCCGCTACAGTTTGTGTTGCAAATTGGAGCCCTGGTTGGTAGGGAATTTATTTAACAATCAATAAGTTGTAATTTCCTAAACTGCCAGGAAAAAGAAAGGTTAATTTAAGAGCCTTTTGTATTTACTTGGATTATTGCTGTATGAAACCACACAAGGGAAAAGACAAATAAAGTGATAACCTTAATTAACTGCAGGGTGAGCACCAGGCTTTCAAACTCAAATTCCTGCTTTTATACAAGCTCACATTTGTATAAACTATTATACCTCTTTGCGCATAGTTGGTAGTATGGGATGAGCAGCACCTTGAATTAAAGTGCCTTTAGGCTCCCAAACCTGAGCATTTGGCTATCACAGAAACCAATAAGCATGTCAGCGTTGGATCAGCAGTAACAGCACTTTGGATTTGTGTCTACCTGTTAAAAACAAAGGAAAAGCTCCTGGTGATTTCAAGGGGAAGTAATCTAAATGTGTATTAGCCAACCCCTTCCTGTGTAGGTTTGCCAAGCAAATATCTGTCACAACTAATTGCAAATGTGTACCATCAACATCATCGTTATTAGTATTATTTTGATTACTTCTGGGAATTTGATTAGAAGACAACATCTCTGAAACTTGCAGTGTAACACTAAAACAAGGAAAAATAAAACGAAAAGTACAGACAGAGAAGGGAGCACAAGCAAACAGGCTGACTTTATCAGTTAATGTGATAGGTGACGGTTATAACGCACCTGGGACCTGTGGTTTGCTGTGCTGGCGGAAGGAAAGTCTTCAGGGTTGATTTGCAGAAGGATACTGAAGTGGTTTTGAGGATATTTATGAAGACAGCTACCTCATGTAGACATTGCAGGCAAGTCATGGAATTGTGCTCTGCAAGAGCTTGTTCATCTCCTTTGCCAGCAAAGGGTGCTTGCAGGGACTTGCCAAGTTGTGTACCTCCAGCTGTGCATTTCCAGAGAAAATGAGGTGAATCTTGGGCAAAATCACAGAACCACAGAATAGTTAAGGTTGGAAGGGACCTCTAGGGATCATCTAGTCCAACCCCCCTGCACATGCAGGGTCCCCTAGAGCACATGGCACAGGGCGGCATCCAGGCAGGTTTGGAAGATCTCCAGAGAAGGAGACTCCACAGCCTCTCTGGGCAGCCTGTTCCAGTGCTCTGTCACCCTCACAGGAAAGAAGTTCTTTTTCACGCAGAGATTAAACTTCATATGTTACAACTTACACCCGTTACCCCTCGTCCTGTCACCAGCCACCACAGAGAAGAGCCTGGCCCCATCCTCCCTACAATCACCCCTCAGGTACTTGAACATATTGATCAAATCTCCTCTCAGCCTTCTCTTCTCCAGACTAAACAGGCCCAGCTTGCTTAGTCTTTCCTCATAAGATAGATGTTCCATCCTTTGATCATCTTTGTGGTTCTATGCTGGACCCTCTCTAGAAGCTCAATGTCCTTCTTGTACTGGGGGGCCCAGAACCACACACAGTGCTCCAGGAGCGGCCTCACCAGAGCTGAGTAAAGGAGGAGGATCCCCTCCCTTGACCTGCTGGCAATGCTCCTCCTGATGCAGATAGTCTCGAGTACCAAGGTGGAAGCACAGAATGTGTGTGGAGGAGGTGGCTGGACTGCTGTCTGTGGGCATGGCCAAAGAGGAGGTTCCCATGGAAGTCCTGGGCAAGGAGGGCAGTTTTCTGACCAGCACCATGAAAGAGCTGTTATGGAGCTAGGAGGAAAATCAGGAGAAAAGGAGACAAGGAAACACACGGGAGACAACATTTCGAGGAGCAGAGTATGGTTAACCCTCTCAAAGAGGCTGGATTGATCCAGAAACCAAAAGACAGTGTCCAGAGGTCTCCTGGCTTAATTATGATGTTCTTACTGGTCAGGAAGGTTTCCGTCAATGTCCTTACCATGCCTAAGCTCCCCCTACCCTTCAAACCCTAGCTTCACCTGAACTCTCGATCACAGTCTGTCCTTGATCTCTCTGGCAAAGAGATTGTTATTTAGGTCCAAGAATCATAGAAAATAATAACTTTTGAGAGACTAAAACTGTAGAACACACTTTCCCTTAGGTTTGCAAATCCCATGATAAAACGGTTTTAGCTAGTGCTTCAAACCTTGATCTTTCTTGGGCACCAAATGCAAATGGATCATTTTAGAACAAAAAAAAAAGATGAAAGTGAACAGGAGCTGACATATTTATTTGAAGAATTTCATTTTGATTTTGAGGTAGGTGTAAATGTAAATTTGCAGTTATGTAACAAACTGCATTTAAAAGCAATTGCTTTTGAAAATACACTATTGAACTTCTGAATTACTGTGATAATGCAGCTTTAGTCTGTGAATGCTCCAGTCTGGAAGGAACCACAACAACAGCTTTTGACAAGGACATGAATTTGTTATGACAGTCTAATTTTACAAATCTGTGGCTGCCTTATGGCAAAATTATAAGGATATATATTAAAAAAAAGGCCCAAGGAACCAAGAAATGTATCATTTCACTAGTGAGAAAATGTTCTTGCAGAGTCGACTCCCACAGGTCAATCCAAGGTAGTATCCAGCTGCCTTTGATAGCTTAGGGAGCAAAATGTTATGTACAATGTGCATGTTTAGACTGATTGGTGACTTCAGTGGCCTGATACGTGTGTGTGTGTGTGTGTGTGTGTGTGCACGCTGTGATATGAACTGCTTCACACAAATAGCAAGAGACAGGTCTTTGGGGAAGGAGCAATGAGGGAAAAAAAATCAATATACCAGCCCCCTAAATAAAATTTTAAACAATGGAAATCATGACTAGAACCTTCCTCAAGACTTGCCACGCCTGAACGGAGTTGCCATTGCAAGTTAACATCAGCACAGTGTAAGTGGTCTCCTAGAAATAATCTCATTGCAGCTATTCTGGCTAATCCTCTAGCAAGAACAGGCAAGAATGCTCTTCTGGATGGATTTGGAAGAAAATGTCTGCAGTGGAGCCCGCAGGTAAAGTAAATAAAAGTCAATAAATGAATAAAGTGAAATGGCAGTAAACGAAGGCAGTAAACTAACTTTCTAGAGGAATGAGGAATGGGAAACTGAATTGAGTGGTCTATGCAGGTGTGGAGGAGACCATATGGTGGCCAACAGCCCTACCTTGACTTACCAGGAAAGGTGGACAGTGGGAAGCCCTAGAGCACGCTCTAGAGGCAAAATCATCGGGGTGTGAGCTAGCAGAGCACCTCTTCTTCCTATGATGTTTTTGTGATCATCAAAATAAGTTCCACAAGGTTTGCTGAAAGGCAAGAAGAGATCTGGGGTTTAAAAATACCCACAGTGGACAGATGCCAAAGCACACTCAATTCTTGGGCACTAATTTTGCGTAGCATCGTATAATATACTGGCTAAAGAAGCCCAGTTTGTGCTTCTGACACAAGCTGTAAGGCTCAAATGCTCTGCCGGTGACTGAGAGCACTGTTAAAATGAGCGCAGATCTCAGTGTCACTGTGTAAATCTCTCCCGCCTGTCACTGATGGAAGGGTCTATGTGACAGGTGTCACCCATAAATCCCATTTAAATACATCCATTACAGCACACTGTATCACTCACAATCACCCATGAAATGTCTCTTTGGAGTCAAGAATCAGACAGGGATGATTTAGGGCTATTTCGCGCTCGCGATGGGATTAGCTGGATCTCGTAGCTATTAGATTGCAGGGCCAACACTGGCCCAGAAGTGGCGGGGGGAGCCGGCAGCGAGCGGCTCCATTAGGTTGTTTCCAGCAGCCTTCCCTGCGCGTGGCTGTTGCCACTTGGAAATGAGATTTTAAACCTGACCCCGGAGACTTCAAAACCTGGTTCCTGTGGGAATACACGAGATGACTGCAGGTGCCTTACGTCTGAGATGCAGAGACCTGCCTCTCACTTTCTGCCATTACTTCGACCTTCACAAATAGCTTCCTCCCCCGACATACACACAGACTCTTAGCACCAGTGCGAACGATGAGATAAGGACAGAACAAGGCAATTTCCCACTGAACGAGTGGGGTTTTTTTTCTAGTTTCTAGTCCGAAAGGAGCAGTTTGAAACATAAGCCTGCTCCAGAGAGCTAGGTAAGGATGCATCTATTTAATTCAGAATAACAAGAGAATATTTGTTAACTAAACTAAGCAATTTAAACAAGCAAATACTCATAGGGAGGCATCAGTGATAGCTGTTATTTAAGCCTGTGCTAGACAGGAACCATGCTGCTATAAGAGGCATCCCAGATGAGCAATTTTTTAGATACTGCTGAGCCTTAGCAGAGGAGGAGAGCTGACCACGTACCCGATCTCAGAGCATGGCCAGCAATAGCAGGTTCAAAGGAAGAAGACTCAACAGCAGTTCATTGTAGCTGAGGCAGGCGGTGCCTTTCTGGCCCTGATGAAGAAGCATCTGCTCTGAACACTGGGCTGATGCTCCAGCCAGGTCTCCAGGAGAACTTTATTCCCCAGGAGCAATTCTCCTCATTATCTGCAGAAACATCCCATTCTCTATAGAAGCCTTCTAATACTGGGGCATCGATAACATCTGGAACAGAGATAAAATGAGGAGTGTTCTTATACAAGAGAATTTGAATCACAGCATCGAGCAGCAGCAGAAAGTGGTTAACTTCAGTGTGAGATTCAGGGGTCCCACATTAGTTTGCTGGAAAGGCCATGTAGGTAGCAAAGTCCTCTCCGTTTCTGTCTGTCCATGGTGCTCAGGACAAATAAGCTGCTGGAAAAGGATGAGCTCGCTCAGTCAGAAGCAAGAGCAGATGAGAGCAAGCATCAAGCAAGCATATGAGTAGAGGATGTGGGCGAAGTCAGGAGCAAGAGTATTGTCGCTTTTAATGAGGATGATGATTATGCACTAGCAGCTGCTTGCAGATTAGAGACTGAGGACTTGGTCGATCAGGGATAATTATCTCTCTTTGGAATTAGGAGATTTTCTGTTTCCTGGCAGGGAAAGAAGTGCTGGGTAGCTCTGTGCCCAGCGTCCAGATTTGCCATCCCAGGAGGGGAAGTGGCAGTATCGCTCTCCCCCACCCCATCTAGTAGTCCTCAGATCAGCCCAGAAGGATTTGATTACAATCCATGGATTAAGCTGGTGTCCTAGGTTGTCCTTAGCTCTTTTGGTTTAGCACAAAGGCATCTCAACTTCCAAGCAGTAATTTGGCAACTGCCTATAGGGTCTTGTGCTGGGTATTTTCCAGTATGATAAAATGATCTGAAGGAGGTGCAAGCTCTGACGATGGTTTTGTAGGTCCTGCATCTGCAGATGCCTGTAAGGAGTGAGGGTGAACACCAGGCTTCCCTGAGACTGCTTGCCAAAGGTTATTTGTTCATGTCCCTTGGTCTATAAAATATGGAAAAATACGGTAGCGCTCTCTGGTTAACAGAAATACCAGAGTTAGTGGAAATGGGCTTGTCAAGTGATTTACTTTGGAAAATAAATTATTTAGCCAGAAAAAAAATATTTCTCAGAAAAAAATACCATTCTCAGTTCCACCAGCGGTGCAAACTGAGATAGGAATCAGGGCATACTGAGAGCATTTCAAATTGCTTTTATTAAAATCCTAAAGCTGACTCTATGGGCAGCATGTAATGATGGAATATGATCTTCCCGGTTTAAAAGCTCTAAATGTATCAGTTCATCTATTGGCATAAAATGAAACCAAAAGGATCTTTTAAATATGCTTCCCAAGCAAGTTATGGATGATAGATGGTGTGTCTTTTTCTACTTGAATTAAAGGAAGTTAACTTGATTAGCAGGAACACCTGGGCTGGTTGGCAGTCTGTTTCAGAGGTAAGTTGGCTCAGTCCCACAAGCTGTAGTATGAAACAGGCTGCAGCGGTGGTGGTGTCATCACAAGATGACAAGTGTCATCTTTGACTCGCTCCCTCCCATTATGAATATATAGATTATACAAAAGTTAAAACAATATTAATGTCTTCAGAGAAAAAATAATCCTGCAAAATGTATTGTTTCTAGAAGTTGAAAATCTTCCTGTGGTATCCCAAGGTTGTCCTGTAAGGGCTTATGGTGAATCCAGTCTTTCACTAAGTGACCTTGTCCTTGGTACAAGATGAACTGAGAAACATGAGTACAAGATTATCTGTTGAAGCATCACCATGGAAGGACTCTGCTTCCACTGAGCAGGAAGGCAAAGTCCTCAGTGGCTTTCAGTGAGACAGAAAACCAAGAGCAGCATCCCTGGAGCTTTTGTAAATGTGGGCATGTGACAGTGGCCAACACATTGCCCCATCTCTGCCTTTTCACTCTCTCTTCTGTCAGGCAGCAGAGATGAATGGAAAATTCTTTCTGTAAAAGCGTAGGAGGTGCATGAATGGAGAGCCTGAGGAGATGGCTGTAAGGAATAAGCCAGTGCAGAGGAGAGATGAGCAGGTGGCTTGGGCCAAGCTGCTCTGGTGGGGGCACGTTTTTCCTTCCTCGTGCCCCCAGCCTCCCACGGGTGCAAGCTGCACAGCAGGGACAGCAATGTTGTTCTAAGCATCTAACTACAAAATAGATTACAAATTATTCTGCGGTAAAAAATGTCTTGGAAAAATAAACATTATTTCCTGAAGTGAGTGAGACGTTCATAAATCTGACCCAAGTGGTGAGTGCTTCTCAGCGCTGCATGACACAGTGAGCCAGCCCTCGGGGACTGCTCCTCTCCATATGCAGCCATACAGCTGCCTGCTTCTAGCTGACTTTCCTGCAAGCTTGCCAGGGTATTTATGAACCCGCAAGGAGATGCCAGGCTTGCCAGATGCAATTCCCTCACATTGCAAAGGTGTAGGACTCTGATCCTGGGAGCAGAGGCTACTGCACATAGCAAAGGTAGAGGATTCAGCAGAACTGTTTGCCCTAGAAACCGTATCTTGCCTATTAGACGTCAGAGGGATGAATTCATGATGGGAGATGAGCAGTCATTTATATGAGCACACAATGGCACCCTGAATTAAACTCCTAAGATATGGTCACACACGACACCTTGGAATACTGCTGTTTAACAGTAGCCCTTAAGAGAAGGGCTAGAAGAGATGTCATGAAGTTGATCCCAACAGGATCAGCTATACATATGTTATTCCTTACAGGTGCCTATCTAACCCATTAAAAAAAAAAAAAAAAAAACATGGATAGCCACTCCCCTGCCATATCCTCTCCCTCACTTCTGGTCCTGCTAGGTGACCTGTCCCAGTACTTAACTCTTCACAGAGTCAATAACTTTTCCTTATGCCTTGCCTACTCAATTCCCAGCACAAGTGAAGCTAGAGGCTTCTGTCCTCTCCACAAACAGCGTGGAGAACAGGTGGTTACCTTCCCGATTACAAAGCTTTTCCTATTTCAGAACATGTCCCCTGTTTCTTCTCCATCGAGATAAATTTACTCAGCTGCACATTTTTGGCTAACCAGTGGACCAGAAATAGTAGAAAGTGGTCTAAAAAATAAAAGAGAAAAAAACAATGCAGAATCCCTTTCTTTCTTTGAGATATATTCCCATGTGGGTGACATGTCTATGTCAGCGCTAACTGGTAGGCGTAATTGGCAATGCCTCCTTAAAATGCTTTTAATTACAACACAGGAATTATGATTTTATAAAACAATAACATTTTGATATTCTGAAAGCTAAGTATTTGTTACACCCCAACTGCCAAATATTAGTCAAGTGCAAACATACCCCTTGGATTTCTCTCAAAAGGATTAGGTGGTCCTTTGCCAGCAACAGGCTAATACAGGTGCAGGCTAAATCATGTCAACTGTTACCTCCTGCATCGCAGTTTGTTTTACTCCTCTGTCCATTTTGGGTGCTCATGTGTGGGCTCTCTCCTCTTAGATCCCATCTTTCACAGACTTTCTTGGACATGGAAAGGCCAGATGAAACTCCACTAATTCTGGGCACTGCAGCCTCCCAGCTAAATTTCTGCTTGTACACCAGATCATGATGCCTCTCTTCTTTTTCTGCTTTGTACCAGCACAAAAACTCACACCAACTCAGTTTGCAATCCACTTGCTACCCAAAATATTTCCAGTTTCTCATCTCAGCTGAAGTATATGACTAACAGACACTGGAAAAGCAGAAGAGTGTTTTCTACAGGGATTTGTTGCCCTTTCTCTGTCCTAAGAGGTCAGGGTGTCAGCAAATATTATGGCTAGTCTTTTAGAGTTGACTGATTAGCTAAAAAAAAAAAAAAAAAAAACACAAAACAAAAAACATTGACAGCTGCATGAATGGAAACTGCAGAGCCCATGCTGCTATGAACAGCGAAGGACAGGGCCAATGTTGCAGCTTTACAATGCTTAAATCCAGGGATTTTTCTTGTGGTGCGAGCACATCCACCTGCAGACCTGGAGGAGCCGCAGCCGTCCCATACAGGTCCACGCAATCCTGTGCATGTGCATTTGGTCTTGGTCGATACGTGTTTTGCTGCCTAAAGCACCAGCACACCTTCTCACTGACAGTATATATGTTGCTCCGGCCCGTGGATGCTGGGCAAGCAGTTGGTAATGCCTGGCTTCCAGTTTTGGTCCCTGTGCTCAAAATAAACCCAAAGTCTCCCAGTCCTGTATGCCTACACCACAGAAGTGCAATTTATGCAGCTTATGCCAATATGCACTGAAAAAGAAATGATTCCTGAAGCAACAGCTCACTGGGACATCCTTGGAATTGCAGCCCCGAGGTGGAGAATTTGGCTCATTTTCTTCTTTTAAAGAGTAAGACGGATCCTTGATGACCCAGAAATACTGCAGGAGACTGCATAAGGAAAGAACTTTTTCTCCCCAGCAAATATATGTCTCTTGCCTGAAAACATTTTGAGAGGAGAAAAATTAGCACATGATTTTATGTATGACAGTGTTTGATTTCAAAGAGGGAAAGGATTGGGAGAAAGAAGAGTTTGCATTTGTGAGACTGCCATGGGGAGAAAAAAAACATGTACTTTGCAAATTCCTCTTATTATGTTCAGTTAAATAAGCTCTTAGCCTCATTGGCATCTGACAAGAAATGTTCTGTCAGGAAACCATGGATATCATTTCTCTCTCTGTAACACAAATTCATATACACACGGCCATGAAGCAGCAGCTTGTCTACAGCATTTCTCTGTATCTGGTTGCATAAGGTTTGTGTTTAAGAAGAGACGTGATACGCTGTCTTTATTCTTATTCCTTTTGCTATCAGAACCAGCACTAGCACCACCATGCTAGGAGTTGAGGTCCAAAGCCAGTACATTGAGAAGACATCAGTCACTTGCAAGAGTGACCTAAATTACTGTTAATTGTAGTGACAGGACTAAATAGCTGTCCTCCGAGTGTTTACAGCCGCAGCAACAAACAGTTTGTTCTCAAGATAATGACAAACTGCTTATATTTGGTCTACAAAAGCACTGTTTGTTCCCTAAATACCTGCACCAGGAATTGGATCATGAAAGGAAAACAAGATGTCTTTGTGAGCAATGCCTGTTTGGAGTTTCACTCTCTGGGGTGCTGTTCCTGCTTGGTCAGCACCCATCAAAGGAGAAAAAGAAAAGGTCCAACTTTGAGCCAGGCAGTGAGGAGTCAGGAGCAAGTTCTGATTGGGTCAGATGTAGCTAGGAAGCCACCTGGCTCCTTGGAGGTTAAATTTTCTGGTATTGCCAGGGTGTGGGTTTTTAAGGGCTGTTACCTGCCAAGCTAGAACAATCCCACTGCCATTCGTAAAGAAGCCCATTCTAGAAGTCTCAGTGATTCTCAGTGGTTTTAATGATAGTTAGTGGCCCAAATGCTAATACATCCTGTCCTTGGTGAGAACTTCAGTGTGTGCCCATGTCTCACCTTTTTTGGATTGTTATTGAAGAGAAAACCAGCTTAGAAGAGCGATTTTCTTGACTTGAGTCCTCAAGGCTTGTAATTTTTAATGCAGACTCAAAACTGAATTCACTGTCAGACATCTATTTGTATCTCTCAGACATGTATCAGAGACTGGGCAATTTATTGCAGCAACAAAAATGCATCTGCTCTGATTAGATGGAATAAAATAATACCACTGAGATGGAATGAGTGCTGAAATCTTTAGCAATGTCATTCTGAGTCCCCTACTCCCCTAGATGACTATATATGCAGGCACAAACTCCCTTGTACTCTGTGTGTAAATGTTCCCAATTCCGCCATTCCCAACTGGTGATCCCATTTTAAGTTCATTCCTGTATGTGGGGCCACAGGTGACCATCTGCAGTAGAGTTGGGGTTGCCAGCTTTTGAATACCCATCAATTCTCTTTCCCATCCCCAGCTGCATTCTCATTCTCAGCACCTACCAGGAAGGGGGCTTGTCTAGTATGGATGGCTGGGATAACCCTCTTCCATCCTGCTGTGCTCCCTCTGCTTTTGGTCCTTACGTGTTTGCTCCATCATCCAGGCAGCTGTTGGATCTTCTCCACTTGCCCCAGGCCCACAAGAGCTGAGAGATGACAGCCCTGCATCACCCCCATAGGCCGGGTGTCACAAGGTGGACCTCCATGTCTACATTGCATGGAGTTTACGATGAGCAGAAAAACGCTGATCTGAGCTTGGGACGTTGCATTCAGCATAACAGATACATCTAGGATGGTGAGGAAGACAGAGGGCATGATGCTAAGATGCATATGGTATAATGTTAGCGTCTTCATCTATGACAGGGACTCCTCAAAATTCAGACATAACTTGACCAAGCTTCACTCAATTTTCATATCTTTTGCCAGAGGGTCAGTGAAGTAAATGGCTGAAATGGCTGCTTACCACTTCCAACAAAGTTCTGCTTGTCTCCAGTTAAGTCCAGAAAAAGGGTTAGATTCCTTGCATGGTTCCGCACATGGTATGATAAGACTATTCCTAGTAATATTATCAATTACCAGGCAAAGCTCCTGAACTCTGTAAATAAAGAGCTTCCTCACAGCAATTTGGCCTATTAAACCAGGCTGCTCCACCAGGAGCCTTCAGCATCTCCTTAACATTAATTCACTTTTCAGAATGATTCATCTTGAACAGCGAATATTTTCCTGAGTATCTTGTTCTGATCAGAGTGTTCCCTCTGACCTTGTAACTGCAACTCTGTTAGCGCTACAAGGGCACCTATTTATGCCAGCACAGCAGGGTGGTGCTGGAGGACCTGCCAGGCAGGATATACACTCTCCCCAGCCATCTGGAAAACCCTTGCTGCTCTTTGTAGGACAGGGCCATTTCTTTCTTTCCTTGTGCTTATAGGCCCATCACAGTTGAATGTAAAACATCACTGCTTCATTCACATCTAACTACTTTCATTTTTTGTGTTTTTTTTTAAATAGCCTCTTTTGCAGGAGACAGCTTTCCTTTACCCTGTTCAGCTGCGCTGTCCATATTTGTCTTTTGTCAGGATATTGATATGTCTTTCCTTAAAAAATAAGCAAAAACAAAATAAGGGCAAGTAACCACCTTGGCATCCTTGCCAGCCTCTACTTATGTCTTCCCAGGCGGAGAAGGCTGAACGTGTTAGTTCTGCTGGGACCAAATTTCCAAAGCAGACTATAGCAGCCCACATCCCTGCAGTTTCCCAGTAGACCTGCTGTAGTGTTTAGGTCTCCAATGGTCAGGACCAGACTATATGAGTTCCTGTTTTGTGCCCTGAGCGCTGCCTCCGCTGTGTTCCGAGGAAGCCCTTGATACAGCCTTTCTACAGCAGGGCTCTGCTGGCCTTGCAGACACACATATTCCATGCAGAGCAGTTGCTCCCAGATCTTGCCCCGTTTTGCTCTCTGTGCCTGGAATCATTAACCTTTCTAACAGTCTTAGCAGCCAGAGGCAGGAGCACTTGGGAGGTGCCAAGAGAGAAAGCGGGTGCACGCTGGGGCTGGTGTCACTGCCGGGACTGAGCTGGGCAAGTGCAGTGGTTTGGCTGTAGTGATGGTGTCGCACAGGTCCCTGGCACGGTGCACTCAAAAATTATTGCAGTTCTTGGAATTTTACAAGGTTTGTGGATGAAGCCTACCCGTGAATATATGTAGTGGGCACATGTAGACATGATTGTAAAAAGCACAAATACACATTATGAGAAGAATCTATTGTCTTTTCTTTCTTTTTTTTTTTAGAGTGTCTTCAAGAGGAGTGGAGGGGTATGTGAGCAAGAGCACACCAATTGAATGGAAAAAAATGCACAAAAAGCAAATGACACTGCATGTCTCAACCCTGCCTTTCTACTCAGGCACCGATGTTCAGGGTGCTTCTGCCTGAGAAAGCAGGTGGGATTCAATCTGAAATTTGTAACCAAATAATGAAATAGACACTTTTGATGTTTGCAGAGAAGAAAGTATAGGCCATGCTGCTCTCACTGCCTCCAGAGTGTCTTTAGCTTGAAATTTCCAGTCACAAATTTCCAGGCCAGGCAGAAGAAGTACAGATAACATAAAATGGCATAGGAGGAATTGATTTCTGACTAATAAAGAAAACTCATTGCCTAAATGAGTCAGGGGGAGATGAAGGCTGCTGTGAAGAGGGAGGATGGACTCATGCACCCTGTTACTTTGGGCTTGCTGGGTTGCAGGAAGGGTCTGTGCATGCAGCATCACCGGCTCAGGCTCGGTGACCGTCCCGCAGCACGAGCACAGCTCAACCAGCGCAGCCGCTGCCCAGGAGGAAGCTGCAGCTCCAGGACAGGTTGTTCTCCGTGCAGCAAACCAGCGCCTTTCCCACATCCCTGTCCCTCTGCAAGGGCCACAGTGGAGGGCACTGCTGTTACTTGTCAGTTCCAGCACATACCAGGCTGGCCAAGGAGGTGAATTCTGAGGAGCAGAGATGCTCGGCAAGTGCCACCTACTTCTCCACTCTGGGGTGAGCTGGACTTTGTAGCGAACCAGACCTCAGATCTGCACAGTAAGTGAGACTGGATCATTGAGTGGCAATGGTTGGGCCAGAATTTGGCCCCGTGTGAGGTTTTACTGTCCCAGCAGCCTTTCCTGACTTGAATCCCAGGCTTGTGACCAGATCAGGCCACCAAACTGGAGGGAATGCCTATGTTCCAAGCCTTTCACTGCCATTTGTGTCAGGAGAGATAGCATCTTCTGTGGCAAGAAACAGTATCTTCTCAATAAAAAGATTCCTTGTATAGTCTTACGGCTGTCATTTAATCCCACATCCCTGATATTCAGACTAGCTGGTGGGTAGCAGTGTTTCCTGCTGCAATGAAAAATCTGTTCTGAATAAAGGCAGCAAGGGGAACTGTATCAATGCTCGACAGCAGCGAGTGCTGAGGGAGTCTTTGCACTTCACAACCCGAGACCCCCCAGGGGTTCCTCAAACTAGCAGTAGTTTAACAGCATTTAAACAGGTTTTGCAGCAGACAGCACTGCTGGAGGCAACTGCTGGTCCAGGCTGCTTGTGCCATCCCCAGCTCAGCTGTGCTTCCCGGTGCAGACATCATGTAGCTCAGGGGCTTGGGGATACAGAGAAGATAGAAGCAGCTGATGAAATCTAGCTGATTGCTCTTGACCTCATGGTTTAAAACTATTTGCTACTGGCTACGCAGTCCTTCATCATCGGCTGGTATTTCTCCAGTTTGAAGAAGAAACCTGCCCCTTCCTACCCCAGACTCCTTGGATTTGTGGTACTCCAAACCAGAGCAATGGCACTTCTGCTGCCAGCAAGGAGGTACTCAGTGCTGCACTCCAAAACAGGTTGTTAATGGACAGGGACATCTGTTTTTTTTCTTTCCAGCAGATTTCTTCACAGCTCAGCTTGAAATTTCCAGGTAATTTTCTGTCATTTTGTATATTTTAAATAGGAAGTTTGTGAAGCTTGGTTTTGTCGGAGATTTTCCCAGGGCAATCTGATCATCTTTCAGTGATTGGTCTAATTTAAAAATCCTCATGTATCTCTGCAGGCTTTTACAGCAGAACTTTTCCTGGCAGATTTTGCAGAAACTTGAAGCGTGGATGCTCTTTTTATCAGTTTTCACATCACTTGCGATTGTTACCACTCAGAAACAAAAGTTTGC
Organism: Tinamus guttatus; assembly: GCF_059628265.1. Lineage (NCBI taxonomy): Eukaryota > Metazoa > Chordata > Aves > Tinamiformes > Tinamidae > Tinamus > Tinamus guttatus. The sequence goes on along the minus strand of NW_028289684.1, from coordinate 2,762,600 downwards.
ACAGTAACAGCTGGAGACATAAACTCTTTCCTGCCTTCACACCCTTTTTATATGCTGCCATGAAGAAATTCTTCCATTTTTTGTGCAGCCACTGGTGCAACACGGGGAAGGATTTTACAGCATAGAGCAGTTATGTTGTGCCCAACTTTTGGGACCGGTGCCTAAGAGCACAGAGACCCTCAACTGTGGGTGCAAATATGTTGTCCATCAGCATCAGTGTCTGCCTGCAGTTCCCTCCCTGCTAAAGGTTCAGCACAGAGGCTACCAAGGACTCCAAGTCCTGGAGTGACTTTCCTGGGCTTTGCAGGCTGGATCTGGGTGCCAAAGTCCCTCCTCAACATTCATAGTAATATTTGATTGCTAGAGAAGTGTCATAACTCTGTGCTGTCATGCTTGCACCATTCCCCAAAAGATAACATGGATAGAAATGATGCTCTTGCCTAAGCTGAGCTTTTCATTTGTGGGGCTTGCTCACTGTCTCTGCTGTGTAAGAGGGCAAGACTCCCTGGAGAGGACAAGAAATGCCCATGGACCTTGGTAAGACCAGCCGCGGGGGTTCTCCTCACCTAAAACAAATAGAAAAAAAAAAGATTTGAAATGGGCAAGAGTAAATCTACCCCTCTCTCCATGAGCCCAGAGATGAAGCTTAGGCACAGGCTGCTGTTCTTTATAGTCAGGCTGCCCTCCCAGAAAACAGAATGGGTCAAGAAAGGGCGAAAATAAGAATTAAGCCATACCAAATACATTTCATGCTACATTGCTGCTCTTTTTCAGACCATCAGTAGCACCAATTCATTATGGAGATGTGCAGATGGGGCCATGCACACTCTGAAACTGGTAAACCAAGGACAGAGGTGGTTGATTTTCTTCCCTGCTGGAGGATGTACATAACTCCAGATCATCGGTTTTCTGTCTGATGTAGCTTCTTATGGGAAATGGAAGACATGTCCAAGACCTCCTATGACTGCTACATCCATTCTTGGCTATGAGACCTGAGGGAACTATGTCCCAGGTGGCCAACAGTGCATTTGTTTCAATGATTGTCATGCATAAAAGCAGATGGATAGGACATTCTCAGCTTCCCAGTCATGAAAAGAAAATAATTTGACCAGGAAGAAATTTTTGTGTGGAAAATTAGATGTTCTGTTTGGCTCAAAAGAAGTTCTTCATCTCCTTTTTTCTTCATTTTTTACAATATTTTCAATAACTGCATTAATTTTAAATCACAAAAGGAAAATGCTTGGATTTTTTCAGAATCTGTAAAAGCTTTCATAACCAAAATGAGCCTGAATGCATTACAATTTTAAGAGGCATGCATTTTTTTCACCAAAATAAGACTTACTCTAAAAACGCTCCCTGATGGTGCTGCTGACACAGTAGTATTAACATCCAAAGAAAATACACAAATGCCCCTGCCAGCTGTCCAAAAAAGGGAGCTGTAACCAGAATGTCCATTGCAAAGAAGCAAAACCCGTTCTGAATATGAAGTCTGCAATACCACCTGGAGTTCTGTGTAAGGTGTTGCTTCTGCTCGGATCCTCCACCCCAGCTTTGTAGCCAAGGATGCTTCTCTTGCATCTACCCCAAGCCTTTGGAAGCATCTTCCCTCTGCAGCACTCAGAGTAGAGGACAGAGGAGTATAGGCAGGCAGTATTTGTCCAAGGAATATGTGCTTGCTGTTGCCTGGGGTTGGTGGCAAGGTGTTTCTGGACTTCAATTGCCCTGTTTTCAGTGGAGCGCTGCTTTTTAAAAGCATGACAAGGAGCCACAGAGAGCAGAGGAGTAGCCTCAGACTGCCCAGGGAGCCTGCAGCAGGGCTGGGGTCAGCATTCAGGTTTTCCTGCCTCTCCCTTTTGTTCCTAGAATGTGAAAAATTCCTTCCCGGAAACTCCTGCGGCCCCCCGGGAGCAGCGGAGCATCGTGCTGACTCTTCAGCCTGTGCCAGATTTCCACACTGCCTTGAGGCCTAGAAGGAGAGAGCCCATCAGGTTCAGATGGGGTGTACAAGCAAACAGCGTGTTGTGAACTGGCTGTCCTCTTACCCCAACACTTCTCTTGGCAGAGATAAGAGCGCCCCAGGGGAGACCTTGGGAGACAAGCCACAGATTTTATTTGGTCTTTAGGCTGCGATAGGCTGCTGGCTGCTGTGCAGTCTTTGATAAACTCAGGGATCCAGAGAGCTGCAAGTTCGCATAAGTCACTGCCAGCAGCTGTCACAGATGCTTCCTGGCATGATACCAGTGAGCTGTGACATGCAGTTCATCATATGTTTATCCACATGTCCTGCACATACTGATAGTCACCGCGATGGCCTCTGGGTCTGCTCTCACAACTGATGAGTGTCTGAATGTCAGTGCCTGCATGCAAGCGTTAAGAAGGAGGGCACGCCATTTTTCAAAGGCCTTTCTGTAGGGGTGTAGGACCCTTCCAGAAACCAAGTGTTGATGGGACACAGGACACTGAAAAATTTTGTCTTTGCTGCAGTAGAGGTCACGTCAATCTGGGTTTTGTGATTGCCCAGTCTAGACTTGGTCCATAGTGTTTCTTCCTGAGTGCCTGAGCCTGTAGCCACCCCCTCATATGATGAGCCTCCAATGCTGAGCACGTTGACACTGCCAAGCAACCCCAGTGCCATGGCATGAAAAGAAGACAGCAGTGACCTTCTGGATTCAGAAGCACCACTTCTGTCATCACCCTGACAGTGGTGGCATCTGCCACAGTCAGTCCCTGCAGCAGCTGAAGGAACATAGCTGTAAGCCAGGGCTTTTCATGATCTACAGGTGGTTTTGGAGAAAGGCCATTCACTCCATACCTTGCACAAGGCTCAGGCCCATGGGTGGGTACATTAGGATATGCACTGGGGCGACAGTTATTGGAAATGCTCAGTGGGCTGCATGACAGAAAAACAATAGCTAATCACAATATTCTTAACTTGAAAAGTTTAGCTCGTGCCAAACTTTCTTTTCAGGACCAAAATTGGGAAGCCAACCTTGCTTTCACAGAACCAAGTTGTCAAGCAGGTTTTCTGAGGTTAATAACTGGTTTCTTACAGTGTGTCAGTTCTGCTTGTGCCCAGACAGAAGAAGCTTTTTCAAGAGCAGTTTGTCCCTTTACAGTCTCCGGAGGTTTTTCCATAGGGGTTTACATGGGACAGTCCAGCACTCGGCCTGCTCTCTGCTTTTGGAAGCAGAGCCTTTTCTGTCCTTTGGCTGGTTGTCACTGGTGTTAGTACTGCTGCTCCCTTTTCAAGTGCTCAGGAGACCAGCTGAGGTTTCACCAATTTTTTTGCTAGCACTCTGTTGGATGCTTTGGCTTGAGCAGCTTGAGTAGCTATAAGAATATATGGGTATAAGAATTCACACGAGCTATTATGCCTTTTGAATTTTCTAGCTTGTTTGTCCTCTGCTTCTCTTTGTTTTTTGGGGTTTTGGGGTTTTTTTGTTTGTTTGTTTTGTTTTTCTTTTGGGACATCCCCCAGCTCACATCTCTTTGGCCATCCATCTCTCTAGCTGTGTCTATTTAAGGTGCCATTGACTCATGCAAGATGGGATGGAAGTGTGTTCCTCGAAAACGGTACAAAGGGGTTGTTCAAGTGGGGTGGCAGGGAGACTTGCTTTGGTTTGCTATTAATATTGCATTTCAGGCCACGTTGTTACCAGCTAAAATCTTATGTAGGGTAGAGATGTATGACTGATGAAGAATGGTCATTTGGAGCAAATATTGCTGGTGGAATTGAGAGTAGGTGAACAAACCCATCTGGAGAGAGGAACGCACACAACGTTTTTGGCTCCCATGTCAGTCCTTATCCTCTGGAGCTGGTCATGGGCCGGGAGGATGGGCATCACACCCGTAGGGTGTGCTGAGTGTGAGATACCCTTTGCAACAGCTGTCTGAACATGGCCAGTGGTGGGTTAGGATGGTAGTTGGGGTCTGCTCCCCGTACTGGTCACCATGTCCTCCCTGAGCTTTGTCTCTCTATCAGTCACAGGACCAGCTTTCTTTGTACGCTTATAAATTATTGCTAGCCCCCGTGGCCATTGTCAGAGCTTCTCTAGCATGGAGACACTGACTCACACATAAATATTTCCAGGCTTAATTGCGCTCATGTTCCCTTTGTTCCCTTTTCTTTCTTCCATGCTCACAAAGGCTGCTGTCCAGCTTTTGGCAAGCTGCAAAGGTACTAAATCCCTTTTCCCCAGCTTTGTGCCTCCTTTGCTCACTCTGTGCTCTGATGACATAGAATTTCAAAAGTCAAAGTCCCACCATCAAGTGGATCCATGATCTTCCTTTGTCTGAAGTCCTATGTCATCATGTTCTGCTCCCCTCATCTTTCTTGGACAACCTAAGACCAGGGTCTTTGGATGGCCACGCTGTCCAAGCTCCAGCCATGTTGGCCTTTCATCTCTGGACAGGATTATTCTCCGACTTGCTTCCACCAGCCATAAAAAAACAGTATATCACCTGCAAACTTCAGATCAAAACTGACAAGCAAGCTTTTTAGATGAGCCTGTTCTGTTGTATGTAATTAATGTGTCTTGTTTTCTTCATTTATATTTTATTTATATGCTTTTATGTATTGTGAGAATCTCCAAGAGGTTTTTTTTCTTTTTATGAATTATGCTTTATAAAACAGAAGAGCCGATGTTGATGAAATAGTTATTATCAGCTAAAGACTGCACTCCCAGGCTGTTCCTTCCTTCCAACTGGCAATCTGTCACTCTTCAAAATGAGCCAGCTCCCCGTGTCCGACAGACAGACAGGCAGGCAGCTCCCGGGAAGGAGCCTCAGAGTCAGGAGGAGAAGGATAAAGCAGAGATGATGATGAAGGTGATTAAAAATAGAGAAAGATTTCCTCATCACAAATCACAGAGAGAAGTTTCAGAGAGGAAAATAGCGAATCTAAAAAGATGTTGCCTAAGGGGGCTTTTACCGATTTTAGACTCTGTTGCTCAGCTCAGTTCACTCCAGTGAGTGGCTCTACTAGGTTTTTAGGATGGAAGAAATAATTGTAAGTATGAGGGTTGGAGGAAGGCTTTTTATTTTTAATGTAGTTCCCCTAAAAATCCTTTCCTCAGTTAAATCTTGGGAGCGGGTGAGTATCTGAGGGAGAAGATAATTGAAAATGGATCATTTCAAACTTAGTCCCTTTCCTTGGGTTGATTAAGAGTCTGCCAAGCTGTGGCCCAAAGGGAATTTTGTCACTCTTTATCACTCTTTATATAACCCTCTGAAATATATGGGTTTCATTGGGAGCACTGAGGTGGCAACCAAAGCTCAAGTGCTAGAAGCAGGAAACAGGAGCACAAAAGCTCTTTTAAGTAATACGCCCAAGGAAAATGAGAAATAGCTCTCCCAGTTCAGCTGCATCCTCTCTGCTAAATACTTGGGTGAACTGGGATAGTCATTCTCCGGTGGAAAATCAAAGAATTACCATTGCAGTCTGAGACCTCAAAGCCAGGCTGTGATGGGGGACAGGCGGCAGGTCCCCCCGCCGGGGCACTGTGACAGTCGTGCATGTGGACAGGTAGCATAGACCCACAGTCCCCTGATGTGCTGCATGTCCTGCAGTCAGGGGCAGGAAACGGCGATGACTCTGCAAACACCCCAAAGAAGGTCTGCATGCCTGAGTCAGGTTGAAATGATCTCATATTTGTTTATCAGGGGCCTTTTACTGCGTGTCTTGAGATTAGGCCACTCACAAGTGATTTGGATTCTCTGACAAAGTCCTGAGTCTCCGCTATCAAGATAGTTGGCTTGAATAAATGCTCTAAATGTCATCACCAGGGCAGGAAACCCAGCCATTTTGATACCATTTCTTCTGTCCCGATGATTCATGTTGACATTTACGTGACAAAGCGGAGAGGGGAAGCCGCTAGATGTGTTGCAAGGCCTTTGGAGAACTTCACAGTATCATGATTCAGACCAGCAGAGCCCCAAAAACTCCCAGAAAATACCCTCAAAAAGCCAGAAGGACTCGAGCAGACCTTAGAGAGCCGCATACCTAACAGCTTTGCAGAAGACAAGTTTTGTGCTAAAAGACGAGTTTTCTGCTGGACTCCCCCTTAGTAAAGGATACCTATTGCAGGTACCTAGTCTTCAAGATTTTGAATATTCACAAAGATGAGTCATTAGTAAGAGCTGGAAAAAATGTGGGATTATAATTTATCTTTCTAGAACATTTTTTTTTATTTAAGATTTAATTGGGAATGTTATAGAAAAGAAGTGATAACTATCTTCAGCCGAGACATATAGGAAAGGTAACTCTTCATTAGGAAACGTGAGTAAAAAATAGCCCAATCTTTGCCTTTTTCATTATACAAAGTTTCTGTTTTAAAATAAAAGATTTTCTGTCCCTACCAGTGTTCAGGATACTGTTCAAGGAAAGATCTGCATGCCGTGCTACACAGCTATCACATGAAACAGAGGCACAAAACACATACTGCTAGGTTAAGATGCAGCCTGGAGAGGATCAAGGATCTACAATTTCCTGCCATGAAGTCTGTGGTCTCATTTTCAAACCTGGGCCCTTGCTCATGGTGCCCATGTCTCTGCTATGTCTCTGCTATGTGATGTTGAGCTTTGCCAACAAAATGCTGTTTGCTTGGTGTCCTACTTGTTGGGAAGGACTAGTTTTTGGGGCACATGTTATTGTAGTTTCTGTGCAATGGGTTATTCCCACAGACTTTGCAACATCAGCAGAGCCTCTAGTTAGGCCAATTTACCAAGACCTGTGCAGAAGGTCAGAAGTGTAAACATGCAGGGGAGCACTTCATGTTACATGCAATGTATGTACACCTGGAAAGCAGATGTCAGGAATCACTATCCTCAAAGACTTTCAGAACTCAACCGGGCAAGGTCTAGCTTTGAGGTTAGCCCTGTTGTGAGTTGGAAATGGCACTGAAGCCTCCCACAGGAGTTTTCCAAACTAAATTATTCTGTAAGTCCTATTGGGGTGTCCCACAAATGGACTATGTGTAGACAAAGGGCTCAGGTTGGCTTCAGTGCTGGGAACATCACTGAAAGGTGGTGCACTTTTTGCATCTTTGATCCTGCAAGACACTGTAGATGTAGCCTTGCTTTATAAAGGTCTTACTGTCTACTATCTGTTCATCATCTTTCCAATGAACTCTTGATAACTTTTCTAGGTGTAGAAATATTGGTTTGATCATGTTGAGAAAGGCATGGCCTGAATATAACCTGAATACGACCACTTCAGCATCCGAGCACCTGGAGCTCCTCAGGTCTGCAGGTCAGTGCATACATGGTTGCATCCTGGGTGCAAAGTGCATCATGGTGGAGCATGAAACAAAGCTAGGAATGGTGAGGAAACCAGCCCTACTAGGAAGGAGAGGGGAAGAGTGCCTGTGCCACTTAGCAGCAGCACCATACACCCACTTTGATACCTCCATGCTACTTCTCAGCTGATTTTGTGACGCAAATGCAGCTGTTCCCGTAGTTGCCTTTGAGACAACTACTAGATGCCTGCTAGAGAGGTAGGTATCAAAAGATGACATTTTGGGGCCGATCTTCCAAGCACAACTGCCACACATCCCAGTGTGCACAGAGGCAGTTGTGCATTTACACATGCATTTGTGCATATAATCCTGGGCTTCTGCTGTTCAGAAAATGGTATGTTAAAGTCCTCAGGGGAAAAGAAGGGTGAACTTGTCCAACCCTCACGTAAATCAGGAAGAGCCTAGGGTACAAAGGCTTCATGGAACCAGAGTCACAAGAGGGATGCAAGAAACAGAGGTAACATTTGGGGAACACCAATTCAAAATCCCTATAATCCCTGCAGTTTCCTCCTGTGGGTTACTTAGCTTGATATAAAATGTGTGTTAGCAGAGGAAACTCTCTCTGCCCAACTGCAAGACTTGAAGCTGGCTCCTCCTGTCAGCATGGATGGACCCCAAGGGGATGCTTTCCTTGAAGGATGGATGTGGCAACATGGTGGAGAAAAAGTTCTCCACCAGCCTGGAGTCAGGTAGACACATCTTCAAGGGGCAGAGCTAGCTCTGCTCTCCTCCCCCCAGCACTTCCTATCATTTCATTAGTTCCTGGTTTGCTCTTTTATAAACCTGACTCTTAAGTGGCTACTTGACCCACTCATTCTTCAGGACTGGCCAGCAGCGACTCTCATAACACCATATACAGGGAGTCTAGCTCCTGTATTACAGGTAGCAGCATTAAAATGTAATCGCTGCATCACTGAGTCCTTCCAAATTTAGCCCCCAGTCTTCGCTCCTAGCTCTATATTTAGCAAGTTGAGTAATATGAGTTCCCATGCCATCTGCATCAGTTGTTCAAAAATAAGGCAACTGAATGGCGACCCGTGCTGTACTTTAGGAGGAGGGATGCTTTTAGCACATTGTTAAGTCTTCCTTCTTCTGTGCATTTATTTATTTATTTTGCTCTACAAGAAGAATCCTAAGATACAGAAAGCTTTCATTCAGGCAGCAGCCCCAGCACTTGTATTTGTCAATATCTAGAGAGTGACTGAAAATGATGTATTTGCAACATATATGGTCCATTGCCTGATTAACTCAGAATGAAAATCACCCAACCTTTGCTCTGAAATCAGTTAGCAATACAATATCTCCAAAGATTGTGCAATTACTTTTTTTTTTCTGAATGGTTGCCAATAACTGCAACTTTCACAGCAGATAAAGATCTTTTCTGCTTCATTACTTCTGAGATGGCACATTAGGATCAAATGTACCGTCCTATTAAATAAAACTCCAGGAACTCTATATATAGCACCATACCAAATGTGGTCTGCAAAGCAGCATTGATCACATCAGATCAGAATGTTGTTTACATGTTGAAAAGTAAAATACACTTGCCATTAAAATTTATACTCTTTTTGGTAAACCTGGGTATACATGTTGCATACTTCACTCACACAGTTGCTACTTTCTCCCTGTGCAAACTTGCAGCTTTACTCCCCAAGCTTCATTGTTGTAGATGACAAGAGCCTTAATCTGACCCAGGTTTTGGATCATTACAGGCCGCACTTGATTGCAACAAGATAAAACCATAGCACTGGACTTTCTGAAATGCAGCAGTGATCCCGAGTTGAGATGTGGCAGGAACTGCCAGATGCAGCTGGATTGGGGCAGCGGTTAGAGATACTCAGATGTCATTTGGTGCAGGTTCTGTCCGATGGGGCTTGGAGTAGAAGACACATTCGTGACCACCTGCCCCACTCAGGAGCAGGAGGAACCAACATCTGGTGACCCACTATAGAACTCTTGCCCAGAGAGACGAGGCACTTGGCCAGCTCACATCAGCCCATGCTAGGTGGCATGAACAGGATGACAGCATCTGAGTAACAACGAGTGACAAGAGACCCCCTTTCTCCAACTTGGGAACATCACAGTACCCTGTGCTTGCAAATTGAACATCCTTCATGCTTGCAAATAGGGCCTGGTCATCATGTTTGGCTTGTGCATCTCCTCATGGACCTCACTGTTGGAATTGCTGACAGAAGACAGTAGCCCAGCCAGAGAGCAATCTGGCTCATGCAAGCCAAACCCATTCCAGCACGGAGCCACATTAGCGGGCGATATCCCTATGGAGCGTATGGATACACTCCTCTTCCTGGCACCTCACTGGTCCTTGCTCCCTATCATGTCCGAGCACTGCAAGCTGATTACTAAAATATGGTTTGCACTGTGTGAACACTTGCAATAAATCATTAAGGGGCAGATTTTGAAAATGTAGAAAAAGCCTCTAGAATTATATTCCAGTGCATGCCCAAAGTAATTAAAGGCACATTCGACTGTTCATACATTTACATATAAATTGCTCTATAATTGCACTAATTGCACACTACCACAGATGTGCTCTTGCACAAACAGGTTTTGCACATGGATGTCAGGTGTCTGGTTTGTTTCATAGTAAATATGGCTTAAAATCAGCATGAATTATTGGTTCCTCTCTTGCCAATCCGTGGCTTAGCTCAGCAACTGTCTGCAGCGTGCTTAGGAAGACCTTTTGAAGCAATCGTTCTGCTTCTGTCCTGAGTCACCCTGATTTCATACCAACAACTCTGCAAGCCTTGCCTTCCTTTCTAGGTCATAAATGTTTGTCTTGTCCCAGGGAAACAGTTAGGGCCATTAAGTACTAAGGACATAGTGTAAAAATCTAATGTCCTGGCTTCTTATTTTTATATTGGAAGCAGACCAAATAGTAAAAATGAATCTTGGATCAAGAAAAGCATAAAAGATGGTAAGTAGGAGTTAATGCACCTCAATAACCTCCTTTTTGTAGACTGGTTACCTCTTTATTTACCCTTCAAGATATTTGCTTCTGCTTTATAGCACAATATGTATTGAAGAGAGACATAAACTGGGCAGGGAAATGCCAATGAAATGAGAAAATAGAAAGTTAATGGCGAAACTAGAGTAAGCTAAATTAATTTACTGATTATATGACCATATCCCATCAGTAAGACATGAATTATTTTGTTTACAATCTTCAGGTTGTTGCCTGGCTCTGCTACCCTTCACTGTTTTCAATTTAAACTGCAGTGATTGTAAAGAGAAGAGAAAATAAACCAAATGTTCCCATTCCACTTATAAATTTTATGTTTATAATCTTGTAGCCGTCCATGGAAACCATGCCTGTTATTCAAGTGCTTCGCCTCCCCAAGCTGAGCATAATTATTACTGATACATCTGGATGTTTAACTACCTACTACAGACTCTTGAATTCCTTCCAGATTTAAAATATCCATTAATACCGGAGTGGAGAAGAGTGGAGTCATAGGGGGAAGAAGAGAGGGGAGGGTTTATGTCTATTACTTCAATTCTCAAAGGATTTATGACTTGTTTAACACCACAGGGAGTAAAATACTGTTACCTAAGCCAGTGTCATTCATTTAAAAGGATCTAATATGCTTCTTCCCACATCCCTTTACAAAGAGCTCACCATGCAGAACTGGGCAAATCTGGAACAGCTTGGTGTCCAGAGGAAGATGGGGAAGCTCACCCCCAATCCAGGGCATCACTGGAAACATCCCATGGACATGGGTTGGACAGAGAGTGGCATAAGGCAGTATTTTAAAGCTCTCTGAGCTGAGCCTTTGCTCAAAGCCAGTGTATTTTTGCAGCCAATGGATCACTTTGTAAAAACACAGCTTGAAATTCTTCCCTGTGCAATGCTCCCTTTTTGCTCCAATATGAACTCCTAAGCAAGGTCATGCCAGGCCAGTTAGCTCACGAATAGACCATGAGGATCGCAGCAAGCAATATAGGGGTGTGTAGTCTAGCTAAGAAATAATGTTGCTGGGCTGACTTGATCCTCCCAGCTCCTTCCTCACCTCATGGCCTCCAACCACGAGGACCTGCCACCAGGATCTGCAGGTCTGCAAGCTGCACAGATGCCATATTCCTGTTTGTCCTCATTTCTGCCTTCCAGACAACTCAAGATGGACTTGGAGTGACTTCAGCTTCTCTCCTTTCTGCATGTGCAGAAATGGCTTGTGCTCAGAGTCACGGCAGATGTTGACCCCTGAGTCAAAGGTGGTTACCTTACGTTGAAATGATTGAATGTCTGTAAATCCTAATTCCAGGGACTGCATTCTCCTAAGGGTAAGCTCCTCTATTCATCCCCCTTCAAAGGCATCTGAAAAGCCCGATTTGGGAATTTGAGCCTATGTTTTGAAAAAAAAATTAGCTCTTCTATCCAACATTTCCTTACTGTATTAGTTTCATTAAAGTTATTGTCTAAGCTTATTGATTACTCTCTAATTGGTACCCTATTAAATTCACCTGTCCTTCCAGCAATTATATCCATGGCATCACTTGCTCTAAAGTGATGCCCCATTAGTTCCTGCTATGGAGAACACAACACTAGTGATGTTGTCACTGCCTCATTAACCACAGTATGTACCTGGTAGGAGGCACCTCACACTGGCCTGGGTCCAGGTAGCAAATTCATCATAAAAAGCAAAGGCGGACTCCTCGCCTGACACCCAGCGCTTGAATCCCAATTTTCCAATGTTCTGTTTGTGAGAAACACAGAGTTCAGAGACTGTCGGATCCCTTTCTGTGAAACTATTATTTGCCTCCGGATAGAAGGCGAAACAACTTGTCTCTGATCATAGCAGTTACTTATAAACTGCCAGACTGGAGGGATAAGTGAGATAAATTAAACTGTGAGAGGTGGCTTTCCAAGAAACAGTTCACTATATTTGCTCACACATTTAAGTAGGCATGCAGCTTTTAGCCTCTAATCAAAGTACGGTAGCTGAACAAAAACGATCATATTTAGTACATCAGATCAAATAGGATGTGTCTGAGAGTCATCTGCCAACATAAGTTCCTCCAATTTTTCCATCACTCACCCACTACCACTTGCTACCACAGACAGGAGCCTGCAAGACAGCTGCTCCCTCACTGTCCATTAGACCTTACTGTAAATAGGGCAGGATATGATCAGCCTTGATAAAAGAACAAGCAAACAACCAAAGTTTTATTTCTTCACTATCTCCATCTCTCACAGTCCCATAAAATCCTCATTTGAGAAGGTTGAACCGGTATTATTTCAGAGGCAAGGTTTTTCTGTACCCATTTCCTGCAGGCTTTGATGGCATTGTGAATGGAGCTTCTCAAATGCTTCCTACAGCTATGTAATTTGTCTCCCCATAAATGTATTTCGAATGCACATGGTTACCAGATGGAATTTCGCATTCAACATATTAAGGAGACCAGATGAGCATGGAGAGGCTGTACAGGCCGTGCATTGTGCTTCCGATATCAGTGGATTCCTTCTCTGGGAGGAAGTGGCCTGTAATGGAAAGTCCCATCTGTCACTGAAATACTTGTTGAAATTGAATGTTCTGATTGAGGTTTTTTATTCAAGACTGGAAATATTTTTGTTCCATCCTTATCTTTAGTCTCATGATGAAGATACAAGAAAAAAAAAGAAAAAAGAAAAAAAGAAAGAAAAAGAAAAAGAAAAAGAAAAAGAAAAAGGAAAAGGAAAAGGAAAAGGAAAAGGAAAAGGAAAAGGAAAAGGAAAAGGAAAAGGAAAAAGGAGTATGTTTGTCTCCGTATAAATGTATTTATTATCATCAATAAGCATGGAGTTTTGCTACTGGTACCTACAAGTGTAGGAAGTGCAACACAACTATCTTCACATGACCTGAAACTCTTCCTTAAAGGAGAGGTTTCCACACTTCCCTCGCTTTGATTCTTAGGTCTCGTTCACTTCATCGGTAGCATGGAGTCCTGCCGTGGTGTTGGTACCAAAACTTGAAGCTTCCTTTTTAACTGAGATTTCCAGATGCTTCTCTGAAGCCTGTCCAAAGCAAACTTAGGTTGGCATGATCTTTGGCAAATAGAGGTGGTATCGAGCTGGATCTTTAGACCAGAAGGGGACTGAAGATGCAGAGTAGACTGAGAGACAGGAGTCTGGGGAGCCTGCCCTTACTACTCAAAAAACGTAATAGGAACATTGAAAAAATATTAAAATTTTTGTTTGGATCAAAAACCTGCATCCTGTGTGATCCCAAGTAATGTTTCAAAACATCTCCAGATTTTCTGGGGAAACTTTTCATGTTTGAAGTCATCCTGTGCTCCTTTTTGTCCTTTTTTTTTCTGGTCTTTGAAGAGAAAAGAAATACTGAGAGCAAGGCCAGCAGCATCACAACTGTTGCTGGAAAAATTGCTGGCAGGGCCTGGTGAGTTAGAAGTGTCTGTGCACCAGATCTGGCCATCCACCGAGAACTGTTGTTCCCAGGTTCTTGTGCCATCTGTCCTTTCCCTGGCAAGGAGTCTTGGGGAAACAGGTCTGCCATGGCCATGTTGAGAACGTCTTGGCATGCAGTGTGAGCTGGGGGGAGCTTCCCGCTAGGGGACATGTGCCAGGAGACCCAGGGGCTGCTGTCCAGAGGACACCCAGTCTTCTGGTTTGCTTGCTCTTTTGGGAAGGACACAAGGGAACTGCCATGGAAAATGGCTAAACCCCATTGCTCTGTGAGTTTCGTATGGAGTGGAGAAGGAGAAAGATGGAGGGGCTGACTCCCAGTTCCAAGTAGGGCCGTCTTATTTCATATGTTTATCAACCACAGAGTACACTATTGGGATGAATCCTTAGTGGGACCAGCTTCCTCTCCTAGCATTTTGCTACCCCATGTAGAAAGAAATCCCTGGATGGGCTGGAGCATGAAGAATGTGTGGCTTTCCAGGGAGCTCTGACAACTGCAGCCCATAGAAGCGCAACGCCTGCAGAAGAGGACACTTACAGACACTTGCAACTTTCCATTAAGTTAAGCTCTGTGGTTAAATAAAGCCTGCTCTCTGAAGATGCCTTTTTTTTTTTATTTCCAATGCACCCATTTCTGATGACTACTTTCATCTCAGACCAAGACTGAAAAACCCTATTAATTAGTGCTTTCTGTGTGCACTGTTCTGGGCTGGTGCTAGCCAGGGTGTAACTTATTAACAGTTTCTAGTTAAGTGAAAATCGGCGTGTGGGAAGTGTGTGTTATGTTACCAAATGACCTTTTTACTTTATGCCTGTGTTGCTTTTCTCAGCTCAATGTCTTGGCACTGTCAAATGGCACTTCAAAGTGCCACTGGCAAGGAGTGGGGAGGACAGGCTGTCCTGTAGGCATTGGGGGTGGTTTCAGTAGGGACTTTTCCTAGAGCACCTGGGGGATTTGTCTCACCCCTGGGCAACTTTGAGCCTCTTCAGGTGATGGGTCCCTAACAGCAGTGAGGACCTCTGAAGAGAGTCTTTGGGCAAATGCTCCTTTGCAGCAAGCAGGGCTTGAGTGCTGCTGTTTCTTGCCAAGCAGTGGAAACAGGTACTCCATCATAGAATCATTATGATTGGAAAAGAACTTCAGATCATCAAGTGCAATCGTAAATGGTAATATGGCCAATGGAAAAGGAAGCGTTTCTTCACCTAGCCTTGAATCTCAGCCTCATATGGTCCCTAAATGAGTAAATTGGGCTCAAATGAGTACCCGAGAGTCTTCTAAGATGGAGCCTTTCAAAAGCATAAGGTTCAGCTCATGAAAAACACTGGGTAACAGGGAGCCTAGCACTGACTTGTGCTTTATTTTCCCTTAGTTGTTGGGTTCTGGTGCTGTAGCATGGCTTCCTTCCAGCGACAGTCTTTTGAAACCATCAGCCTTCTGGCATGTCTTTGAATTAGAAACTAAAATCAGATCTATGCCAGGGAAAGGTGGAATGCACTTGGGATACTTGGGTATTTTCATCTGCCTCTGCAACATGACCATCAGGATGAGGCTCCATAGCTGCAAGTTCTACTGGCCTCTGTGCACAGCTCTCGAAATGAAAGATCCCAGACTGTGGTTTAAGATTCTCAGAACCTTTTAATAAGCCTTATTTTTCTTCAGGGTATTTCTCTCATATTTTTTGTCCTCTGTCTACCTGCCTAATTTTCCATTCTTTTTCTTCTGAGAAAAGATTACTTGGTAAGTCTATGTTTTCTACCCTTTAAAGTCATTTTCTCTCTTTACTTTTTTAATTTTTTTTTAATTAAAATTCTTTCTTTCAAAATCCATCTGAATAAAATGACAGTGGTGTAAGGATGAAATGAAACCAAACCAGCTTCTCAGACTGTCGATAAAATGTATTTCAGATTTACTCTTCACCTCTGAGAATGTATGGGCTCAGCTCAGATGCTGCAAGGAGAGATGTTTTTATCACTTCCCCAGCAGCTCATGAGCATATAGGGGAGGGAGTTCAAGGTCTGCATGGATCTTCCTCACTTGCTCTTGGCTCCAAAACCTCCTGGCTTTGGGTTCTCTCACTTCGCGGCGATTCTGGGCTTCAATCCCCGTTAACATTGGATGCCCAAGTTCTTCAGTTTGAGGTGCCATAGATGTGCATGTGTTAATATGCAACTAGAGGAACTTTTCTTCCTTCCTAAGCCCTCAAGAAACCTGCACAGACACTTCAGAAGACACTGAGGCCTGCAGGCACCTTGGGTTCAGCCAAGTCCGCAACAAAATTTCAGGGCAACTGAGTCCCATGGAAGTCCCAAATGGTAAGGGACTTCCTCTCATGGTCTGGGTTTTTCATCTCGGCAACTTGCTAATTTAAGATTTGCAGGGATAGAGATGTTGAAATAATGTGCTCAGGTTAGTGAGGAGATGGAAAGAGTTGCCCCATTTTAATGTCTGTTTTCATAGTGCATTTTTCACCCAGCAGCTGAAGCACAAGCAGTTCATCTCTGCAGTTTGTGGCTCAGCTTCTAGACAAGGTCCTGCAGCATCAGAGATGAGGTGGCCATGTGAATAGTCGGGCAGATTGGAGAGAGGAAAAACTCTGAAAGAAGCAACAGCATAGTTTCACAAGAACTGACACCTTCTAGCTCCATGTCAGGATCTGTGCATGGCTTACTTAGTGACTCTTCTCTATGCATCAGACATCAACAAGGCTTTCTTGAGTCTGTGTGGGCTACTGGCCTATGCTATTATTTTCCATTGTCTTTGCTCTCGCTGACATGTTAAGTCTTTATTCTCTTCTCTGTGCTTGAGAAACAGAATCCTACGCAAAAATCTCTGGGCCTTGAAAAAAAAAACCCCACCAAATCCTTATTGTCTTTAAAGGCAAAAGGTGCATTTTCTCACGACTCTCCACTAGTCCGGGCAAAAAAAAAAACATTGCTCTTGGCTTAAGAATCCTTTGTAAGAACAAAGTCATGATGATGAGAGTTAATCCAAAATTATTCTTTACCTTTCCTGACCATCATCTTAAGCTGCAGTGAAGTACACATACATTTTTGTTCCACTATATAGTCACATATGCATAGCACATGCCAAAGCGAGATGGTTTGGGCCTTTTCAGCAACATGGTTCTGGCTTCATGGAGGTTTTGATTCCAGTGCAAACTTTCAGAAACACTCTGCCTCTTACTTGCCATGAACAGCTGGGCCCTGTTCTTCCCTTCTCTGACTCCTTTACCTACTTCCTTTCCAGGGTCTTTTCTTACAGCTCAGTGGTTCCATTGCTTGCGCTCAAGTTTCAGTGTCTCACATAATGTCAGGGCTCACTGCTGAGCCAGGACTCATTTGTATGCAGAATACAAAACTAACTGAAAAGTCCAAATCTCAAAAACTGTAAATCTGTTCGCTCAGTTTGGATTAGCTACAATTTTATAAATATTTTGTGACTATAAAGTGAAAAGGCTTTGGTGGTTACTATATATTTGAAGAATATCAAAAAGAAATACTTTTATTTTTTTCTCTAAAAAGCTCTTCCTGCACAAGATGCATTAAAACTGATCTTGAGTCTCCAGAAAGATACATTTTAACCTTTAGAGAATATATTTTTGGAAAAGTTCTTTCTTCCTTTGAGGAACCCAATAGAGTCAGGCAGAAAATACTGGTCTTTCTGAATTAAAAAGTTAGAGGAAGGAGAAAGACAGTAGAGCACAGTGATATTTCTGCTGCAAGTCACACAGTACATTAGTGGCTGAAGAGAAGGAAAACAAGATCTTCTAAGACTGTACACAATGTTCTCACCATTGCACATAGTACAAGGAAGATTTTAAATTGTTCTGAAATTTAATTTAATATTACTTCTCTCTCTAATCTCCTACTTCATTTTTTAACCTAGCTCATACTCATTCAGAAACTTAATTGCTTATAAAAGTGCTTTGTGTCATGGAGTAACTATGGTTTATTTCCACTGTCCTGTGACAAAGGACATATTAGTTAGTCATATCATTCTTCTGTGTTAAAGACAAAATAGATATTCATGGGTTCACCTTCTCTAGACTCCATCAGTCTATTGCTATAGGGAGTCTTCCCTGGTCTTACACACATTTTAATAGATATTGCAGATATTGCTCTTCTTGACCTGCCTATCCCTGGTCAACAGAGCCTTCCTGAAGAGATTACTTCTCACTGTTACATACTCAAGGTAGGAGAATGCAACTATGATAGACAACGATCCATCAGCATTGTCATTTTTCCCTCTGAATCCAGCCCAACTGCTTTTTGTGGTAAGTACCTCACTAAAAGTACCACAAAGAGTGCAAATATTTCCTTCTTCTCATTGTTTCTCTTCAGTTCTGCCATAACTCATGTTGTACTTCTGACTCTTTTTCCAGAAAGCTTGACTGACAACCAGAGCTTCAGAAGGGTGCTGCACAATGTATCAAAACTGGAAGAATCACCCAGTGTCTTCTAGCACTGGAAAACTGGAATTATTTCTTCTACTTCGGCTTGCACACTAGCCACGATTTAGGTGTGCTGTGCTAGATTCATTGTGAACGGTTTTCCAGTTCTAAGAGTTAACTACTCACATGGATCTATTCTAATCTTGTCGTGCTGAAAATCCTGTGTTAACATGTTCTTTTCCAGGATACTTCTGGCTATTCTGATAAATAATACTCCGTGGTTTTCTTCTTTCCTGACCTTCACTGAGATACATGACTATTGCAGTCAATCAGCATACATGGACTGTACTTTTTTTGTTCTCCATCTACCCCTCAAAGCTTTGAATCCCAGCCAGATGCTATTCTAGCTAAATCTACATAGCCAGTATCTCCTTTTTTTCTTTTTTAATAGGTGAAGGTAGAGTGCCATCCAGATATTCAGATAGGATTTTGGTACTTAGAAGGAATACTAATAGGTAGAGCAGAAGAGGGATATCTATAAACACAGGGAGACTTGTTTTCCATGACGTGCTTCAAGAATGATTCTGTGTTGGAAGAAGATAAACTGGATGAGTAGAGTTTTAGTCTCTTGGACTAAACCTTGAATTAGAGACCAAGTCCAAAGTAAGGAGTGAAACTTTGCTGGGTTCATCCCAAAGCTAGCCTTATTTGGCATGGACACCAGGTCCCAGAGGTTCAGAATGGTCCTCTCACCAGTAGCAGCTGCACTTTTCTAACTCTTTGTGTCTGTGCCATCTGTGAAATCTCAGCCTACTTCATCTCATGCAATGTCCATGTTGTCCCATGTGCCTTGAAGGCAGCTACAGTTTCATTTGACTAGAGTAAAGCCTGGTGACCCAAGAAGGGATGTGATCTTTGGACAGAAGCTGTTTGCAGGCCATTCTCAGAGTGCCTTTATCCAGGTCAGGGCCGAAGGATGGTATCTATGAACACAACAAAGTCTAGGGAAAGAACTGAAAACAAATTATTTTCTCCTCCAGGTCATGACCTGCATCATAAAACTCCATTCTGTGTTTTACACTCAATAGCTAATTTCGCACTCTTTATCTGAGGCAGAGCTCTCTCATATGAGCTGATGGGCTGCTGCCTTCAGCTGCTGGAGGCTCCTAGTCTGACCCCATGTACAAATCTGCAGTTATTGATTGGCATCAAGAAGATTTCTAATAATAACTGGAGACTAGCCTCCACCATCTGCCCAAACTTAGTCTTCTCACACCTACGGAGGCTGCAGATCTGCCTCCCGTGGTAGCAGGCACTAGCAGCACCAAACTGATGCCCTAAGTAATGCAAGGGCTCTGCAAAAGGAGAGGAAACAGAGAAAGGAGCTGAGCATCTTGAAGGGAAGTGACCCTATAGAGAGGGAGAGAGGGAAGGATGCCTGGTGGATACCTACAGGAGCTGGTGCTGCGTGCAGGGCTCTTCAATGCCAGATTAAAACCTAGAGGCAAAAGCAAGAGTACAGCTCTTTAGACCTGTAGACCATACAGAGCCTGGAGAAGTGGTAGCTAATGGGGCACAATCCCACACACGATCATATGGAGCCATCTGGGTCACTTAGTAAGCCACACTCAGGTAAAAATAAAGCAAAACAAAGAGAAAATCAGTTTAATACAACCATGTGCAAAGTTGCACAGGAAAAAAAGAGCATGAAGAGTGGTCCTTTGAAAGAAGGATCTCCTGGAAAATAGGAGCTCAGAACAGGAGCTTCCCATAGCCCACCGCTTCAGAAGAGAGCCAAATACTTGAATATGAACTTCTGCTGTCACAGTGCAGTACTTTGTCTTTCCCCATCAGATACAAGACCTAGGGGGAAGAGAGAATTTTACTTTTATCTCTATTCCCAGCACTTCTCGCACTGGTATGGTAGGATTGTACAGAGCTCTGCCATCCATGCTTTGAATCAGATTTTTAAACATAATTCAGAAAACAGTTACGGAAATTATGAGATGTCTGGAGAAAATGTCCTCAAATGAGAGGTTTAAAGAACTCATCGCTTGCTTTAGCAAAGAGAATGGAAATTAAGTCAGTGTCTGGTACCAAAGAGCTGATACATCTCATGTGGAAAAGCAGAACAAGAACAAGTGGTTGGAAGCTGAAGACAGATATTTTTTAACTTGGGAATAAGGCACAGATTTTCAGGAAAGGTAATGATTCAAAGCACTGAGACAGATTCCCAAAGAAAGACATGTTTCTTCAAATTTTGATATGTTCAGATGAAGCCCAGGCTTTTTTGTGGAAGGTACACAGGAAGCCACATGAAGTGGTACAAAGTCAGTCAGACTAGATGACCCCAGCTCTGGTCAGCTGTGATGTGACTGTGACGAACACAACTCGCAAACGAGGTACTTGGAGCGTATTGGAGAGTACTGGAGCTACTTGGAGAGTATCTTGGCTGGGGAAGACAGCATGGATGCTTCCCTTTCTGTGCTTTGCACCTTCAAGGTTTGTGACAACAGCAGTCAGCAGAGAACCTCATAGTAGATCCAAAGAAAAATGGCATCTTCTCTCCAGAGCCTCATCCCAAGTACAAGGCAAGGGAGTATTCTAGGGGTGAATATTTTCTTCCTCCAAGCTGCCACAAGAAACCCTTACTGCATTGTGTCTGCTTGGGTCCTTCCTCATCTTTCCACATGGGCTCAGCATTGCATGTAAGTGCCCACCTCTCCCGCATCCCCTGCCCCGAGCAGCCTCGCAGCAGGCGAGGGAGCTGCGAGGGCTTTGAGCTGCCCGGGGAAGGAAACCTGGCAGGAAACTGAGCAAGAACAAAAAAGAATGAGAGGGCAGAGAAGGGTAAAAGCACTGAAAGCAGCAATGACAGCAAGGAAGGAGAGCTGCGAGGGAGAGGGACAAGGCAGGAAACAGGAGAGCGGTAGCAGAGGGCTCTGCTGCTGTCCTTGCCTGGGGTGCTGGCTATGGTGGTGTTGCTGGACACGGGGTCCCTGTGCGGGCAGGAGGCCGCAGGGATCCTGGAGGGGCTGAATCATCCACCCACCTCACTGCTGTCAGGCTGCAAAGGGACCATATGAGGGGGCTGCTGGGACTGGAAATCCCTTCTAGTTTTCATTTCCTTGTCAGTGCAGACAGCCTTGCTCAGAAATGAAACTTAAGAGAAGGTGCCAAGGCTGTTGGAGACATGGGGAGCCATGAAAGCCTGTGAGATGGAGCAGGGACCGGGAGCATGAAGGGAGCAGAGTCCTGAACAAGTGTGGGGCCACCTGAGCACCGCTTTTCTCCACAGGGAGAGGGTGCAGGTGCAGGGGAGGCATCGAGGGGAGGCGATGGTCTGCGGGGAAGGGCTTCTCCACCTTGCTCTGCAAAAGGGGGTGGTGGAAGGACCAAGTCTTGTCCCTTGGAGCTGTTGTGGGTGCAAAGGACCTTTTATAAGCCCTGTCCGTGATTATGCCCAAGCTTCACTTGCCGTTCTGGGCAACAGTCTGCTTTGTCCGCGTTACTCCAAGGCTGCTGTGCCATCTCCACTTGTACCAGAAGATGCACTTTCCTATTCTGCTCTGTTTCAAGACCATTTCGTCCAGCCTTAACCCTCATTAGAGAACACACTGCAATGGATCCTTCCTATGAGCATCTCCTATGCACCAAAAATTGTCTTCTTGCTTGCAAAGCTAGGTGTCAGAGCTCAGCTGGGTAGAAATTTGGTGAACTCAGGCAGCCACTAACATGAGATTGCTTGACCTCCACAATTAGACTGATAGGGAGCTGCAGAAAAGACAAGCAGAGTCTTTCCACCTCAAAAGCGTAGAGAAAGGGAGAAAAAAATATTCAGGTTTTGTCAGACAGCTCATTGCCGGTTTCAGGCATCTGATCGAGATTTTGCTGATGGGGTGGAGAAGAGCTAAGTCTTTATCATTGACTTTCTTAAGGAAGGTTTTTCTTGGTGTTTTTTTAACATCACTGAGAAGAATTTCTTTTGTAAGGCAAAAACAATGTCTGCAATACATGTTTGTGCAGTGATCCCACAGTCAAGCCTTGAAAACACAGAAACTGCAACGAGCATTGCCCCAACACACAGAGAAAACTTGAGTCTTCAGACAGTCTGAATAGGATCCTGCTTCCCACTTGCTAATGTGACATCTCAGTTTCCATATTCATTGTGCAACCACTTAGCTGTAGGCTTGGGGCAACTTGTCTACAGAAGCTATCAACTTGCTCATGAGAAGCAAGGGGTCAAAACAGAAACTTATTACATGAAGAATAAGTAACAATGCCCCATCTGATTGCAAATGCTCATAAAATACTGAAGTTCTCTTTGCTGTCTCTTAAGAGTCAAACAAAGCTCCACAGTCATTACTGCGCATTGACTTCAAACTGGTTTCGATTTCCCGTGCACCCATGTTCGTTCAGAAAGGAACAGAGGGTAAAATATTTGTCCAAATGACTTTGAGGTTTTACCATTAGATTAAAAATGTCTACTATTCAAAAATGAGCATTTTAATTGCACAGCCACAAGGCAGGCAGAGGTATGGTGTTCGGCGAAGCTTCATAAATCTTGCCAATTTGTACAGTTAGCTTAAAATGAAAGCTGTAATTAAAAGCAAAGGAACAGCTAGTCCAGTTACATACTAAGTGATTAGATTAAATATTATGCAATATCTGATTATTAATGTGTGGGATAACTGTTTAGTAGCTTGATATTTGTTCAGCAGGTTTTATTAATAGCCCCATGGCAAATATTTCCCGTAATGCGGGTTCCTCACACCAAAAACAAATATGAAAAGTTGTATGCTTTTCCTCTTCTATTTTCATTCTGCCTGGTAATTTCCACAGATTTTCTGCATTTTTTGCTCTCAGTTTTAGTAAGTGTGCCACTGGGCTATGACCCGGCTGGGTTTTTTTCTGTTGTTGGAGGAGAAGGGCTGTCCCATTCCCGTAACTGCAGAGCCGCAAAACAAACTGATATCATTTTTCCCCTTACGTAAATGGAAGGTCCCGCTCCCTGCGATGCATGATCCTTGATTTCAAGAAAAATGCAACTCGAAAGTCGCCTCCGAGTGAACAAGCCTATCCCAGCCGGCTTCTGGCCACCCACCGTCACCGAGCAAGGGTATAGGGTCTGTTAAAATGAAGGTGTGAAACCCTGAGCGAGAGGCACCAAGCAATGAGGAAGAGCGAGGAGAGGGCTGTTTGCCTCCACACAGTGCATGAGTGGCTGCTGTGATACTTTAGTTTCAGTAACCTCAGAGTCAGCAGCATTTCAGATGTCAGTAGTTTCCACTGACAGCGACTGAGCTCAGGCCAAATCAGTGAGGGACATGAATAAAGTGGTGTAAAATTTTATTCTCCATCAATGGAAAAGTCTTATTAAACAGAAAGGTAACCTAGATAAACTATCGCTCTGCCCAGCCCACTTTCCATGCACACATTGCCAGAGCTGATCTTGCCCAAGAAGAGGTGAGTTTTCACCTCAAAATATTACGTTTTATCTATTTGAAAGTTTCGAAATATTGAAGTTTTGGCCCATGTGTACTAGTAGATTCTCTACATACATATTAAATTCATATCTTTCTAGGCCTCCTTTCACCAGGCTGTGGCAAAGGAAGAGTGTTGAAAACACAGGAGGATCTTTTTGGCAGAATCAGTACTGTTCGTCTAGGAAAAGAGAGAAGTTTCAAGTAGTATTTCTGCTTAATGCAGGAAGAGCTGCTGGCTTCTCAGAAGAGCAGATATGTTTCTCTCAAACAATGTGGGCTAAATGGTTTTCTTTCTACCAAGAAAGAGGCATCAGTTTTCCTGAGGACTTCACTGACTGCGTTGATGTGCAAAGGTGCAACTTAACACTCCAAAACAGTTCTTGGGGTCTCAGCATCCTCTTAATGTACTTATGAGTCAGGCAGTGCTTGCCAAGGTTTTATTGACTGGTGATTCTTAGTGCACTCACAGGTTGGACGAGAGCTCCTGCACTCACTTGGCTGAGTGGGCTCTGACATAGCAGACATGATAATTCTTCCAGGACCATATGTCATGGGGATTCAGCGTATGATGAGGAGCTATTGGACAGGGTGCACTGGAGGGATCTCCCAGGCACTGGCAGGAGCATGTGGAGGCGCTGAGGGCACAGACACAGCAAGAGGTAGACTTGGCTCCAGTCCCCTGCTCAACCTCCATGATATAACAACACAATAACTTTCAATATCTCTCCCACTTCTGCTGTTCATTCCCTCTTTTCTTCTCTAGTATTTTTCTTTAACTTCTTTTTGTGAGGCCTTCCTTAGCCTGCTTTGTAATCATGGTTGACTTTTGGTTGACTCTGTGCTCTCTTTTTTTCCCTTATCTATCCCTTTTTAATTCATTGGCTTATTTCTCTGTCTGTTTCACTGTGAGTTCTGAAATTATTTATTTCCTGTTTCTCCTTTTCTTCTATCTGCGCCCAAGATGTCTACTCCCTTCTTCACTTCTCCTAAGGCTGCAGGGAGAAGAGCTGGAATCCTCCTTTCATGGCCTCAGGTTTTTTTTGGTTTGTTTTCTGGAGTCCTGATCTGTGAAGCCTCTGTAAAGCTGGTGGTGGTGATTGTAGCTGTAAAGGCACCCAGTGATGATCTCTCAGATCATGAGTATCATGAACTTGTGGGACAGTCATATACTGATCTGAGTCTCAGATCCCAAACTGAGCCTGCAAGATGGGCAGTGGTTAATTCTTTCTCTTTCTTTTTTTTTATTTTTATTTTTATTTTAAAGCAAAAACTAGCTCTTTATGGTTAATTTGGTCTATCTGTTCTGTTAGCAGTTGATAAGATTAATCCTGAACCCTCCTGTTGCCCCCAGCCCTGCAGGAATTCAGGTCGCCTGCAATGACAAGCAGGTCTAATAAATAATTTGGATGGAGTCAGTGCATTTAGCCAAACAAATAACTTCATTCAAAGGGCAGAATGGATTTTATCAAAAGCCTTTTTTCATTATGTCAAAACTAAGAAAAAATTGTGCAGCCCTTTCATTCTGTCACCACAAAGGCATTTGTTCAAGCTTCTGGCTTTGCTCGATGTAAAAAATGCAGTCGTCAAGCCCCACACAGTGAACTGCGTTTCCCCTCACCCCACCGTGCTGTTAACATGAGCACACAACCCCTCACTTGCATGCAGAGCCGGACCAGACACATCCTGCCACTGCACGGATAGGCTGCATGGATCGGCTCTGGTGTGGGAAGCAAAGCCCAGGAGATGCAAGGGGGTGAGGAAGGAGCCCCACCACAGCTACACCTCAGCAGCAAGCTCATGCCACTGCATGAAGATATGTACCAACAAGGACATGCGTTTGCTGAGGTCCTACTGGAGAACATGGGTGGTGAAGGGGTGCGTGGGTCCTGGCACAGATCCATGCTCTGGGTGAGCAGGAGAGCCCTGGCAGAGGCAGACAACCAGCTGGGAGAGGGCAATGCTGGAGAGAAGGAGCACCAGCTCCTGGCCCAGCTCCCATGTTATCCACAGTGTTATATCCACAGAGACCCTTGGACTGCAGATGCTTGGGGCACATATACATATAATTCTTGTGTGTATATATGTTGTCCATATGTATTTGTGCTCAAACATACATATATTAACATGCTTCAGATGTCATATCTATACATTGTACATATGCATATGTATCAGACATGGCTTGCTGGATGCTTTTGTAATAGAAAATATCCTAAGAAATCAGCCCACAGGTCTCCCATGAAGAACTGGAGTCACAGTGTCGACTAACTGACATCCGACACAGGATTACTCAATAGCAGCAAATAGTAGATCCTCTCTCTTTTTTTTTTTTAATTCCTTTTCTCCCTTGGGTTTGGAATAATCTCTCCCTAAGGCATGAGTAATGTCGTTTTTCTGTGCTGCTCCCAAGGCAATGTGTCCCTGCAGAATTTGAAAGGAAATTTTCCCGGGTGCTGAGGTGGAGTGGTTGGAGGCAGATGGTGTGTCGGGCTCATAAAAACACTGCAAATGAGTTGTCCTTCTCAAGTGGCTACTGCGCAGGCTGCACCGAGTGACATGAAATTAAAACAGACCATGACTACATTTAGCAAAGCCACCCCTCCTGCACACTTGTGTTTTGCACTCAATCACCTACCATTGTCATTTCTGCTCTGAACACCACATCGAAAGGACAGCATATCTCTAGGAGCACACTTGGAGGGACAACTTCTTCCCTCTTTGCTATATGAAGGAGAAGAAATGAGTAACCTTCAGTAAAAAGCCCCATGCAAAATCTGGGGATATTGGATAACAACATCAGTCTGCTGCATGCCTGGCTGATGACAGGACAGGAGCTGGAGCAAGTAGGATATAAGCACAGCAGATCACAGGAGTGGGGCAAACACTGTACTCCAGCAAGGAACAGGTTAATCAGAGAATCATCACACTCAGAAGGATATGCAAAACTTGTCTATCTATGTGCTTTCTTGCAATAAATTCTTTTGACACAAAAGATATGGCAATAGTCTAATCAGGTAGGTGACTCATACCTACTTGGGAAAGGAGAGAAGGCATTAATACATTATGCTATTTTTAATTTTTGAGTGGTGCTCAGTTACTGTATGGGATACAAAGAGCTCAGAAAGCAAGATATGTCCCTGCCCTGGCCCAGCACCAGTCCACATTACCATGGTCTCCCAAGATGCTTGAAGGATCTCCACCACCTTCCCTCCTCCACATTCCACATCACAGAGCAACCTCAGACCAGTGGCCCTTTATTCTGAGCTCAAGAACATGATGATAAATCCTTTCTCTAGCACCCCAGTACTTTTTCACCTGTCTGCAGGCATCTTCTCTAAGAGAGATTTGGTGCTGAGTTGCAGGGTCTCAGAGCTCTGCTGCATACCCACTACCTGCCCAGACCTCCATGGTCAGAGATGGGGGCTGCTCTCAGCTGGGAACAGGATATTTCAGCTGCACCGAAGCCAGATCTCACATCTTACTGTAGGCAGTGGGGCAGGAGGCATGCGGGAACATCAAGTCCTTCCTGTTGTGCTCCGAACACAACTAAATTTAAATACAACTACCAAGAGAAGAGCAGAGCAGCCCCTCATTCAAATGTGGGAAGTGAATAATGAGTTCATTAGATATCAATTGATTGATAAAGAGGGATTTATTGAAAGGTCTAATGTGTGTAGTCAAAATTAGTTTGCCATGTAATTAACTAAAAATGACTTAAGCAATGCGTTCTTAATTATTATCTTAGTAGAGCCAACTTGTAAGAAATTTCAAGCATTTAATTGGCATTTGATAGAATAGCTATAGCAAGCTAATTAGGTACCAAATTATGGAATGTGCTAATTGATATTTAATAAGTATGTCAATTGGTATCTAACTAGCCAATATGTTATAGCTATCTTGGAATATGTCAATTAAGTGCCTAAAGATCTCTTTCGAGTAGATTATAAATGTAATCTATTAAGGATGTAATTTGCAACATTTTTGATTATGGATTGTAACTTATTTGCTTCCTGAATATGTTATTGCTGTTTGCAGACTCATTCATACAATACAACGGATGTGATTTTGCCTACATGAGCAACTTTGACAACTGCTGTTTTTCTTGGCTATAGCCTGCTCTCATTTATGCTGGTGTAAATCTCGACTGTTTTTGTAGCATGCTGAGGAGGCGGGGGGGAAATACATACCAGTGTAATGCCCACAGGTGCTACCTGATGGAGCTTAAATTGGTCTAGCTGCAATTGGGGTGCAACCACTGCATGTCGGTTACTATTGAGGTGTAGCAAGTTGGAAGGAGACCAGGCAACAATCGGTGTGAACAGCCCACTTGAAGGGTGGCAGCACTGGCTCATCCCTGATCCTTCAAGGCAGGGGCCTGCACTTCACCAGTCAAAGTCAGGGGGATACTGTCAAAGCCAGTGGTATTGCCCAGGTCTGAAACAGGGAAGAGCTTTTCTCTGCAAGTTTGCTTCCTCAAAATTCATGAAAAATGGTGCTGTCAGGGTAAATACCTGAATAGTGCATAGGCAGTTGTTTAATTTAAGGGGTAAGATGTCAGCAGCACCTCTCAGGAGACAAATGTAACATTCTGGGATGTCAGGCTAGCTCAGTTAGCTCCTAACAGGATTTACATATTACTTGAACACTCTGGTCAGCCTGAATCCCCCAGGAATTCCCCTAAAGAGTTAATTTAAAGCACGATGATGACCGTGGATATTTTCCTTTGATTTCTTTGACACAAGGCGCTATTTACGCTCTCCTTTCTGAGGCCTTTTCCCTAAAGCAATCCCCACATCCCTTTGTATCACGCGCAAGTATAAGGTTTGTATTATGAGAGGTGCAGCACATAACATTAGTGTTGCAGCGATCTGAGCACTTTATCTTCATGAGTAAAGTACCCAGCTGCTCTTGAATTCAACTGAAAAAAAAAATATGCTGCCACTCGTAACAGCAATACATTTTCAGTTACTAATAACAACTGTTGCCATGGAAACAGCCGGTCCAGCATGAATGTAAGGATTTGCTTTCAGGTCAGTGCTGTATTAGTCAGCAGCCTTTCAAAACCTCATCTCCCAGGCACAGAAGTCTCCTGTCCAATTTACTCTCGACAGCACTTTTTCTCCATTGTGAATTACTCGGAATTAATTACATTTTATGACAATTGTGTGCAGCTCCTTTTCAACTCTACTCTTCGTATAATTACTTGGAAATGTTTTATGGAGCCCAGAAGAAAATACCATAACTATATACAGAATGGGAATGGTTGTTGTTTTTCCCCCCCCCCCCCATTTTTTTCATTGCTATCAGTAATAATAGTAATTGGCTGAATTAAGATAATGATCACTAATAATGACTAACAAGGTGTTTGATGTGCAGATGGGCAAGCACTTGGGATGTGCATGGGTTGCCCAACCTGTCCTGGGGTCTGTGGATCTAGATCTGCATTTTGGCCTCTTGCTGCTGCTGTTCATGGAAGGGGCCAGGTAGGAGGCCACAACTGAGGCAGATTTTCTGCCAGAGGGGCAGTGGACACTCTCAGGAGTTACAGATTTCATTATTTCTCGGCGCTTTTGGAATTTTTGGAGGGCTGACATGGAGGGCTAATTCATGTGGGGAGCTTTCCTTCTCTTTGGGGCTCGCTGGACATATCTCTGTCTTGGAGACTCATTGGAGGGCAGGTCCCAGCTCTGCACAGAGGGAGAGAAGGAATAAAGACGAAAGAAGGAGGACAGAGAGGTTCAATGTGAAGGCATCTGGTTTCTGAGCAAAGGGAGTTTGCTGTACGGCCTGATGACCCCCACAAGAGTCACCTGTCGTAGGACCTGCCTCCTTCACACCTATCCCAGCATGGCGGAATAGTGGAGACCATTCGTTTAACCTCAAGTACTATGCGAAGATCAATACAGGTAATGACAACGGAAAGAGAAGGAGCCTGGTAAAGACTGATGAAGAAATGTTTGATTTCTCATTTCACTGAAAGTTCTGCTTATTCAGGTGGAACACACGGTCTCACAGTCTGGCTATTAACCTGATTCTTATTGACTTATTCATGGGCGCTTCCAAAGGTTGAGGGTCTCAAGAAGTACTTCTTCTGTATCTTAGGCTGTATCCAGTGCATAGGCCACACAAAATCAGCCTGTGCGCTAGATGGGTTACATTAGATATGTTGAACGTGTTCTGGTGGTAGTTGTTTGTATTACCTGAATCACAGAAAGACATTCTGGTTTATGGGACCCCCTCTGCTCTGTGGAAGTGCCCCTGTCACTCGAGAAACCCCCCTCTCATCCCATGGAAATGTGGATGGGTGAAACTGCCCAGAGAAGAATTTCAAGGGCAAAAAGCAAGATTGCACTGGAAATTTGTGTCTGAAGCTTAAGGGGGTCTTGCTAAAGTACAGACTGCACCCAGGAGACATCTGCTACCCTGCACAGAGCTCTTCAGAGACATCAGACAAAGCACCCAAAAGGTTTCTTCCTTCTCTGCATGAACAGGCCAGTCTATTCTTTTTCTTCCCAGAAAATAAATGTAGAACAAATATGAATAATGCTATATAAACCCCCAAACAGTAACATTTCCTTTTCTGGGTTGTTGGTCAGAATATTTAGGGGATGCTGCAGTTACTGGTTGGCTCTAAGAGTCTTTGTACTTCCACATGCTGAGTGGAGTCGAGCTATATCAACAGTTGCTCAGGAGACACTCAGATACTTATCTGATGCTGAAGGGCTTAGATCTGTAGTTCTTCATACTGAGACAGCAGCCTGGGGAGGGATTAAGATGTCAGCCCCAAATCTGTGCTATTTGTGCTCATGTTGGAGTCTGCTGAGCAGACCTTGCATCCTGGCTCTTCTCCAGCTCTGATAATCATGTTCAGCCTCCTCCGAATCCTTCCATGTGAGGTCCATCAAGACAGACCACTCGAACTTGTGCAGACATTGGACAGCCCTGTAGCAGTGATTTGGGCAATATGCCTTCTCCCTCCATGCTTGTGTGGCTGGGCTGAGGACTCAGAATCAAGGAACATGGGCATGCTGAGACTACAGAGACCAAACCCGGAGGCCTCTGGGGTCAATGCAAAGGCTTTGGCATCCCTAAACTCTGGATCTGATCCCCAGAATACTGCAGTGCCCTCAAGACTTGAAAACTCCACATGGCATTCACAGGCAATGGGACAGGTCCAAGGTTCATTTAATCCAGTCTTGCAACGCTGGTCCACATTGCATGAGGACTGCCAAGAAACATCACATTGTCCCCAGCCACATTCCTCACATCACCCCTTGGGTGCAGACATCATTTAGTGGATGATGTGAAACACTCGCAGCTCTTGGATCTTACTCCAGTTCTGTACCCTTGTTGGCAGGCCATTAAGCCATGGGCAGAGTCTAATCCCAGGAGCCATTTAATAGTTGGCTTTGGAGACTTAGAAACCCCTGCTCGTTTCTGTATCATTTACTCTTTATTTGGTAATACTCAGGCCTCCACCAACCACACATGAAATAATCTGACATAATGAGTTGGTAAGTGAAGGCTCAAAAAGATCTCTTCTAGAATAAAGTATTTAAGATACATATCATGCTATCCAAAATCTCTTTTCACTGTCTAAGTCAAAGGCAGAAAGAAAAAACAGCCCAGAAAATATAAACATAGCAGGGGGGCAGTCCCCAAAAGGCTGGGGTATCTGGGCACCCAGGCTGGCCCAGCCTGACCAGCCCGTGCTACCTCTGCATCTACCTAACTCTCCTTTGAACTTTATGGCATCTATGATATTCCTGATGAGATATCCCTTGTGCTGGAGAAGATACAGATTTTATTCATAGCTCACTACTTTTTTCCTTTTTATTATTCTGTTATATGCCTTGAGGAGCCTGAAAAATGTGCCCTAGACAGGGTGCAGATCAAGTTTTGTTCTTTCCAGTGTAAGGAGCATGGAAAAACAAGGTGACAACAAATTCGGAGTTTAAAAAAGCCTGACTCATATAATGTACAGTGTGCACATAAATAAATGAGTCTTCAAAATGATAATGTCCTTATCCCTGCTCTGCTGTGAAGGTGGACTTCTGGAGCAAGAGCTACATTTGCAGCTTGTTACGTATGCCAGAGTTTTTCCCTTCTACTCCTTTAAAAAAATTTTTTACAGACAGTAATGGGACCATTTCTGATTCTTCCCCATATCCTCTGAATTGTTTTTTGTGAGAATGAAATGGAGGTTTTTGATATATTGAATATATTTAATATTTAAATGCTGAGAATTTGCAGGACGGAGCAGAGACTGCCTCTTGCGATAAGAGACATTATTACTGTTGTGAAGAATTCCTTTAAGATCCCATCTTAATCATTCTGCTATTGAAATGGAAGAATAAAGTAATAACTGGTTTGAATAGACTTGATTAAAAAGAATAATTATATTCCATGGATGGGTTAAATATATAAACTCTTTGTGGGTTTGCATTCTTCTAGCATTTGCCTGTTAGAATGAGCTTTTCTTTACAATAAGCACATGCCTTGCATTTGGAAAGGAGAAGGAGAGAGACACCTTTTGTCAATAGGATTGGGTCCATGGTGGCCTCACCCTGGCCAGGGAGAGGGCCTGTGGCAACCAGCAGACTGTCCTGGGGCACTGGGAGCTGCATGTTGCTGAGCTGACAAAACGCTGATTTCCCTGCGCGGTTTCAGGGCTCCAGGGAACAGAGATGAGGAGCACAGTTTTCCTGATTGCAGCATCACTCACCAACGTCATCAAGCTATAGGGGCTGCTAACAGCAAGCTGGATGCACCTTCCAGCATCCTCATTCCAGGCACATGCTTAAACGCCAGCATTTCTGTGCACCCTCTGCCACATCTAATTCCCCCCAGCAGCGTTGACGTGGCCTCATCTTCACAGTGGAACAGACTGGGGCATGCTGGTTCTGTGCTGCAGGACACCCTGAGATGGCAGCATTTTATTGCACCCTGAATTGGAATGAAATTCGGGCCATTCTGCAAAATTAAGTATTCCAAGGCACTTCTTTCTCATTTCCTGGAACTCAAGTAACAGGTGTGCACTTCACTGAAGTGTGTACCATCTTGCCTGGAATAGTTTACTTCTCTATCATTATTTCCCCATTGATAGCTTTCCAAAGATCAATACGTGCTGTGCAATATCCAGCTGTCACTGAATCACTGTTTCCTGAGGAAGTTTCTCTTATCGAACAATCCCCTGCCCCAAACAAGAGCCTCCTTTTAACCCCTGCAGTGCTGTGTTTCCCAAGGCCATCCCTATCCAGCACCAGTGTCGGAAAATTCCTGCTAGTGAACAATTTGCTTCCAACCTACATTTCACTTGCTGTTCACGTCAGAGAGTGACTGTCTATCTCCCCCTTCCCCTGCAGATCTGATTGTAGATGCTATACTACTAAGACTTCATTATTTTTACAAAAATCTACTCCAGTACAGTATGAAGTGTTATAAATAATTAAAGAAACACTAGAGTTGTCAAAATAAATGAACAAAGTACACTTTGAGATGCATGCTTTTGGCTTATTTGGGGTTTGTTCAGTTGGCAGCTGAAGCTCAGAATTCAGTACCTTGAAATATCCTAAAGAAATGCAACCGGTGATGTTCAACCACCTACCAACAAGAAATATAAGTCTTCCCCCAGAGTTCTCTAGGAACAGGGGTAGACATCAAATAATGCCTGTGAAAAACAAGTTCCATTCTCCTCTTGACATTTCCAGTGAAAACAAAGACCCAAAATGTTCTGATGCATCCAGAAGTCAGCAGGACCTCTTGTATGGTCTGCCTTGTGTAGTGCTAATGCTCCAAGTGAATGCCTCATTGCTCCACACAATAACCTTCTTCTCTTCATTCAACACTCTTTTCCAGAAGGTCCTTCTTTGTCACCATGACGACAAGTATATTGCTTTTTGTTCACTGAATTTTGCTAAAAAGCTCATTATTAAGCTAATGTGTCCAGAATGTGCCCAGGGTGGCAACACAGGAGAGGCAGACAGTCCTCCTTCAGCAAAGGGTGCTGTCTTCCTTGTGTCTCTGTCTCTTATGGACAGCAGTGCTCTGGGGTCTAGGACTGATCCAGGCATTGCTCTCATTTCCTTTCAGAGATGTTTTGAAAAATTAAAGACGTTTCAGAGACAGGAGGAAAATTCTTGGGTGTGAGCCAAAGACATTGATAGCTGTCTACTCAACCTTTCCATCTGTCTCTCTGCCTACTGCTGAGCTCTTTCCAAGCACACTGGAACTTCCATACCAGGGTTCATACTGGTCTCCAGCACATGCAAACCCAGATGATGGCCCCAGTGATGGTACTTGTGTCATTGCTGTCCCACTCACCATAACCTGGCTGTTTCCCCACCCTTGCCATATGGTGCTGCAAAGGGGAAATGACAATATGTGAAGAAGATATGAAAATAAATGGGTGCTGCATCTTGTTTGGGGAGCCCAAGGGAGCTGCCTATCATCCTGCAAGGGATCAGATGCCGGTATAAGGACCTGTGCTGCATTTTTCTAAGGTTTCCAGTGCACTGGCTTGGAGGAGGGACCCTGAGAATGATGTGCCATTCAACATAGTACAGGTGAACCTCAAGAAAATCCCCAGGAGCTGATGTCTTCTCATGGGTGGTCAATATCATTTAGTATTTCAGGGCTAGCTTGTTCCTTTACCAACCACAGAATTTTCTACAGGCTTTCTTACTCTCCCCACAATCCAAAGTGCTAAAAGGTCCCGTGAGAGTAACTGGTGAGAGCTTTCATGTGGTTACTGTCACTAGGGAAACCACTTCCTTGTGATTCACATGTTCTGTGAGTCTCTCCTCTCTGCAGTCAGAAAGGTAACATTGTTCTGGTAGACATCAGGGGGCTGGGACAGGGGCAAGGCAGAGGCAGGAGGAAAAATACATTAACATTCAGTTTGCTGTAGGGGTTTGGAAAGAACCTGAACATCATGCTAGAGTGAGGTAGAGCCAATCACTAGGTGAGGATAAGTTTTCAAAATCACCAAAAAAATGCAGATTGACTATGGGGGATTCAAACTACCCACAAGAAATGGCCTTTTCTCCCCTTTTGGTAATGCTTGCTTTTTATTTCCAACCTGATTGCAGTTGTTTGAGTTCAAGTGGAAGGAAGGAGTGAAATTATAACAGGTGGTCATAGGGTGACCTTTTCTCCTCTCTTCCCAAGACCAGCCTGGTAGGAAGGGTCCTCTCCCTCCTGCTGGGTAAGTGGGTCAGGAGGGGTTGGTTTGCTACCAGCTCAGAAAGCACCTAATGCTGTAACTTGTGGCAGTGCAGAAGCACAGCTGGTGCTGATACTATCAGATGGAATGAGAAAGTAACACCCATCACCCTGGAGAGGGTAGCAGAAACTCAAGGTATAGAGAACACCCCAAAAGGCACTTGGATTTCAAAGTTAGAACCACCGAGGAACAGCTTTTCTCAGGCAAGACCAGAAACTGCCTTAGCCTCTGGTGTCTTAGCTATGTATCTTAGCCTCTGGTGTGTGATGAGGATAAAGAAGCACAGAAAGGACTGCCTTTTTCTAATGCATGCAAACATTTTTATTCTTTATTAAAAAAAAAAAAAAAAAAAAAAAAAAAAGCTATGCTTCAGGCTAAGAGAAATTTTTCCATGGTGATTATTTTTGATCCAAAACAGGTTTCCTATTTATACTGATTTTCACCATATTTTTTCTGCTCTATCCCTGACGCCTGTGTTTGCTGGCCGTGAATCACAGCCAGAACCCCTGCAGCCCGCGGGACCGCCAGGTCTCAGTCTGGCTGCTGGGTACTGCCCTGCAAACGGAGTCAACATTCAGCTTCCTTTTAATGACTTAGGAGGTGGGCACTTAAATCAAGCGGGCACGAATATATTTGCTGACACCTAATTGTTTTCTTTGGTAATTGCTCTCAGGGCTCTTTACATGTGATCATTAATGCTGGGCAAGGATAAGACACCACATGTTGTCTTATTGTTTCTGATGAACCCTATGAAAAGTGACATTCTTGATTACTTCACCAGGCCGTGGATTGCAGAGTTTTTACCACTGAGCCTTATTGATAGACCTCGCACTCTCTTTTACTGTTCAGCTGCTGCCGGTAAATCCAAACTCACTTTCCCATGCGCCGAATCCTTTATCATGGACAAATGTGGGAACTGAGTATATTTGATCCGGGGGCTTCCCAGGTGTTTCTCGTGCAGCGACCTGCGCTGAGAAGCTGAGCAGTGTCTGGAAACAAGTGGGAAGCTATGGAAAAGCTGCAGGCATTCCTCATGTTTGGGAGCTGATGTCCTGCCCCGCGTTGTGATGTGTCCCGGCCAGCCCAGCACTGCACCGGGAGGACCCTCGTGCTTCTCCATGCTGTAACACCTTGTGATGCTCAAAGGAGCTCGGCTCCAAGCGCATGGAGTGACTGAGTGCCCAGCCGAGCACCAGGATGTGGTCGGGGAGACACGAGATTAAATGCACGCACACGCCTCTCCATCCCTTGCAGCCTAATTGAGCTAATTAATTTAGCAAAGACACAGCGTGCCGTAATTTGTTTAATTCAGTAAGGAGATCTGCAGCGGCAGGAGCCCCACGAGCAGGGATTGTCCTGCAGCGGGGCCAGTCCTGCCAGGGGCTGAGCACCTCTGACCGGGTACCAGCACCCGGCACCGCGCTGTGCCTGACCCCTCGGGTAGCTCCAGGTTAAAGAAAAACAAATCTTCCTCATTGCAGAGGCTGCAATTTCTAGCCTGGACAAAATCCCTTGAAATGGAGCCTTGGATGATCGAGAGCAGTTCAACTGTCTCCTGTTGGCTCTTGTGTCGGTCATGTCCCTGTCCTGGGATGGAGACCCCCTCTTGCAGAGGCGTTTTTTCTGCTTTCCTGACTTTCTTTTTTCTCTCTTAACCAAAATGCTGTGGGCCAGGCAAGAAGCGCTGCCGGAGGATGGCTGAGGACACGGCGGGTGCTCTCAGAGGAGGCCGAAGCTAACAGGCAACCGTGAACCCCCTTCTGCAGCCAGCCCAGTGCCGCAAAACCAGGGAGACTTCTACGCTGAAATGAATTGCAAAATAAAAATTACATCTAGCTGAGGTCATTTCTTGCATGATGTATCTTGGGAAAAGAGGGGTTGCTCCTCTTTCTCGGAGATGCTCAGAAATTCAAAATAAAAGCTTTTGTTCTAGGCGAGTGTCAGGGCAGAGCAGTGCAGAAAGGATCCTACAGCAGCGTTAATCCTGCCTTGATTTTTTTCTCTCTCTCTGTTTGGCAATTTTTAGGGAAAA
This sequence comes from Tinamus guttatus, assembly GCF_059628265.1. Taxonomy (NCBI): domain Eukaryota; kingdom Metazoa; phylum Chordata; class Aves; order Tinamiformes; family Tinamidae; genus Tinamus; species Tinamus guttatus. The sequence goes on along the minus strand of NW_028289684.1, from coordinate 2,725,757 downwards.
AAAAATCTTGACATTTTTGATTCCTTATTTGCTTGTCTTCTCAATATGTCAAGAAACAGACAAGATTATAACACAATCCCTGCTTTCAGCAAAAGACATACATTTGCCATCCAAACAGGTTGTTTTTCTCCTTTGAATGTAAGCTATCGCATTTGCCCGAGTTATTACTGTAGATGTAGCAAGCCACATCTATTTTAATCAGCTTGTTTATGAGTATCCTTACATATCAAAATTGCACAGGAGCTCTCTTGCTAAATACCCCTTTCCTTTTCAGGTAAGATAATTTCTAGGACAAAATGTCAGAAAGCCCAACACATCCCTTCAATTACTGTTGTACAGATTTTCTCTGAGCTACTGGACAATAAGTAGCTTTCAGGGAGGCATTAAGTAGATTTGCCCTCAAGGGTTTGCATTTCAGTAGAGTGACAGTTATTTTTGTAAATACAAAAAAAAAAGGAAAGAAAAGAGGAAAAAATACATTGTACCCTCCCCCAGCCCCAATAAAATAGACAGACATGGGCTAGACAACTGCTTATTATCTGAGAACCTTGAATCAGATAGGAAAACTAGAGTTTCTAATGTCTTCAAATGTCACAGCATTATGATTTATACCGGTACACAGTGTACCATGCTTCATTATAGAGAAAAAAAAATTGAATTACAGAGCTAATGTCTTCCCCTTTTCCAGAAGGCTTCGATACTAGTCTGAGGATATAAAATACATCATTAGTTGTTTTTAAGCTTGTCTCTAATGATGAAAAAAATAATGGGGCATGAAACCCAGCCTTAACAAAACAAAAATACAAAACACAGCATTTTACAGACTTTACGTAAACATAATGTGACAATGCACTTCCTTTCATTCTCTGCTATGACAGTTAATTCCAGACCAGGAAAACTGTCAAAAATGTTTAGTTCTGCTTGGGTTGAGTTAATTACAGGCCCTGGGGCTGTGTTGACTTTCTCCTGCTAATGGCACTGTGCTACAGGTAAAAATCCATTTGCAAGAATGTTTTCAGAGCTACAGATCTAATTTACTGAATATCAAATATTTATGCCATTGCAATTAAAGTGACAATGTTCCACCCCTCTTCACCATGCAAGCTGGGGATTTTTAATAGAATTTATTATACAGTAAACATTTGGTAAAAAGTTTTGCTCGAGCTTATAATGTGAAAGCTTTGAATATTTTATTGATTTTATTTCATTTGCACTCAATTCCTATAAACACTGAAACGATATGAACTTCTGCAGCACATAAAAGACCATTTTTTGCTGTCACAGCCTTATGAAAGAGTATGTAAAGGCTGGGTCTGAAGGATGGAGGCTTCTCACTCACTGTAATATGCACTGCTGTGAGGGGAGGAAGAGGAGGGCCAGCTGCGAGGAGGGCCAAGCCTCTGGGACAAGCTTGGCAAGGTGGCAGTCACAGCAGGAAAGCAGAAGGAAAACCACATTTCTTCACTAGGTAAATGGGTGAGCATCTAGCTCCTGCTTCGCGCTGGGGTGATGGGGCCTGGTGGGATGTGTTTTGGGAAGCTCTGCTTCCCACATGAGCTGAGCAGATTTTAATGAGCACCTTGGATGCCGGATCAGCTAATGATGCTGTCTGGTGATGCAGGAGAAGCCAAGGGTGGCTGGAGGTGGAGCTGGGTCTTTCTCTGGTTGGTTTTGTCTTTTAGCAGGGAGGATTTGGTTGCAGCTTCTGTACATCAGGAAACACCATTGACTTCCCTGAGCCATCTCCATCCTTCCCAGGGGAAGCGTTTGTCTGTTATTTGGCTCTGCCTGTAGCAAACCTGAGAGGTACCTGCTATATTTTTTCCCCCTCAAGTGAAGGACAAGCTGTTTGGGCTTCTTTGATTTCACTGAATGTTTTTTTAAGGTGCAGAGAGAAAACCCAGAATATTCTAGTTTTGGGTAATTATAAAAAAACAAAAAAAACACACACATTTGAGCGAGGAAGTCTTCCTGTGCATTGGGAACCTTCATACAGGAGAAGCAACTTGCGCTTTCTCCAAAGAGATGATGGGCCGTGCTGGAAGAGGAAGGCTGGGAAAAAGGTGAGAAAATAGAATCAAAAGTAGCCACTGAAAGCAGCCCTCCTGCTTAAGGATCAGTGCAGAGTTGGCATGGGCAACTCTGCCCAGTCCTGGCTGGCATCACCAGAGGAAGCACCATGAGAAGCCACCCAAGCCCAACGGTGCAAAGCCTTCCAGCATGACAAAGCCTCTTAGCACAAGGGTGGACACAATCCTGGAACCGTTTTGGGAATGGGTTTGCAAAGCCAGAGAGAACAATGGCAGACTCTCACTCTTTGCATAATGTGTCCTGCGTCTACCTCCCAGTCCAAGCTGCACCTCAGACCTTGCATGGTATTTCCAACTGAGAGGGTCAGTGTGATATTCTGTCTTATAACAGCTAAGGAGGTGTCCTCCAAGGTCAGGACTGTAGTACTGTTTGCTGTGTGGTCTCTCAGATCATGGCAAGCAGAGATGCTGCTCAGGAAATATGTGATCCAGGCTGCTGCTTGCAGCCCTCCGCACTTGTCCTGATCCCATAGCTGTTGGGTTAGGGGTGTTAGTGATATCACCATGTCCTGTTCTTTCAGTATCCACTTCAGGGCTTATTGTCCAAGGATTTGCCTACTTCCTTTCAGCCTCTGCTGATACAATCTGCCTCCAGCACCTTCTGGGGTCGTCAGCCACCAGAACCTCACCATCTGCTGTGTAAAGAGGTGTTTTGTCGTACTTGTGTAAAGAGGTGTTTTGTCGTACTTGTTTTTCAACCGATATCCCACTAGCTCTATCAAATTCTGCTGAAGCTGCTCTATAGTTTCTTGCTCTTTGGGTTGCTCGTTTGCCCTTCTGCCGATTTGCCTTGGTTTTATGTAGTTGTCTTCTTGAAGCCCAATATCCACATCATAGATTGATCTTACCTGCCTCTCCCACTGCTGCACCAAGGCTGAATGAGCCATGGTCACCAGGGCAGGGCACATGTCCTGGTCCTACCCTGCAGGGGTAGGACCATGACCAAACTCAGAGCGACGTGGTTTCCTGTGGGTCAAGATGCTGGTTGTTCTAGGACACAGTCATCTATCACGTCCAAGAGCGTTATCTCTTCATCTGGGCCCAATGAGGCACCGACCTGGCCTGTGCGTGGGCTGCTGACATTTCCCACTGTCACTAACTGTCCTAAATTTGCAGCTCTGCTAATCTCATTTAACCTTTCCTCATCACTGTCATCAGCAGGTAAGCAGCACAGTCCTGGTGTCACCTTTTTGTTGTCAGAGCCTGCATTTTCCTCCCATGGGGATTCCCTAGGGCTCCTCTTTTCACCTAGCACATTTAATGCTGTTCCTCTGGCTGTTCCCATGTACAATGGCACCCTCCCAACTACACCTCCCATCTACAAGGGACACATCCTGCTGGCCTTCCGTGGCTGCTGGTCGAAACACCCCCCACAGACTCTGTTAATTTACCCTGACTCTGCAATGATTAAGCTGCAGCCACCTCTTCTGTCCTGACCCCTCAGTTCCTGTCCAACTCTCTCCTCTGAGCACCCTCATCTCAGCGACAAACACGCTCAGATTTCCGTCCATGTCTTAGATCTCACATGGAGAAGAGCAATATCGCTCAAGACACTACTGCAGCAGTTCTGGAATTCAATCTTTGCCAAGAAACCTGAATTTAACCTCTGGAATATCCTTCCTATTCTTGCCTAAATCACTGATATCAATATGGACCTGCTCTCAGGAGTGCCCCCAGAAACTTGTATAGATCTACCCTGAGCTCAGCTTCTTTTATACCCACAGTCTGATCTGATACCACAAGCCATCTCTCTGTATCTAATAACTGCATCTCCCAATACTACCACTTGCTTCTTCTTGCCCTGCAGCATCCTTCTTCTGCTGTGGGAGCACTTTTGATGTAAGAAGACACTGAAGGACAGCTTTCAATAAGTTTACTACTCCTTTGCGAGCAGATTTCTTCCTTCCCCCAGGACTTACACCTTTCTCAGCAACACAGGGGCTGCCCCAATAAAGCCAGTACTGTGTTGCCATGTCCCTGCAGGCCTCATGCAGCAGCTGATGGTCCTCTGAACCACTCCATTAAGCCTATGCCATAGCAGCAGAACAAGCGCAGAAGAAAGGAAGGCAACCAGATACACTCTGTTCTGCACAATAGGTTGGGTAGTCCGCACTCCTCGGAAATGCCTACTTGCATCTTGAGTTTACGTTAACAACTCTTTAAAAGAAAAATTAAACTCACTCTCCTCTTTTGCTTCTCTACCCTTGTTAACCTCATTAGCTACAGCTGAGGAATATCCAGATTCACAGAAGAAAACAGTCTGCAGCAGGGTGGCCTGAGCTATATTGATCCTGCAGATCTTCTGTGCCCTGGTTGCTCAGTTTTTGCCTTTCATTTACCCCTGAGCTGAGGCATGCTCTACTCCTTAGGTGTAGGACCACCTTTAGGTTTGCAGATGGAACTACAAGAAAGTCATGTGGATGGGAAGAGTCTCATGTGCTGACTAAGCAAGAAAGAAAGTGAAAAACCAACATGGTATTGCAGGGGCTACCGGGAGAGTCTGGGACATCCTTTCTTCTCTCTTCCACAGCAGGCACAGGAAAATACGTAAGCTCAAAGCTGCCTCATGGAGTGAGTGAATTAGTAGATAAGGAAACTCACTGCCTTTCCGTCTCTGTAGAAAGGATCATAGAATCATAGAATCATAGAATGCTTAAGGTTGGAAGGGACCTCTCATCTAGTCCAACCCCCCTGCACACGCAGGGTCACCTAGAGCACGTGGCACAGGACTGCGTCCAAGCGGGTTTTGAAGATCTCCAGAGAAGGAGACTCCACAACCTCTCTGGGCAGCCTGTTTCAGTGCTCTGTCACCCTCACTGTTAAAATTTTTTTCCTTAAGTTCCTGTGGAACTTATGGTGTTTCAGTTAGTGGCCATTTCCTCTAGTTCTGTCGGTGGCCACCAGTGAAAAGAGGCCAGCACCATCCTCCTCACTGCCTTCCTTGAGGTACTTCTAGACACTGCTCAGGTCCCCTCTCAGCCTTCTCTTCTCCAGGCTGAACAGCCCAGCTCCCTCAGCCTCTCCTCATAGGGCAGATGTTCCAGGCCCCTGATCATCCTTGTAGCCCTGCGCTGGACTCTCTCCAGCAGCTTCACATCCCTCTTGTACTGTGGGGCCCAGAACTGGACACAATACTCCAGATGTGGCCTCACCAGGGCCGAGTAGAGGGGCAGGATCACCTCCCTCGACCTGCTGGAGACACTCTTCCTAATGCACCCCAGGATCCCATTGGCCTTCTTGGCCACGAGGGCACGCTGCTCCCTCATGGTCAACTTGTCGTCCACCATGACACCCAGGTCCCTCTCTGCAGAACTGCTCTCCAGAAGGTCAGTCCCCAGCCTGTACTGGTGTCTGGGGTTATTCCTCCCCAGGTGCAGGGCCTTGCACTTGGCCTTGTTGAATTGCATGAGGTTTTTCACCGCTCAGTTGTCCAGTCTGTCCAGGTCGCTCTGGATGGCAGCGCAGCCCTCTAGGGTATAGGATGTTAAACCTGAAGTCAAAATTGAGGCCAGTTTCTAACTATGACAGGAGATGATAAGACCAGTTAGGATATACACCAGCATGGAATAATTTGTATGTTACCTGACTCCAGCTGGTCTCTGTAGCGTAGCACCAGATGGGAGTGGATGAGATACCCACAGAAACTTGTCCACTGTGGCAGCCAGAGGAGAACAGCACCAGAGCGGGCTGTATTGCCCCAAAGCATCCTCATAGTATGAATGCCACTCTATGAACTGTGGTTACCTCTGCTGTGGTGGTTTGCCTTGCTGTTGGCAAGGTCTCCTCGAGGTTAGAGATGCTCAGTAAATACTCTGCTCTGGCCAGCTCCATGGTGCTCCTGACAGCACGAGGCTCTCTGAGTGCCCACCAAGGTGATTACCAGGCTCTGCAAGTGCTCTGAGTCACTTGACCTTCAGCCTGCTGCCTCTGCGAACGCCTGAGACAGGCGCTAATCACTTCAGAATCCAACCGCTGTCATGTCTTATTGCTTAAACACCAGCTCTGCCAGCTGCACATTTACATCCTCAGCATTGACTCAGCTAATGTATCTGTCATTTAAGCACTAGTGATCTGCCAGAAATAATACTTGATACAGCAGCTATTAAGGGTCTCCGTCTCTTGGCTTTCAGTTGCAGAGAGCGGCCCCCAGCTGTCCCAAGGAGGACTTGCTGTGTCTCGTCCTGTACCTTCCAGGCCTTGAAGGATGCCAGCAAGGAGCATATCTTCATTTTTGGGTGCAGGAAAGGGCAGAAAGTGAACTCAGGAGGGCAGGAGACAAGTTGCACTTGTAGGAGTTGTCACGGGGTTGTTGCAAGACAAGTGGCACCAATCACAAGTGGTTCCCCGGGAAAGAGGGGTGAGCAGGGCTGGCAGGAGCATTGCTGGTTTATGCCTGAGGGTGAAAGCTAGCTTAGAATTAGTGTCTCACTGTGATTTGGTAGATGGTTGGCCAAAACTGCCATGGAGGCTGATTTGGATATAGGCTTCTCAGATTTAGCAACGCAACTTGTACTTGTGCCCATGACTCGTCCTCTCCCACCGCAGAGTCTCCACTTGGCTAGCCCAGATCAGCACAGCTTATAGGAAGGCAAGGAAGAACAAAATTTACATGAGTATCCCATCCCCTAAAGGGGACTTTACATTGAATCAAGCTTCATTTGAGTCTTATAGACTCCATGCTATCTCCTGACCTTGTAGTCTGCTTACGGACATGCTACTGAGGAAGATGTCATCTGCAAAAACATTTCCTACAGGTACAAGTTTGGGGGAAGCTCGGGTAGATCCTGAGCAGGGAAAAAATCTTATTTAATTATTGCTGTGCCACATGAAGTCACTGTCAGTCTGCAGACAGTTTGCACGTAACCAGTGGTCAAGACATTGTGCCTCTAATAATCCCACCAGATATCTCTACAACGGTGGTAAACATAGGGCATCTCCATAGGGGTTAGCAGATGACAGACTGAATTGTACCTGTCTTGCTCTAACATCTTGTTTCCAGCTGTTCCCATGCCAAGGAAAAGAAATCCTAGAAAACTGTTAAACCATCTGGAATTGGCTAACGTGTCATGGGAGGAGCAGAGGGAATGCATTTGTTCCTCAGGCCAAGTGCTGTTGTAGGGACATGAAACCCTCACCTGTGATTTCCATGTGAGTACCTGCTGCACAGAGGTTAAAGATGTGCACAGGAATGGATGCTCAGAACGCAATACTGGGAGGAAGAGGAACTTTCCTGTCTGATCAGGGATTCATGTAGAGGTAGGGGATTCATGTAGAGGGATTCATGTAGCACCTTCCCTCTTGGCCCAGGGTATTCACCAGTACTCTGATCTTTCTGATTTTAGTCTTTTAAGGGTCTCCCTCACCTTGCATTGGTGCTTGGTCCAGCCAGTGTCTGGAGAGTCCTCGCAAGCTGCCAGGGTGGAAAGAGCTCATGTTCTGCCTTTGTCGCTGCCTTGTTTTCATGAAAGTTTAATATGTGTCCGCTCGCTCTGGAAGTAAGACAGCTCCTCCATCCCTGCACAAGGTAAAAGCAGCCCTGCTCATCCGTCAAGGACAAGTCCTGCCATCCTCAGTGCTCTCCCTTGCCTGGACGGAGCAGCTCGCTGGGAATAAGAGAGGGGATCTCTGCTTAAATCCTTGCCACCAGTGAGCAGTGTGTGCAGCAAGCAGACACGGCAATGCTACTTAAATAACCGGGACCAGGGCTCAGGGGAGCTTCTCTGAGGTCTTACCGCATTTTAGGAAGCAGGCGGACTTAATGAAATCTTTCATTCGTCAGTAAATGCCACTGTATGAAGTGTAATTAATGGATTTACTAGAGCTGGATGTAGCCCAAACTGAAATATAAGCACTCAGGGAGGCGGCTGGGAGCCGTGTCCTCCACACTGCTTAATTATAAGGTCACTGCTGGAGCAGCAGGAGAGCATCGTGGTGTCTCCAGCGCAGGGGAAATCCTGCCAGCTCAGAAATTTTCTCCTGCGCAGCGGTGACTTTCCATGGCAGGAGAGCGGAGTGTTGCTGGAGCTGCTGGGCAGGCCCCGTGAGATCCGTAGAGACTTCAGACAGGACCAGGGTAGAGCACAGGGCAGAGTGACCAGGGCAGCCGGATTGGTCACCAGGGAGCCCAGCCTGGCCAACAGAAGCTTCATCTCACTGGCACTTCTGGCTTCTTTGGAGCTTTCTGCAACAGAGCAGCTTAGCACGCTGGCCTTAAGTGATTAAAGACAAGAGCAAGCCCTTGTAGCCAAAAGCAAATGGATCTGCCCATCCATTTGGGCAGACCGAGAAATGATCTCTGCTCAGTGGAGCTCTTGCACAGAGGTGGTCAGAGCTGTTCTTTTAAAAATGTCCGTCAGCTAACAGGATGAGAACCCACCATGGTTCCCAGTGAGCGCTCCCACCGGGATCCCTCCCCGCTGCAGATATCCGTCACGGTGAAACAGGGTCCGCGTCGTGTCCTCAGGTGCACATGACGCACACAGTGTCGCAGGCAGGACCACGGCCATGCAGCTCCGGCACACACCAAGTGCAAAACAAGGGGGTGTCGCTCAGCTCATTTGAGAGATGCTGCTATGTGGAAAATTGCTTGCAAGCTCAGTGCCACACAGTGAGAATTAACGGACTCTCGCAGCACTCCCAGGCCTGTGCCTCTGAGCCTGGTGTCTTATTCAACCCATCTCTGGTTTCCACTCGGTAGCAGATTCTGTTTCACTGCCCCGTGATGGCTGTGGCCAAGAGTTAGGACACCCCGTCCTTGCAAAGCAGCCTCTGCCTGACCATGGTCACCTGTAGGCTGACGGTGAGTGGCATGATGCACGAACAGACGGTGCTGGGAGAGCTCTGTGCTGACCCGGCCTGTCCTGCTCCTTGCACACAGGAAGGGTTGCATCTACTACATCCCTTTCCAGCTCTTTTTCTCTCATGCTTTCTGAAGAGATAGGTGCCTTCCCGGTGTCTGTAGCCTTCTTAAGGCAACTTCTTGCTGTTGGCTCCCATCTCCACCAAACATCACCCTGAGGCCCAGTTCCTCACATGCTTTAAATGGTGGCCTTGGAGCATCCCAAGCTGTCCTCTGGAGAAGGGCATCCTCCTTGCATGGCAATATTTCTCCATTGGGAGAAAATGATGCTTGTGCCTGGATGTCTGCAACACCCTTTTGGTGCCTGTTTAGGCTGTGAGTGCAGCATGTAGCACTGACAGAGCCACCAGTTACTCAGCTGTGAAAATAATGAGTAACAAGCAGAACATGTTGAGAGATGGGCAGGAGACAAAGATAGACCCAGGCGCAAGTCTCCCATAACCCGCTACAGCCCAAAATGAAGATGTGAATTCTCTGCAGTGCATTTCAAAAGACCCACAGCCAATTATGAGGAACAATCAGCATCAGATTTTAATAGATGCATTTTGCACTCAGCTGTCACCATCTGTGCTTCCCCATTAGAAATGCAGAACGAGTGAACTGCACAGTTACAGCTGCGAGGGCCCAGGCGTCTGGGCACCCTCTGCTTGCAGCCACCCATCCCTCCTCTCCTCCTTGCGCAGGGCTGTCTCCCGGTGCTGGCGCTGCCCTCCCGTCCCATGCACGGGGAGGATGCACCATCCCCGGGTGCCAGAGCATCATTCTCAATCTCTGCCTGGCCTGGCTGGTGGTGCAGGGCCAGGGCCTTCCGCAGGGTGTGGGGAGGTTGTGCTGGGGAAGGGGATGCCCAGAGGGGCCCATGGGTACGGTGCACCTTGGCCCAGGCACCCTTGGGCAAGATGTGTCATGTCCTCATAGTGCTCAGAGGCTTCCTGTGCAGGTCCCCAGCAGTCCTGGGCTCGCAGCACCCCAGTTTGCTAGCAGGCCTCCAACAAAAGAGACAGAAATGCTAAATAAAACCACACTAGGCTCAAATGGAAGAAAATCCCAGGTTTTCTCACTTTTTTCCCCAAAGTATACTTATTAATTTATTTTATTTTTAACTGCTTTAAAGCAGGCTGAGGGAAACCGGGGATGACGGCAATCCCGAGCTCCAGGTGACCAGGACTTGGTATCCCCCGTGGGCTGGTGCCTCAGCTGGCCCGGTAGCCAGCGACACCTCCACGGTCCGTGGTTACCCCCCCAGGGCCTGGTCAGCCTCAAGGGCTGAGTTGGAGCAGCCTGGCAGGGCGTGGAAACCCGCAAGCTAGCAGGATAATTACTTTTTTAATCAAGTCTTTTCAAAACATCTAATTTTATTACTTTATTCTTCCATTTCAATAGCAGAACGATTAAGATGGAATCTTAAAGGAATTCTTCACAACAGTAATAATGTCTCTTATCGTAAGAGGCAGTCTCTGTCTGCTCCGTCCTGCAAATTCATGGCATTTGAATATTAAATATATTCGATATATCAAAAAACTCCATTTCATTCCAGAAAAATAATAAAGAGAAACCCTGCATAATACAATTTTTCTCTTCTTTCTGCTGAAGAAATAAAGAAAAAAAAAAGGAAAGAAAGACACCAAATCTTATCCCCTTGCAGCAGGGAGCGGGAAGGGGCTGTGGGGGCAGCCTGGTTGCCTCTGCACTGCGGCGATGGCTCTTGGGACAGACCTGGTTGGGACCCACATTGCTGGTCCGTGGCACCCCCAGCCACAGGTCCTGCGACGTGCCTGGGAAATGGGAGTCTCTCCCTCCGCTCTGCCCCCCTAAACGGAATTGATGGGAATAACCAAAAAGAGCTTCAGCAGCCTGGAAGCCCCCAGTGCCACGTTTCGGGCTTGCTTGCGGTCATGCTTGACTTGACCACAAGAAGAGCAAACGGTGTTGTCCAAGTACGGGCATCAACTTGATGTTCCTAAAAAGTGCAGGATGTGTTTGCATCCTTATCTTCTCCGGATGACAACCGGTGGACAGAGTGGCTTGGGAAGGAGGGAGCTCTCACGCCTCAGCTCTGAGCGCTGGGGTTGTTTATGCTGTTGCTGAGCTCCTCCTGCAGAACCCGGGCTGTTGGGCAGCCAAAAGGGGAGAGAAAGAAAAGAGCTTGGCTTGGAAAAAAAAAATGCACACGGAAATAAGATAAAATGTTGGAAATAAACACAGATGACCCTGAGCTAGTTTCTCACTCCAAAAGCATGCATGCAATTTCCTAGGTTGTTTTGTTTTACTTTGCTTGGCTTTTGAAAGGAAAGAGGTAAAAACAAATCCTCCCGTGTCAAACATTTCCCTTCCTGGCCTGATTCTGTCTGGCTCCGCCGCAGATGCTGCCGCTGAGACCAGACCCGTATCTCCTTCACCTGGTGCCATGGAGCAGCCTTCACGTCCGTGGGAAAGCGGAGGCTCCCACATCTCTCCTGGCTGCACGGTGACAGGCTGTCCCTATCCTCAGTGCTGCCCCCGGACTGTGTGTATCCCCCTCCATCCCCGGGGAAGGACCCGGGAGCATTTCACTCTTTCCTCTTTGGGAAGTGTTTCACTGGCCACCCCGCTGTGTTGCAACAAGCCACCACCACCTTGGAGAGCCACCTCCAGAGGCCCAAAGGTATTTCCAGCCCAAGCCTTGGGGAAAGGCCATGGGAAGCAGCAGTTTAGTCACCAAGTAATTTAGACAGTTATTGCCTGTGATTTCCTGCTTTTGCTGAATTTTGCATGGCCCTGGGCAGCGGCAGGGGCAGACGGCTTGGGGATGCCCCAGCATCTCTTGCCATTACACCCAGGCACCGCAAGGTGCTCAGGTGACAGGTAACCATGGGGTGCACGGGTGACAAATAGCCATGGAGACCTTTTCCCAGGGCCCACAAGTGTTTTGGGTCCCCTGGGAACTGCAGGCAGCTGTTTGCCACTAATCTCTGAAAACCCTCCCATACACAATGCAAACTTTCAAGGCATGAGTATCTGGTAAGAAATAACCCCCTTTCAGCAGTTAACAGAACTGTCTACAACAGCATTTAAAGCAAGCCCTGAATTTGGAACCGTTATCTAATGTTATAATTCTCTGTTCTGTAACAGTTCCCCCTCTGCATCGATATTCTCTTAAGATGAGAATTTTTAAATTGATGTCTATCTCTAATAGACTTTCCCTCAGCTCCTCTCTCATGAGCTGCTTGAGCTGCTGGTTGCAGATTAAAATCTACTCGAGCCTGCCCCGCAGTAGTTCATCAATGACAGTTGTTTCATTAGTTGATGAAAACCCGCTTAAAAATAAATTCTAATTAAACTAGAAACTGAAATCGTGTATTTTTGGAGCACAGAGCACTCCTATTTTGGTGGTACTCTCTTCCCCATGCTTTCCTTTCAGATCTGTTATTACTCAGCTCTGTGCCTTGTCACTAGAGATGTGGCATCAGATGGCACTAAAGAAATAGCACTTTCATTAAAGTCTTTGGCAATCCAGTAACAGATTGAATTATTTGTTCCTTGAGGTTCCCTGTTCCCTGTGCACGTGAGCAAGAAGGTGGGGGGGAAAGGGAGAGAAAAAGGCAGGATCTGCTTCAACACCAGAGGACGGGCACACTCCTATCTTGGGTAGAACATGGGGAGCCTTGGTGCAGCCTGTGTCCTGCTTCTCTGCTATGTTCTTGATCTGGGGCAAACCCAAGAGCTTGATGCCCGGAGCCAGGCAAAGGATTAAATATATATATAAATATATTTTCAATAAAAAGGGCAGATTTGGGGCTTTTAAAAAAAAATAAAGGAAATAAAAATAATGACACCTTCAGGAGAAAGAGTCTTTCCAAAGCCAGGCTGCTGCGGTTTTCCAGGGAAATGTCCCCATTTTTGGTTCTGATCTATCCAACTCAGTTCTCCTGCCCTGGCTACTGCAGAAGCCTCTGGAACATGAGTCTGCTTAAAGCACAGGATCATGTTGTAGCTACTCCTTATTTACCAGACTGGAAAGTTACATTAAGAAGTTATCACTTATCTTGCAGGAGAACAGATTAAGAGTGAAGGACTATTCGCTGGTTTGCATACAGCTGCACTTCCCAGGTTGCTAAAAAGACAATTGATGTAGCAGTTTGGAAAGAAATATGATTTTCATTACGATATTCAGGCACCGGGGATTGTATTCTAATGGTCCCCTGTCACCACTGAGGAGCAAAATGGCCTGTGACCACTGTAATGGAAAAAAAGGTTTCTCTGATATTTTGCATAGCATGGAGGGGGTTATGTTATTTTCTTGTAATATTTTGATGGCACTATTAAAGGGACCCATACCTTTTTTTTTTTTTTTTTTTTTTTGGTTAAAAAAATAAATTTCAGTCCCAGCATGAGAAACTCAGTGGATCTATGCCCCATGAAGAGAGGAATCTTTGCCCCAAGCTGGCACCCTCTGGCTCTCCAGTGGAGCGGGGTGGGAAGGCTGCTGTATCCGCGTGCTGGTCACTGCTCTCCCTCAGCTTGGCCAGCCCTCCAAAGCTCAGTCTAGAGACACCAACGCTCAGGTGGCTCCCATGCCCCGTGCCAGCCACGAGCAATATGTGAATATCAACCATTCCTCACAAATTATTCAGGAACAACTCTTAGAGGAAAAGGAAAATCTCACCTGCTTTTGTGAATTGCAGAAATTCTTAATAATTGATAAATTAAAGCATTTCACTGTTAGCTTCAGAATAATGACTCACAAGATGCGAGAAGAGTAGCAGGTAAGTAAGTGATTTGCTGTGATTTTCTTCTCCTGTTTAATTACTTGACTGCTGTAGAAACTAAACCAAGTTTCAAAGATAACTCACACTCCCTCATCGCCAGACAACATGCAGCCCTTCCCATCGTGTGAACTTCCAGACAGCTGGGCTGAGCAGCTTTCCTTTAAAGCCACCTAAGTTAAAGACAAACAATTTAGGTCCATTGATCTGTAGCTGCGGAGCCTCCTGTTTAAACTCGGGGAGATGGGAAAAGCATAAAGCTAGTGCATAGGATTTTCTGTGCATTGCTTAGATTAAAGGACATCAGGATGAGTGGTTTGTGTGATGATCAAAAGATTTTACACACACTGCATCTGTCACAGGTACGAGCTCAATCCCTTATAGATAAAAACAGAGTGGAGCTGGCATAGCATGAGAGACTTACAGGAAAGGACATGCAGGGAGTGTATTTAAAGCAGGCTGCATGAATATAGGATTAAATGCTAGTATTATATGATAAAATGCTAATTTCCCTTAATTAGGCCATTCCTAGCATAAAGTTGCTGTTCATCAGAGAATTCTCTAGCAGATGAAGAGGGTGATAAGGAATCATCTTCAGAGAAACATGAGAAAGTTTCTAAGTACTTTTTTGGAAAAAAAAAAAAAGAAAAAGGAAAAAAGAAAAACATAAATGAATGTAACGCAATGCCATTCTCATGGAGGCTTTTTAACCTGACCAGAGAGGTGCAAATGGGGAGCTCGTGCTGACTTTCTCGTCTCAATTTGGTATTTCACTGTTCCTCCAGAGACTTCGACTTGCGCATGGGAATGTGAAAGCCTCCATTTTCACCAGTCCTAAAATCAAACATAACATCCAGAAGAGGTGGGAGAAGTCCTGTGCTGGGACATGACTGGCATGGACACCCTCTCCAGAGGTGATGTTGAAGTGCATTTCCACCATCATCACGGGTGTTTCACCTCAAGAGGTTGCCATGCTCCTAGAGCATCCTTCTTTAAAAAATAATTTCTAACAGCTAAACAAGCTCATGCCACAGCCTGGCAGCTCTCCTGCAGCCTGGCAGCTCTCTGGTGCCCAGGCTCAAGGAAATCTTGTGCCATAGCTGCAGTAAAACCCAACCTGAGATTTGAGCTGTGCAGCGGGGAGAAAAACCCAGTGCAAAGTAGCGAGGGGACAGTGAGCAAAGTGGAGTGCTGCTGAGAGGGACACGGGGAGCTCAGCAAGGCAAACCTGTCCCTTTTGCCAGGCAGTTTTAACTGTCACTTGCCAGGAGCTGGCTGGAGCACAGCTGGAGCTGACAAATTTAACATCCTGGGAAAAAGCCCTGGAAGCTGCAACATGAATAGTGAACCTCTCCAAAAAAACAAAAGAGTTATTTGTTAAATTATCTTCCAATGCTAAATTTACATTTCTACATGCTCATGGGAAGTTAAAAATAAGTAAATATAACAATTAGCAAATTCAACAATGCCCAGAGAAAGACAAAAATCAGGCAGGATGCCAAGGAGCAGGAAGTTGGATGATGCTAATTTCATGATACCGATGATTTTATGATACTGATGTCACACCGGTGTCCCTGGCCTGGCACACTTCCCTTCGCAGTGGGAACCAAGAGTCTTTAAAGGAGAAGAGAAAGGAGAGCTGAAAATGAGTTGAAGTGCAGGTGCAGTGCCCTGTTCTCAAGCCAGTTTTCCTTATCTTCTCAAGGACAGTTAAGATGGCTCCAAACTTTTTGTTTCTCTAAAAATTAACTCCTTAACTTCCCAGTCTTTACTTTCAGGCTTCCCTTGGGGAGGCACAATGCCCACAGAGAGTGGATTTTCAAAGTAATCTGAAGGAGTACACGGCCTGAAGCCTTTTGGAAAATGCAAGAGCAGCCTATGGAGGAAAGCCTGGATATTAAATGATCTGACTCTTGCTGGTCCAGGAGGGATGAAGTTATTGGAATAAGGAAAGATCTAGCCATGGATGTGACTTGTCCTTCCATGCCATTTGTGACTACGTGTCTAAATCCCCTCTGCTAATTGCTTATCCTTTGAACTCTCCATTCAGGAGGAGAATCCAGTAAAAGAGGATAGACCTTCCATGAGTCCAATTCATTCATTTCTGATGTAATTCCAAAGGGGCTGAAAGATGCTACTGTTGTCACCTTGTCAGGCCATCACGATCATTTCTTGTTGCACTGAGCCACACCGGCGTAGAAAGCACGGTGCTGTGCAAACGTCAAGAGGGTCATCAAAGCAGCAACATGTTCCTCACCCTACATGGTGACAGCCCTGGGAGTATGGGGAATGGCCTAAGAGCCACCCCTGTGATTAGGAGCACACACCAACCTCTCCTTGTAACAGCCCTGGATGTCACTTCTGTTCCCATTACACGATCCCTGTTTCAGTAGTGGTGGATCCATAACCCATTCCAATGAACAGGCTGCTTCATCCTGATTTCAGAAGCACTTTACTGAAGAACTGAATCACAGGCAGAAATTCTGGCTTTGATCATTTCTTGATGTTTTGTGCGGCACTTGACAATCTGATCAACCTACCCAGGAGAAGTGTATCTTTAAACATCTGCAATGGACAGCTAATTTCTTCTGGGCTTGGCCTCAAGCCAGCAAGTTCCCAGCATCTTTCACTCCCTCCTTCCCACCGCCTGTCATCCAAAGAAACCACCACATCCCTGTCCAGTCTTTACAAGCACCTGACCATGGCATTCCCACAGCTTGAGCTGCATGGGAGATGAGTGACGCGAATAGCCATGACATGCTATTGGAAAATAAAGTGATCCCAAAGCTGAGCTTGGAAAGGGTTATTCTTCATAGAGGAAAAAGAATATTTAAGATGGTAAAATTTCCTTTGGCAGGGTTGTCTTTTAATTACCCTGTGGAATGATAAAATCCCAGCACTGAAAATGTGTCTTTACAAATCTCTAGCTGGAGTAATTAGTCCCGTGCCTGGCTCTCCTGAGAGATTATTGCTGCCTTCTTTTCAGATTACTTACCCAAATAGAAGTGGAATCATTGCTGTGTTTGACAGTGAGATATAATGTATCAGATAAAGCTGTTAAAATACTGTTTCACACGATGGTTTTCTGCACAGTAAGGAAGCATCTGCTCCTTCAATACCGGCAGCAGAGCTGAGGGATGAGATAATGAATCTCAGTTCTTTTTTTTTTTTTTTTTTTTTTTTTTTTTTTTTGATCCTGTTCCTGGTCATTCCTGGAAAGATCTAAGCAGTCAACAATTCGGTCATTATTCAAATGACTCAAATCACATTGTTTGCAGCCTGTGTCCTTTTTAGGATTGGTACTTGGTGATAGAGTTGTGGGTCTGATGAGTTCTCTATTAT
The DNA here is from genome assembly GCF_059628265.1 of Tinamus guttatus. Classification (NCBI taxonomy): domain Eukaryota; kingdom Metazoa; phylum Chordata; class Aves; order Tinamiformes; family Tinamidae; genus Tinamus; species Tinamus guttatus. Next base: position 2,708,721 of record NW_028289684.1, on the reverse strand, counting down.
GATCTGAGCAACTCAGCTGGAAATACTTATGCGACAAAGGCGAAGTTACTCAACAGTGTCATTGAATTCTGAAACATCCAGGTCTTGTATCATTGTGCAGAGCTAGCAGATAGATACCTCTGTAAAAGCGTCGTTGTATTCTACTCACAGGGGAGGTAAAATCAAATTTAGGTAGTCCCTCCCTCCTTTTCTATATTTACTGGTTTGAGCTCAAAAGGAAGCTTCTCATTAGATATGGTATAGATCTATGATGATCTTCCCCTTAGCAATATTACAATTGCTACTTATGACATTTTGGGAAAAAAAAAAAGAAAAAAAAAAAAGGGAATCTTGTTTTGGGAATTAAGGCGCCTGCTGCATTGTGTCAGTCTATTAAGCCTACAGCGCTCAAAAACACATTACCAACAGTTCTCACCCAGTGTTGAGCTGTTGTACAAATTGCACCCTAGCTATTTCATTCTTTTCTTACCCACAGGACCAATTCTTGCCCATGAATAAGTGTTTTAGAGGCCCAGTGTAGCTGGTCTGTGGCTGCTGAGGAAGGATGTACAGATATGCTGTCACAACAGCAGTGCCATCAGGGATGCAGTGTTTCCAGCCTTACTTCCTCGATAGTTTGTTCAAAGAAGTTTTCCTTGAGATCTCAAATAAATGATTTTGTGCAATTTTCACTGCTCTCAAGGCAGATTGGCATATCACTGATTTCTAAGGTAAACCAGCATCATGGAAGAGCCATCCCCGGGGTCATTAGAGAGGTGAAGAGAGCTTAGGCAGCTCACTGTGGTGAAGAACCTTCTATCTTGTCCCTGGGGAAATTAAAAACATCCTAACACTTTCCAAGAATGAACATTTTGAAACACTAGTCACAGCCCAAGGATAATGTTCCCACTTTGCAGTATGAGTCACAGGCTGGAATCCCCACTTGTTGGCACTGCCGCACATCCTTGGTATTTCCCAACTTTGGGAGTTTCAGGCTCTGACCCAACCTTGTTCCCATCCTTCTTCACTCCTGTCTGCTCCTGCCTTGTCCCATCTCATGTGTGTCGCAAGACTTGTCCAATGTCCTTATCCCTGGTCATCTGAGCTCCTCTGTTTCTAAGTGTCTGTTTGGCCATGATCAAGTCTCGTAATACTGGGACAGTTTTCCTAGAGGGCTGGGATTCCAAGCTGTAATAGGATAGATTCTGGCTGTCTCTTGAGACAAATTGAATGAGAGTAGTAGAATAATCTGGGTCAGGAGGGACCTCTGAACATCTCTGGACCAACCTCTTGCTCCAAATAAGTCCAGCTGTAGCACATTTCTCAGGCCTTTTCTAGTGGAGTTCTGAATAGCTCCAAAAACAGAGATCCACAATTTCTCTGAGTCCCAATTCCAGTTTTTCAGCACCCACCTTGAGGGTGCTGAGAACTTGCCTTACTCCAACTTGCACATGTTGCCTCTCGTCCTTCCACTTTGCACCTCTGAAAAGAGCTGGCCAGGCTCTTTCTCTACGTCTCATCAGGCAGCTGCAGTGAGCAAACAGTTTTCCCTTGTCTTCTCTGGGTTGAACAGACCAGATCCAGCATTTAGGGTCTCCTTCTTTGTGCTGTGCTCTGTCCTGCCCATGCTGGTGGCCTCTACTGGACTTGCAGGTCTTTCTTGTTCAGGGCAGCCCAAAAACAGACACAGTGTTAAATGCAGCTCTTCCCACACCGGGAGTCGAACCCGGGCTGCCTGGGTGAAAACCAGGAATCCTGACCGCTAGACCATGTGGGACCACATATTTGCTTGTGCCAGTTACCTGGTCTTGGATTCCAATGAGCTCCTGCTCCCAAGGGAGGCCCTAGAGCCCTATAGCACCACCCCATTCTTTTCTTTCATGGTATATCCCAAAGCTCAGAGGAGGAAAACACAGCAAAAATAAAACACAACCACTTGAGCTCTGTGATACTGCTGGGATGCTGCTTTGACTCTCTCTGCAGCTCTGTTTAAGCCAGTGAAGCTAGTCTAGTCCCACGACAGGATACACAGGAGCAGAATTAGCCCCTCACACAAGTCTTTGCTCAGTGCATCAGATGCTCCCGGAGTCTGGTCCCCTGCTCTGCCCACACACAGGTCCCTGAGCCCGGCTCCACAGGGAGCTCCATCACTGCCACGCTGGAGGCAAGGTCAACCCAGCACAACGAGCATTATTAACCGATAATTGGTGGCAGAGCTTTGCAGGAGCTAATTCCGTGCGGTATGAAGGCACACACTCAAGCCGCTTCCTTTTTATTTTATTTGATTACATTTTTGGTTTTTGCATGATTCCCTACAGTAAGTAGCTCATAATTAACAGAGGATGAATAATATTTCTGCCACTCAGCGTATTAAGTTTTCTCACAACAAATGAAAACATAATTGCCATTACACAGCACCCTTATCTGAGGAAACACGCTGCAGTTGGGATGATGGAGATTTACTGATAGGCACACACTTCTTCAGCTACTTAGAGATGAAAACAAAACATTTGTGACTGATAGGATGGAGCTGCTCAGCTTACTGAACCAACTTCCTGCAGCACTTCCCTGCAATAGTCTCCACCACTGGCTCATGGCTTGGTAGACGGGGGGTATCTCTACTGGTTTTTCAGTTGCGAGGCTCCTGTGGGGTGAAAGTATGGGATGAGAATGCCTAGTAGTCAATACACAGAATATGGTCTGCCTTGAAGTTTGCCTGGAAAGACTGTCTCTTTTTTTTTGTTTGTTTTCTCCACCCTCTTCAACAGGTTCAGGGGAAATACTGACTCTTCACCCATATAAGCTCTGCTCTGTCCAAACCTTGTGTCCCTCAAGCACATTTGTAAAGTGGTAGTTCCTCCCAAGAAAGGAGTTCTTCCCAGTGTCCTGCTTTTCTGGTTTGCTTATATAACAGACCAGGCTTCCTGGTCCTAGTCATGATGCCTGTGTCGTGCTGTGGGCAAAATGCTCAGGGAAGACATTATTGCCAGCCACTTCATGCATTGCTTCCCAATGTCTTACTGGAACTTTTGGAAAGTGAATTCTCATCATTAAGAGAAATAACAAGTTTCCAAGAGCATACCATGTCCAGGCTGTACTTTCTAAGCAATTAGGGGAACAGAATACAGACACAACAGAAAATGCTGAACTGTACTGGTGAGTTTCAGGAAAAAAGCATAATGCCCCATGTTCTGGGTATAATTAACACTCATTAAAGCTACTTACCATACTGACTATCCCAGGGGTTTTACCAGGATGTCTGATGGGCCCCACACAGCTCCACAGAGAGACACCCCCTGCTCCTAGGGCCTTAAAAACTAAAAAAAAAAAAAAAAAATGGATCTACTGAGGACACCAAATGAGGCTGGTTTCAAGATGACCGAAGTGATGTACATCAGGGTTTCCTGCATTAGCAAAGGACATCAGAGGGGCTCCTTGGCTTCAGCTCTCTAGCCACTTACACGTATGCATATGGGGATTACTTGCTCCTATGTTTCCCTGAGCCTACAGGAAAATAATCATTCATTTTCTATTTGGAAGCTTTGTTGGAAGCCTGTTACTCTCTCTCAAGCAAACCAAGCTGGACACTTATCTACCCACACTTTTTGTGCTGCATTAGAAATAAATAGAAAGTTACCAAAATAAACCTCATTACACAGATATGATGATCTGTACTCCAGGGGATACTCTTATACAACTGCACCAGCTCACACCAAACATGCAATAATGTGAGGGTGCCTGCCAGTCCCCTACCAAAAGCTATTTCATTTTCATTTTTCAACCACAAGTGACGAGCTGGAATCCAAACAAAATAAAAATGAAAACCATTCCTCCCCGAGGGATTTACAGCCTTTAAAAGTTTTAAAGCAGATCTTCCAATGTGTTCCCAGGGCTGAGAGCTGAGTAATTTTCGACTCATGCAGACTCGCAGATTAACACACTGTTTTCAGTGCATTCACTGGCAATGGAGTAATAGAGGGAATGAGGGAATGGCAAATCTTTGACGACGGCCTCTCAAACACACAATGAGGCGATACACCCCGTCCCCATCAGTCTGAATGCGGATGTCTTCAAAAGGTTGTCACTGCATATGTCGGTGATGTAAAAGTCTCGGGATATGCCACAGTAAAGTACTTGTTTTAATTTAAAAAGAGTGCTCTATATTTTTAGAATACTGTAAGTGTACCTAAAAAAATCAAACTAGAAGTCATCCAAGATCTTTTGAAAATGAGGAATTCTCATGATAAATAAATTTCTTAATGAAATACAAGCAATTAAACTAAAAGCCCTATCGAATGCTGCTTGTCACTCTACACATTGACATTTAATTGAATTTTTTTCCATTCCCTGGTCCCTTTTCCCTGATAAACAAATTCATTCACAACGGATCAGGTTTCACTAACCCAGAAACCAGATGATAGTCAATCAACTAATTGACACAACAAAGACTTTTATATATAAAAAAAGAATTGTCTAATTAAAGCTCAAATGAAATTTAATGATATACAGACATCTTATAATAATGAACAGTCTCCTTATATTAATTACCCGGGTTTAACCCTTTCCTTTTCCGCAGTCACCCAGCCCACGAGGATGCTGGCAGCAGAGGCATCGCCCTGCGGAGCTGCTGGATCCGTCTGGGCGTTCGCACCGTCTCAGCGGGAGCTGGATCAGCAGCGCGTGGGTGCCTGAAGGGCTCCGTGCCTAATTAGATCCGTAACAGCCACTCGCACCTCCTCCCCAGCTGCTGACGTGTTTCGTGTTACTGGTCGTCTGCTTGCCCCTGCACGAGGCGAAGGATTAGGCTCAGCAAAGGGAGGGCCAGGAAGGAGGGAGGGAGGGAGGGAGGGATAGATGGAAGGATGGAAGGATGGATGGATGGATGGATGGATGGATGGAAGGATGGATGGATGAATGAATGGATGGAGGGATGGATGGAAGGATGGATGGATGAATGAATGGATGGAGGGATGGATGGAAGGATGGATGGATGAATGAATGGATGGATGGATGGATGGATGGATGGATGGAGGCATGGAGGGATGGAGGGATGGGTGGATGGGTGGATGGATAAATGGATGAATGGATGGATGCTGCTGCGTGCATGGTGGACTGGTAACAACCCACATGGAAAAAAATCTGCTGAAGAAGAGATGTCAAGCTCAGCCCTGCCTGTGTCAGAGAGAATGATGCTGCAGGATGGAGTAGCAGGCCCAAGGCCTCCCAGGTTTACTAAAACATTTAAATTTCTTAGGATTTTAGCTCAGGTTTAAGAGCGTTCCTGAATAAGGGTGAGCTTAAGGATGTGGTTAAAGTTCAGCAAGTAACTGAATGGCAGGCTTTGGTCCACCATAAACCTGAGCCAACTTGGGAGAGAAATTGAAAAGCTTTCCTGATGCCTTTCAGTGTCTGACCTGAGAAATGAAAAAACTAAGCACATAATGGGAACTACAGCAGACAGTTCAACTTACTTTGAATCTTAAATGTATTTATAGAAACTCAAAAAGGTCAAGGGCTCTCAGAGATGCTGGTGAGAGCAACACAGTGACGACAGGCGGAGCACAACGACACAGACCCCTCGTGCGCCGCTGACTGAAGCTGGGGGGGGTCTCTGTCCCGTGGATGCTCAGGGTCTGCTTTCCAGGTGCTCTCATACTACCTATGATCAATCCTGATCTGAGCAGCATGGAAAATATGTTCTGAGTGTTCTATTCGGCTCTGTCAAAGAGGAGGAAGAATCTCACCAACTACTAGAATAAGTTGATCTTTTTAAATGTTTAATTACTTGTGCAAGCTGAACCCAGAAAAGATGTCAAGTGTTTTTTCCATCTTAGCTCTCGTGTCACATGCAGCTCTGGCCCTTGCTGGTGCTCTTGGCTCTCTCATCAAGAAGTAGCTATTACTTTCACAAGCAGTTTCCACTTTATACCTTAGTGGAGCCAGCTATTGTGAACAGTCATTTTGTTTCCAAATAAGTTTGGACATGAACAGCATCAGGTTCTTTCACCAGCTGTAAACACTCCAGGCTTCTCTATCCATAGGAGGGTTCAGATACCCACAGAGCTTGTCAAGTGCCCAGGGCGATCCTGAAACACGCTGCTCGCTGGGGCATGCCACTGCTGTGAGAACTTAATTATGCTAAACAAAAGCTAATAGGGCATCAGAGGAAAGAGGAAAGAGGAATTAGCAGCCCTGTCAGACTCCTCCAGGTAATTATGGTTTTTCTGTCTAAAGATTGCAACGGCTCAGGGAATGCCGTTTTGTTTGGGGCAGTTGGCATAAACACGAACAGAGAAGAGTCACTGCTGAAGCAAAACCCTTTATTTTCCACCAGATTTATCAACAGTCAAATTATGGCAGAAATGGTTGCACGTTGGAAGAAATCAGCTTTTGGTCATTGACAAAAATGGGAGATAAGATATTGGAGCACGCAGATCACCTAAACACCTGAATGAAATCCTGCCTCATCATCATGGAGCGTTGATGCCCCATCACCACTCCTTGAGCAGGTCAAGGACATGGGACACTTGGACAAAGCCTGAGCACCCCAGGGGGATGTTGCAGGGAGAGCCTCCCTAGGAGAAACACTCATGTATTTTCTGAGCATCCCTGGAGCAGGAGGCATTGCAGGAACTGCCCTGGGATTGAGGGAGTTGCAGGAGCCCGTTTGGGGCAGTGTCAGCCTTGGAAGCTGTGCCATAGGAAGCTCATGGCTCCCACGGCGGAGGGGAACCCAGCGAGGGAATTGCCTGCATGGCTGCAGCCAAGCTGAATTTCCTCCCCGTATACTTTAACATCTTGCTTAGCATTCATGGAGGCAGCAGCCTGACAAATGTTAGTGCTCTAAGGGTTAAGCTCCCCTGAATGTCTGGGGAGTTATTTGTAAAGCTATTACTTCTGAGTTTGTTAATAAATCAGGATTTAATACACCTGAGTTACATTATCTCTCAGTTCTAATGTATAAATCCTGTCACTAAACCTTCAGACCCAAGTGCTGTGTGCTTTTAGTCTTAGGTTTAGCTACCTGGTTCCTAAAACTTTAGATTGTTTCCCAAGTCAGGAGATGGATTTTTAAATCCTTCAAATCTTACAGCAAGTGTACAAATCTGTGTCTGGAGTTACAAATCCGATCAGAAGGTTTATAAATCCTACAAAAGATTTATTTGAAAAAGTTTTCATTTACAAATTCTCACTTTGCCTCTGGGACATGTAAGTGACTTATTTAAAAAGGAGGATTCTGCAGACCTGCCGCCACTCGGCTTGGATTGAGAAATCCTCCTCTTTAGTTGTCACGCAAAACACGGGATCAATGCCCACCCAGCTAGTTGGTATCTATCTCCCAAGGCAAGTGTGGGGCTAGAAATGAACTTAGAGAAGGCAGTGGAGAGGAATGGATGCTGCCAGTGGTAGGAGCTATAGACATGGTCTGAGGAGACCTTATAGACATGGTCTGAGGAGACCTGTGCCCTGGGGACAACAGTCTCCCCCACTGATCACAGAAGGAGCCCAGCCAAGTGGCTTGAAGAAAAGGTGTTGTATTGAGAAAGTAGAAGTCAGGTGAGATGAATCCAGCCCTACACATGAATCTAGGGGACACAAACATCTCCAGAGTGATGTGAGGAGTCAGGGAGGGCAGGAGTGGTGGATACACTGCTGCCATCCCCACTTGCGTCAGTCCATTACTACCTCTGAAGGGCTGTTCTTCCTCCCAAAGAGATAGGTCTAGTGGTACTACAGTCTGCAAGACCCATCTCCATACAGGGATACCCCTAGTGTCACCAAACAGAAGCTGCTGTCCACCAGTGATGACCACCGGACTCCATGGGTATCTTCAGTGATTCCCGGTAAGGTCTGCAGCACCAGCCTTGCCGCAGTGAACGCTGCTCAACCAAAATCCCATTACGAGACTGACCTGAACCAAGCTGGGGCTGGTCAAACTCATAGCCAGAGCAAGGCTGAAAGGCAACGCCACCAAGATCACAAACTGGGGCTTGCATCCATAAAATCAGCCTGCCAGTCCGATTTGCCTTTTGTCAGGAACAGTCTGCCATGCAGATAACATAAGGACAGGTATAGAAAAGCATGGGAAAACAGCCGAGCTAAACTAGCTTGACTCGTTACTACCCATGAATTAAGCTCACTTCAATTGCAGAGTAAAAAGCAGGATATAAAAGTGTAGTTAAAGGAAACAGGAAGATCAGTTTGGTTATCTGAAATACAAGATTTTTTTTCACACTTTTTTCTTTCTTTCTTTCTTTTTTTTTTTTTTTTTTTTTTTAGTTCTGTGCTCCTTCATGTTTGGGTTTCAGGCTCTTCATTTGTCTTACAAAATGTTCCAAAGACATAGACCTCTGAGAGCAGGGAGGTAAATACAAAATGGGAAAAAAAATCACAGGAAGGTTTTATCAAAAGTACATCATGTTAGACTAATTTAATATCTTTTTAATAGGAAAAGAGAGAGGAGCAGAGGAGCTAATCTATCTAAGTTTAAACAAAATATTGCATAGAGAGTCTGATGGGAAATTATATTGTCAGTAGAGATTCTGGGAATGAAGACAGTAGTTACAGAGTGGATATGGATCCATAAAGGGCAGGTCGTATGGAATGAAAAGTATCAGCTTTGAGAGCAGTGCTAAATGGTCAGGGGCCAGTCTTGGGACCTTAGAGAAAGAGTTAGGTATGTGCTTATAGAACTGGAAATTTTATGAAGTCAGAAGGTATTTCTGATGATGAGGGACTCCAGATTTCCATACAGGAAAGCTGAAACAGAGACCAAAATAAAACTGTGTCTGTCTGCAAGAACTTCTTCCTAGCTTACGTGTCCTGGGTTAAAACTCTGACTACATTTGGAGTAAGGAAGACTAAAAGATAAAGTAAAGATGGACCCCTGGGATTTTCCCTTCTGCACATGAAATTGTCTGGTCCCTAGATCACCTGAATGTGACGCTAGAAGACACCAGGGCCAAGATGCTGCCAATGATTCGGGCTTCTCCTTCACTCTTCTTGGTAGTTTTTGGCTTCTGTTCCAAGGTGCTGCTGAGTGTGGAGAAACTGGGTGGGAGGCAGAGCAAACAGGGAGAGCTTTGTGCAACCTTGCAGGAGCTGCAGGATCTCACGAGCCACCCAGCCACTTCTCCAGCAGGCACCTCCTGAGAGCCTGGGGCGCCCTGGAGAGCAGCCCCACGGGGGTGCCCCTTTCCTGCGTGGGTCCAGCTGCTGCAGCAACCCCAGCCCCACACAGCCCAGGCTTAGGCACCGCAACAACACAGGCGGACTCGTTCGATAGGGCACTTTTTAATTACTGCATCATCAGCATCAAATAAAAAAATATATTAAACTTTCCGGGAGCAGATGCAGCTTTAAACTTTGGTTTTAAATTAAAAAGGGGGGAGAAAAAGAAAAAAGAAAAGGAGGGGGGGACAAGAAGAGAAAGAAAAATCTGTTTTGTTGCTGCTTTTCTCTGAGCTTGAAAATCAGAAATGGTTTTGCCATCTCATACTGCTTCTGTTTGTCCATTCTTCCTGTCTCTGTTTTCATGTTTTCATTTTTCTATGGCTATGTGGAACACATTTCTCAGTTAAGTACTTGCTTTTGAGAGTTGTTGCCATAACAACCATTTCATTCCACGATATGCACACTATCTCTGAAATACAGAATTTCTCCTTAAAGGAGCATGTGCCACACACATCAAAGAGGAATATGGACTCATTATTTTTACATTATTTTGTGGGCAAATAGATGTTTTCCAATACAGTTTTTTTTCTAACTGGATTTTCTTGTTCAGTGGAACTGTTTTTTTAAGCATTCCTATCTTATAGCATAATTTTTGTCTGAAACCCAGAACATTAGCAGACAAGAATCTATATTGTTGTTTCTTTTCTCCAAAGGTCTGAGGTAACTATGCTGAAGTTAATGCATTTTAAATCCATCTTTATAGACAGCAAAATTATGTAAATAAAATATTTAAAAATGGATAGTTCTTAAAGTCAAACCACTGTTTTACTGTACAAGTTAGTGGCTAGAGGAGGGAACATGGTAAACCCTAGGCTACCTTTCAATGCCTTGCTTTTGGTGGTCTCCATATGTGCAATAGAACTTTAACTCCTTTCCCAAAAAGCACCTTCCCAAACTTTTGTATGTTGGAAAGGTCGGAAATGTGGGACTCTTGCTCCAGGGCCACACTGTGGGGAGTTATCAGGGCTTAGGGGACCATGGAGCAGCTCGGGTTGCTGCTGCTGCTGGACTGTGAGCCAGGGTCTGGCTTTTCTCTGAGCCAGTGGTGATTGTGCCCAAGGACACCATGGAGAGGGAGGCAGGCAGGGACACACCATGGAAGCACCAGAGCCCTTAGCATGAGGTTTGCTTGCTGCAGAGGCACAAGGCCATGGGCACCACGCTAAACTTTTGTTCGTGCATTAATCCCTGGTTTCCTAAGAAAAGCAAAGCTTTAGACCATAAGCGCAAGCAGGCTGCTTGACCAGCAGGCTGGTCAAAGCAAGGCCCGTGTGGATGTTTTACAGTTAAACTTGATGATCTTGAAGGTCTTTTCCAACCCTAATGATTCCATGGTGATTCAATGCACTCCTCTGGCCTCATCATTTACCAGACTTTCCCCATGTCTCTTGCAGAGCCATGCCCTTCATGGCACAAGGAACGTCCACAGCCACTGGTAGAAGAGATTGGTCCTTGAGGACCCTGTGGTATCTCTTCGTTCACCACAGGTGGTGGGCACTGCTTGGCACCATTGAGCCATCCTGCTCCTCTTCCTTACACAACTCTCCCTTTGCCACCCACCTCCATCAGCTTCAGCAAAGGAGCCTTCACAGCCCATTGTCATCTCCACGATGACCTTGAGTACCATGGCATCATTGTCATTCTGTTACAGCCTGCACTACCCACCCTCTGTGCCACTGCAGCCCAGGGCCACATCTGCGCCAGCCACGTCGGAGCCTTCTGCCATGGCAGGACCATCGGGCTGCATTACGACCAGGAGGGAGAAGTGTGAGTATAGCTCACGCTACACAGTCTAACAGCATGGAGAAAGCAACATTTCCCCAGCTCCCAAAGCTGTTTATCTCACTGCTGCACCAAAACTTCTTTCGAGCCACTGTCACACCTTGCTCCTAGTCCTGGTCACCCTCAAAGTGGAGCATCCAGGAGACACAGGCAGGCAAGGAAAGGAGTAGGGACCTGCATTTCACACCAGTGTTTTAACTCCCATGGTTTTTAGCTGTCAGGCTGAAAACCTCAGAAGTGGAAGGAAGCAGTAGCTAAATAAGCTGCCAAGACTGGAACTCTTTAGCAGCATGGAGACAGCCAGAAATTGTTTAAAGGATGCTTTGCTCTGCAGCGCAAGCAATAGGTTCTGCAGAGAGGAAGGCAGCCAGAAAACTCCCTTATTTCTGACCATAGCTGCTTCTGCTTTCCAAAGAAAAGCGAGTCCAAATTTCTAGAACAGAAACATGAGGAACGTGACATCCTGGATGAAGAGAGAGAGCAATGCCGTTAGCAGAGAGGCCAGAAGGCGATGGAAGGTGTGCGAACCTGTAATTGCAAGACCAATGTCCTGGGGAGGAGGCTGTCCCCAGCTCTCACTCAGGGCCTCTCACAGCCCCCCAAACCAGCTCTGGATAGAGATGCCTGGATTTTATACAAACCATGAAGAGACCATGCAGAGAGACCAGCTCTTTGGGCCAGCACTGGAAGGACCTACTGAGCTAAAGAACCCTGTCAAGCTCGAGGAAAGCAGAAGCTCCAGTAACCCAAAAGCAGAGGAGCTGCTGGGGGAGATATCTCCTTGCAAAACCCAACTGTGACCCACACAGTCTGAAACAGGCTTGGCTCAGCCCCAGACAAGGGGGTTGCACCATGGCAAGACCTATACCCATTGGTGACCTGGGACAGGCCTAGTTTGTCAGCACTATTCTGAGCCTCCACGGGGCTTTGTGTCCTCCAGCACAGAGCAGGGGAAGGGTCCTCCACCTTCCAGGGACCCACTTGGCCCCCAGGCTCTGCAGATGGGTCTGTAGACAGCAGTAGTCTGAGTCTGTCAGGCAACAGGCAGCAGAACTGCTGAGGGGCCAGTGGCCCAAGGCAGCAACAGGAGACAACAGATGTTCAAATATTTATCAGAAAACAAACTGGTTTTTAAGAGTTACATCATGGGTCTCTCTGGCATGAAAACTCTGTGGGTATCTTTTCCTAAACATCTCTCTCCCATGACCTACAGTAGCTCCAACTCTCCGCCAGCTGCCAGGACCAGAGACATCTGTAAAGAGGCTGCTGGAGATCTCCTCTGTGGCAGACAACCGGCAAGCACAGTGGATCTTCTCTTTGAAATCAAACATCCTTTACTCTGGCTGGGTGCAAGGAATTCCCAGTTCAGGTCCTGGTACCATGACAACTATGGGGCTGCTCGTCCCAAGAGCGCTCTGCAATTAGTGCTATACATGAGCTTATATCTGAGGGTGAGACCCGAGGACTGCCGCCCTCCAGCACTGCTGGACATGTGCTAGTGGACACATCGGTGCCTTTCGGCGTTCCAGCGCTCACCCCTCCGTCTGAGATACAGCCACCTCCTCCAGCAGCTTGCCAAAGACTCCTTTGAACCCTCTGCCAACATGAACATTTCATTGATTTATTAATGAAGGGCATTCAAAAACACATGTTTGTGAGCTCTGTGAAATAGCCTTTAGCTTCTGCTGATTACTCATGCTTTACATCAGAGTGATGTTTTTTAGATGCATTTCAATCAATACAATAGCTTTTTTAGCACACATTACGGCCCGCCTTTGGCTAACCAACCATTACGTTTCTTTTCAAGTGCCCATTTGCATCAAACTAACCCCAAAGATGCAACATATCTTTTTCTGACTGTCACCTGGCTTTTGGCAAACATTCCCATTTAGGTTTCAAAATGCTCCGCATGCCCAGGCTTTATTTCTGAGTGATTCAGACAAAAGGTTGGATGCATTGTGTTATTTTTGGCAGGGAATTACTCTCTATGCAACTTTTCCTGTAACAGCAGAATGAATATTCAAGCTTACTCTTTTCCCCAGTGTTTGCCTACACAGCAATTTTGGAGTTTTCAGCCAGCAACCCCAAATCAGGGAATGTACCATGGTCGTGAGGAAGTGTTAAGTTCTGTGCTGCTGCGGTTTCACTGCTTTTGGTACCCATGATAGCTGTTTCTAGCCCCAGGAGCTGCTTTCATCTCTTTGACTCAGCATAAGCATGGCCTGTGTTTAATTACTGCATCCAGGATCTTTCACTGCAAGCCAACTGCTATGGCATCTGAAAGGCTTTTAGTGATTTAGTACCAATGGTTTTGTACTTTGGACCACTTCTCTGAATATCCACCCATGCTGGTAAGAGTTGCCATTATGTGGAATACATGGCAAAAGGTTCTGCTTACAACGCAGCACAATAACTGGCCTTTTTCACCATCATTCAGCCTAGTCAAGCCAAACCCAACTGTCCTTGCCATATTTTCAATGCTCCAGCTGCACTTTTATTGTTTAGGTCATTCTGCCCAAACATGCGATTCCACTTTTCACTGGAAGGGCACAAAGCATTCTGCGTGTTTTAAAGGACCATTCTTTGTTGGTAGTAAAACGCACACTGTTAAATAACACAGCTGTTGTCTTCATTTGTTCAGTAGTAAAATGAAAGCAAACGTTAATGCAATGGAGGCAGGGGGAAGGGAGCGGGTGCTTCTGCTGACTTTGCTCCTCCACACACGTTACGGACCAGCTTTCCAAGTGTATTCGGCACCTCCGGTATTTCCTTATTTAGATGACGGCTTTGGCGAATTCCTCTGGGCCTATCCTGGCCAGGCTTTGGAGCCCATCATACATTTAAACATCTCAGCCCACTATGACAAAGTGATGACAGTCCAAGGAGAGTGACATTCTTCCTGCTGCCTCCCACCTGCCATGCACCCTTCCCCATCAGTCACACAGCCCACCCCAACCTGGAGTACGCTTTCCCACTGAGTTGCTTCCTGCAGCCCTCGATCACAGCTAGTTCAGTCACACGGCCCCATCAATCTGATTGCACCTTGCTGAGCAGCCTGAATGACTAGGCATGAAGTGGAGGAAAGATTTGGCAGCAGCATCTCTGACAGTATCAATGAGAAGTAGCTTTGCCACTGGGCTTCAAGTAGAGGAGCAGGTTTGAAACGTGTAAGCTCTAAAGCTGCTTACACACATTGCATTTCCAAGGATATTGCAAGTACCTGAGAACATCTATGATCTCAGCTTCCCTAGGTACCAAACACGGAGTATTTTCATCCCTAAGTTGGTGGCAACACCAGTCCATGGCTGCAATTGAACAACAGACTCCACAGTTCTGTCCCCTGCACAATATTCTCCAGGAAAGCAAGGATTTTCATGTGAGAAGGACCATGCTTCACTGTCAAGGAGGTACTCACTAAATACTGAACTTGCCTGTTTTCCTGTAGGTGCTCTTGTCCTCCCTCGTGCTGGACATTCATTTCACACAAAACAGTCCGGAAAGCTCCTGCCATCAACCATCGGCTTTTCCAGATGTCACAATTTTCATTCCTTAAATCTGTAAAAATTCAGAGTCTGTCTATCGTATTCCTCTTCCCCAGTTCCAGCAAGGGTCTGTGCTTCTGGGGAAGAGGGTTCAAGCAGTAAGGTTAGGCACGTGTGACGTACCAAGTGACACCATCACTCTGTGAAGGGTGTAAAAGACAACCCATCTCCATTACTGCTAGGTGAGTTATCAGTTTAGGGAAAACTTTCCTGTCCTGCAGCTGTGATAAGAACTTATGCTGACAAGAACAGAGTTGCAGCACAGCAGTGTTTGTCCCCATCCATCATTGTGCTCCCATGATCTTCCTCTGGTTTCTGTAGTTATGTAGCTATTTCCTACAAATCTTTCCTCCTGGATCTGCTCCGGCCTCTGCACAGGCTCAGATTTCATCTCCTTGGTCAGTGCTGCATAGTGCTGCCAGCTGGGACAGAAATAACTGTGCATTAGCAGCTCCTTCCTGCTGTCCGCATCTCTGCTAGCAGGGTTATTCGTGCTTGGGGGAAGCTGTAAGAGGAGAGAGCTAGAGATAGTGTCTGTGCTATAGAGCCCTTAATACAAAGACTTCTCTTCTTTCTGGAGGCAACATGTCAAGCTAAATTGAAAACACTATACGTAACTGCAAAAACATCCTCAGTCATCTGAGAGAGACATTTAAGCACTAAGTGTTCCTGATCCAACGACCAGCACATCTGTGGGATTAGAGCCTCATTCCACTCCTGGTGTGAGCTTTTCCACTGACTTCAGTGGGTGCTGCTGGTCTGGCATGAGGATCAGGAACCTAAAAACCCAGAGAGGGGTTTTCAGATTCCTGGAGACACCATTCACCACCAAAATGGAGGGAATTTGGTGGGAATGGCTTGGCCAGTGAATGCCAAGAGCTCCTGCAAATCTAACCAAAAGCTCTGTCAACAGAGAGGAAAGGAATGGCTATCAGCCTAGGGGCTAGAGCTGAGAATAGCAAAATGAAATTAAGAAAGGGAAAATGTAAGGTGAGTAGCAGTAAGCATGTCCCAGAGTGAGATCTATCAGATGCTGAAATATCCCCTTCAGGGAAATGGTGACAGGTCCATCACTTTAGAAATTGAAAGTGAATAAAGCATAAGACAATGTGGAGAGAAAAGCTCGTGTTGAATTGACTCAAGCACTTACCTGTATTTCTCTCTGTTTCTCCCCGCCTACTCCACTACCAAGTTTTCTATCACACTCATGACATGCTATTAAAAATATGCAGCCATCCTGGGCCGAAGTGCAGTGTAGGAGTGAGCATCTGGAACATGACATGTGGCTCTTCAGAACTTGCTGTCTCCGCCAAGGGGATTACACCTGAGAACTGGCCAAATGATCAAGGAGAGGGAGGGAGAGCTGATGAGCCACAAATGTGCAAGATGTATGAGGACGGAGCTCATTTGAGAAATATTTTTTGGTTTTTATTTCTCTCTTCCATGGCTCTCCACTGCAGTGAAGGCCATAATGAGGAAGGCAAAGCCTTACCACGCTGCTTGTGGTGCCTTTTATGATCTGCTGAAGGAACTGAGCCTTGGGGAGGACATTCCTCCTAGCCTTCTACAACAGCGAAAGCAAGCAGTGAAGCTGTGGAGCTGATGGAGGACATCAATCTCTCCAGGAGGATAACGTATGGGCAGTGAGAGGCTAATAAACACAAGAGTAAGCCAAAACAGCATGAAATGTGATGAGGAGACAGAAAGCAGATGAGATTTTAATATAGATCAGCGAGGTGCAGAGGGAGCAGAGGCAAACAACCTCATGAGCATGTCCAGGTCATCCAGCCATGGTGATCCACAGCCCAGAAATGCAGACAAGGCCCAGGATCAAGCTGAGTGGTAAACAGGGCTCAAAACGCCGGCAAAGCAAAGCAGGGCAGCACGGAGACCTCAGGAGAGGCAGGAGGTGACAGGGTACCCATCTCCACTGCTGGCACCACTCAGTGATGATCTTCCCTCGTCTAACAATGGAAAAGGGTTTCCCCTGGAAATCAAGATAAGTATTGCTAAACTTTTAAGCTTTCAGGGGCCTTAACACAATGTTGTTTTACCTGCCAAACTTGCAGCCTGGATCTATGTTTCCAGCTATAGTGAAGAATTTATTTTGGCATTGGTTTCTTGTTGCAAATAAAACTGAACCAAGGGCAGGATGTTGTCTTTTACTAGTCTGAGATGACTAATTATTAAACTCATTTTGTAAAGGTTACCGTATACAGAAAAGCAATTATACAGAGATTAAGACAAGTTCAGAAACCTGATTCATTGTGAAACTATGGTAAACCCAAATCTTGTACTATTTCTAATTTTTAATGACCTCAGGAACATTTTATTTAACTGCGATGTCAAATGTAATTCCAAAATGGGAGATTAAATATATTTTGTGGGTTTTTTTTGTTGTTTTAACACAGTGCAGTGCACAAATTTCCAGTGCTAATTCTGTTAGTGGATTTCAGCAGCCTGGAAGGAGAGCTGTGTACGGAGAGAGATGGATCCAGGTTAACCCCTGTGTGACAATGATGCTTTGAGCCTTGCTGGCTCCGGGCTCCTGCTTGGGCTCAGCTCGCTTCTGCAGCCCGGATCAAACGGGCATTTCCAGTGCTGCCCTGGAGCCCCAGCATCCTTCATCACCCTGTCCTCAGCAGCCACCTCTGCTTCAGGATATGGGAGTGGGCAGGGAATTGGGTTCAGCTGGTCTAAAAGGCTCTGACACCTTCCCCTGCATTGGGGACAGTCTGAGGGTGGCTCTGGCCCACTGGCCCTGGGGCCCAGCTCTCCTTTCACCCATGAGATCCAGAGCCGGGGCAGCAGCACCCAGGCATCTCAGCAACCCAACTCGGGGCTGAATCTGATATTCGTTAAACAAAGTTTCTGCTGTTTCTGCTTGAAATGGTCTTTTATGGAGAAAGGTGTGTCAATGTACTCCTGTAGTCAGGGTGAACACTGGAAAATGGTGTTGAAATATCTCATTCTAGGCTAAATGAAGCATTGCAATGCTCTTCCATTTGTTCTCCAAAATGGATTTTACTTACCCAGGCCACCCAAAACTTTCGGTTTTCAGCTCAAGCAGCGACTCAAGCAGGCAGTTATTATTACGTCTCCAGCTTGTGGCTGCTTCAGAGCGGGATGGGCCCAGGGGCCGGGACAGCAGCGGGAAGGCGAGGGGAAGCTGCCGTAGCACCTGCAGCGCTGCACGGAGCACCGCGGCTCGCAGCCACCACCGGCCATGCAGGTGGCTCTGCAAGGAGCTCCCACGAGTGGGCAAACCCTGACACGGGAGGGCCGGACTCACTGCTGCGGGTGGGCAGTATCCTGCCATGACCCGGCCAGCGCCCCCGGTGCAACCAGACCCATCCCGCAAGAGAGAGCCTTCCTCCCAGCAGGCAATATTAATTAGTATATTGGGCTCTTTATTTAAGGGGCACACTGGCCTCTAGCGGTGCACAGAAAATCACTTTGTAGCACCAGCTGCAGAGCTGTGCTTGCAGAACTGGTTGTTGACACAATAACTGGGGTGGATATAGATATATATATATATATATAGGCGTGTGTGTGTTTGTTCCTTTAGTTACATACATACAACATCTATATGGCCTGATATACTATATGCATACCATACCTATCCCACCCCCATGCGCCCTTGCATGCAATTGCTCTCTCATTACCTGGCCTGCATGAGTTTCCTTGCTTTTCCTCTCTGGCAGAGCCAAAATAGCTCTCTGTAAAGTTAAACCAAGCTGAGCACTATAACTAAAAGCAAGCCCAAGCTCTGGGGCCTAGTGATGCTTTGATAAAGTGGTGGCCCCATCCGCATTATGATTCATTGCTCTCACTGTGTGCAAACAGATAGGCTTTTCGTGGAAATCTGGAAAGCAGAATGTCAAAACTTGGAACAATTTTGGCTGAAGAGTTCAATCAGAAAAGCAAACCTTTCCCTGGAAATCCAGGGTGGAGAGAAGTTGATTTTGGCACAGCAGAGAGTGGGGAATATTTGTTCTATCAAGAGTGGCAGACTGTGATGGGAATAGTGAGTGCAACCTAGCAGATCCCGAGAGCAAGTGAGTAAGATCCTCAAACAAATACCAAAGCCTCAGGCTTATTTCTCCCGAGTACAGATTTTCAAACTAGAGCTGGTGAGTAGTTTTCCTTGTTTCCCTAACAGATTCCAAGGGAAGAAGACCCTGATCCCTGCGTGACTGCAGGTACCTTGCTCACCTTTGCTTGCACCCATGTGCTCAGGCAGGAAGGTGTGAAGGAAAAGTTGCCAGCAAGGCTCATGGGGGAGAAACTCTTGGTAAATAATCTGCTCGGGTGTCTTTAGCCAAATAATGGATGTGGGCCCATCTCACAGGATCAGAAGCTCACGGGGTAATTCAGGATAGGGAGGGACCACTGAAGGTCCTCCAGCCCAGTTGCCAGTCTCCTTTTCTGCCCTTGTATCTAACACAGACATTGAACATGCTCTTGGTGATGGTCCCTTAGGCTATTCACCCAACGGGGATGGGACCTAGGACATGGAGAGCTGGGCCAGAGCACAGCCTTGCCCTCTGCTCTGCACGGATCTCAGGGATGAGCTATCCCATGCTCCATCATTTCCTTGGGATCCAGCACTGTTCCAAGAGCATCAGCTGTTTGAGGCAGGTGATTCACTGCCAGCTCCAAGTCATGCACCTATCACGAATGGAAAATAAGCCACTCTTGAACCAGAGAGTCACGGCAGCTTTTGAGCCTGACCAAACATGCCCTCTTATCTGCTAAGCTGCAGGATGAGAAGGTATTTACTGTCTGCAGAATGGCAGAGGGAAAGGAGGGAGGAAAGAAGGAAAGGAGAAAAGAAGGGTGGAAAGAACAAGGGAGGAAGAAGGAAGGAAGGAAAGAAGGAAGGAAAGAAGGTCTGCAGAACTTCACAAGGAGGAAAGAAAATTAGAAATGAAATTGTGTTCCTAAACCGCTTCCATGCACTTTTTTTTTTTTTTTTTCCCATGGCATTAACTGTCATTTCGGTTTTGCTTGATTTCTGTAGAGATGCTCAGACCCTTTTGGTCATTTTTGGTTTTTTGCAGGAAAACTTACCCTAACTTCAGTATCAGTTTACAGAAAGGGACATGACAGCAAAGATGAAGGTTTCAGGCACAACTGTTTATTTCCCACTGACCTGGAATATATTAACTGAAGACAACATCTCTGAACCAGATTTCTTCTGTATGGCCTCCTTACCCAGAGCGTGAAGAAAATAACACTCCTCAGGCAGCTTCAAAACTGAAGGCGACTCACCCTTTCATCGCAGGATCCGTCCCTTGCTCTTGTGTGAGGGTTGTGTTATTGCTTTTCTTCCTGTTATTATGTGTGCACAGAAACGCGTCCTGACCACCTCCTCCCCCTCATCATCACATTGAGACAATGTTTTCAGAGTACTTTGGCCTGTCCCTTGCTTTGGTATAACATGAAAAGAGGCAGAGAGTGAAAACCCCTGAATCCTGGCGTGTGTCAAAGTTAGCCTTAGAGACATTAAAGAGCATCTTGGGGACAGTAGGACTCTTTATGGCCCCAAAGGTGGGGTTGAGCATGAAGATTTTGCTAGCTGGAGGTCAAGTCCCACTGAGAGAAGCTTGCTGTGGCACCCTGAGTGCCGTGCCTCTGTGCAGAGAGGACCTGAGATGCTGAATAAATACAGCAGGGTAAATTTGGGTTATGTGGAGCAGACAGACATGATACAGCTTTGTCCTGGGAGGTTCCTCTCTCTCTGTCATTGGAGACCCAATCCCTTCACTCTGGAAACCTTCCCTGTAACAAGGGAAAAACCTCTGCACACCTCTCTGGGGTATCTCCAAGCCACAGTAATAAGGAAGAGGTGAAACAAGTCAAGACAAAGAAATTAAACAATTGCTTTCAACCCACAGCACATTAGTCTGGTGGGATATCACTATGCCTAGTAATTACCCTTATCAATCAAGGATGATGAGAAACTTCATATTCTTGACTTCTAATTGCTCGCCAGAGCACTGAGGATACGTGCGGGTACGGAAGGCGGGCCGCTTCCCTTGGTGTTCTCACCCAAAACTTCTGTTACATCCCTGCTGTTCAAGAGCAAGTTGTGAGACAGCAAGTCAGAGATGGAGCTGCAAAACCATTGCAAACCACCTAAACACCCGGATTAAAAGTCAATGAGTCATTATAATGATATTCATAATGATTTGACAGGAGTGCTAAGAGCACAAGCCAGCCTGGACAAAACTCAGGCTTGGTTCACCTCAGCACTAAGGCGTCTTTGCTTCTTGTCCCCAGGGCCAGCAGCTCCAGCATGGCAAGGCACAGGAAGAGCCGTGGGTTTTGTGTGAAAAGCTGCGGTTTTGTTACAAGAAAGGTCAGACCCCGCAGCTGTGCATCCACCTGGATTGGGATCAGCTGGGTTGGCCCCATTGCTGGCTGATGCCTATTGCTCCAGTGTTTGGGTAGATAACAAAATATTATAATGGATTGAAACACCGGCCTGATCCTTTCGGTGCTTCGGTCCTTCCTTTTTTTGCACAAAAAAATACCCTTTGCTGCCTAGGAATCTTCTCTGCTGTTTCTTTGCACTTATCCAGGATGGCTCATTTAATCCCAAATGATAATCTTTGTGGGGTACTGGAACAAAATTAGACTTGGAGAAAAGGGATTTTCCCCGTCCCCTTCTTGCTATGGGCTGAAGAGCAGAACTGGCTGCAGACTCACAGCAAGAGAGACCTAACTCCAAGACTAATTCTCTCTAATGCAAGACATGGATTTGAGCTGGCTGGTGAGCCACATGGGTTGTAATAAATATTTCTGTTTAGTAACCAACCTGAATGTTAACAGTGTCCTTGATCCAGGCTCAGTCAGGATAGATTTTTTTTTTTGTTTTGGTGAAACACAATCAAGTCTTAAAAAAAGGGGGGGGGCAAATGTTTTGACTCCCTCTGAAACATGTTTTCTTTTCCCCAAACAAGCTCTCACGCTCTACCTTGAGGTTATTTACTACTGAAACCTGTTTTCCGTGTTATACTTTGACTTCTCAAATACAGGTGACACCCTGAAATGAAAGTGGGAAGTTTTTGCTTTGGAGATTTTGAACCATTCTTTTTTGTCATCAACGACCAAGCGAAACATCTTGTTTAAAAAAAGCCCGATGAAAATATTTTGACATTTTCAGAATGTTCTCTCATTTCCCTCAGCCAAAACACACTGCTCTATTCAAAGCAAACGCGCAGATCCCTTCAGCCCCAGCAGCACATGGGGGCTTGTGGAATTCCCTGCTAAAGCTGCATGGACATAATCCAAGCAGGCAGGGAGGGACAGGGAAGTCACAGCGGGGATGCAGCGGGAGGCCACAGTGAGGTGGGCACTGGGTTGTGTGGTCCCACAAGGACAACGGGAAGAAGGTCTGGAGAATCAGAGAGGGACAGGAGCTCCTGTGGGGATGGAGAGCAGCAGGACCGTCACGGCACAGCAGCACCAAGCCCTCAAGGAGATGCTGGTGCTGATGGACTGGACCGTGCCTGCCAGGGTGAAAATCGGGGCCAAATGGGAGCTTTTCCATAGAAACCCTTTCCTGCTGTTCAGGGCTCGCAGAGGTTCAGAGCTGTGAGCAGCAGGGATGCTGGTCCTGCGTGCCTGCTGATCCTGCAAAGAAAGGGAGCTGAACCTGAAAGACAGCGAGCTGCAGAGCACATGCCCTTTTGGGTCCCATCCAAAGCAGTTTCCATAGCAAAGGAACAGGCATTGTACACATTACCGACAAAATCAGAGATGGGGTGATGTCTCGCTATGCCTGTATTTCCTGTTATTTTACCCGATTTACACGTGGATTCATAGGTGATTCATGGGGTTCATGACCTTCTCAAGTACTGTGCTATTGGGGAGCCAGTGGGAGGTTGCTAAAATTAGTGACTAATTTCTTGAATTCTGCATTATAGGCATTGCAGAGCCCTCCCAAGCCAGGTCCCAGCCAGGTGCAAGCAACCCCGTGTTCATGGGCTGCAGGAAACGGTGCATCCTTTGCTTCACCTGGCAACTGCTCCCCCTTCTCAGTGGGGCTGTGGAGGGTTATGGGTCTGGGGTGGTTTCCAAGGCCTGGCAGCAGCTTCATTCACCAAGTTTGAGAACCTCTGGCTGAGAACTCAAAACATGGCTCAAGCAGCGGCAGGGTTTGGAGCTGACTCCAAGCCCATATCTTATTTTGAAGCAGCACAGATGCCCTGATGTGCCCTGCAGATCCCTCCCCACTCTTGACTGCCTGGAGAAACTAGACCTCCATTTTTGCGGCCTGAATTGCCCGAAGTCCTTGACACACATTACTCCAGATGACTTTTCATGAGCTATAGAAGGATGCAGAGCTTCAAAAGCAGTTTTAGAACGACATAGGGGTGAGCTGCGTGGCAGGGTGCTGTAGGATTGAAGGTCTACCACTTCTCTGGGGTCATCTGCTGCCATTCGTGCCTTCCACCTAAGGTAATGGTGGAGCAGGGAGGACCCAGCATCTCTGTCTCAACCTTACTGTTACGAGGCCGGTTTCCCCAGCTGAACTTCTAGCCCAACAGTTTATCCTCACATCAACAGCACAAGGCCGCACAGATGGAGGATTTCAAAGGGAAATTATTTAGATAAGACATTATCAGGTATACTTTGATGTCACTTGAGCTTATGGGCTTAATGTAGAATGATGAATCACCCATCCAAACACATATTATTTTCCCTGGAGGCACTGTCCCGTGAAATTTATTTCCCTCTGAGGGGCCTTGTAAATCATTTGCAACAAATAATCTACAGTATCGCAGACCCTACATGTCCTGAAATCTGAAGTCATGTGTCAAGCCATTGGCTTAAAAATCATGAGATTTTCCCTCTCTATCAGGGAGAGAGCTGGCCGGCTCTCTGGTATCTGAGCCTTTCCTCTTCACTTGCCCCATTTTTTTCCAACCTTCCTCTCTATATCTCAGAGCTGCCAGTGCACTCCTCTGTCTTAAATGAAATCAATGGTTTCCTAAAATCTCTTGATTGAGTTGCTGGAGCTTTCCAACACGAGCAACATGATGTCTAGTCATTTCTGCTGCTGTTCTCAAGATGATAGAAAACAGACCATGATTTGCCCCAAGGTGTTTGCCATGTTATATCTGACACCACCCTTTACCACATGAGTCACACAACCTGGCCTGGGACAGCTAGGGAACAAGTGGCAGGCCAAGCTCAGGTCCTGCTCTGGAATCTTCTTTATCACAGGCAACTCTTTATCACAGGCAACTCTTCTTTATCATGAGCAACTCAGGTGCTGCCATATTTTGGGAGGTCCATTCAGGATAGACTGTTGCCTTTTTGGATCAAGCCACTTTTTGAGTAACTCACGGCTTTTAACTCACTTCTGCATTTTGCACAAGGCAGTTCCCTCGCCCTGTGCCTCACATCGTCTCTCCTTCCCGGCTGTCCTTCTCATGCTGCTCCGTCCTGGATGGCTTCACCTCCTTGCAGCCCTGCCATGCCATTTGAGGGGACATTACCAGGTAATCATTTGTATGGAGCTGCTGCACTTGGCCCTATCTGATCCAGTAGCTACTGAAAACTCATCTCAGCGTTACCACGCTCATTTTTCAGAGCGTTCCTGTTGTTCTTTAGCCACGGAAGAACCACCTGTCAGGAGAAAGCTCTGTACTTTCACTATGACACTTTCTGGTAATGAGATATTTATTAATGTTCATTTCTTCTTAAAGGAAACAAACCAAACCCAATCCTTTATCTTTGTCTCGGTATTTAAGTTATGAGTAACACAGGAAGCTATTAGGCCATGAGACAGCAAATACACCCTCCTTGGAAGCCCGTGGGTGTAGGAGGTATAGTGATAAAACCAAGATAGATCTAATCACTCCCATTTACCTAGAGCTTTCTGCAACTCTTGAAATCATGTAGGGATCTAAAGATGCTTTGTCTTTCTTTTATGAGAAAAAGAAACTGTGATTTAACAGTTTAATCACTTTTGTCACAAAGAAACACAAAATGAAGCCCATCATCAGGATATATGTTTTTAAGGGCTGTGTTTAGTTTCCCTTCAGTAAGGAACAATTTTAACTTCTGAGCAGCTGGTAAGATAGACACATTTTAAATAAAGCCCTTGCTGGTATCACTGGCCAGGTTTAGATCCAGCCCTCTGAAATGGCAGCCCCACTAATGGTTTAGTGATGATGTCCGTGGCCTCCAGCTACTGATTTTGGGCACTTACTTAACAGGTCTTCAAAGGTTACTTGAGGCTGACTTGGTATTAGCCACATACCAAAGAGCCTCCCTAGCAGCAAGCAGGATTTGGCTTTCAAATTTTTGCCCAGTATTGACTTTTAAATGACCTTGTTGAAGCTGCAGGATACAAGCACTGCCTCCTGCCACTCTCCGGCACCCGCAGAAGGCGCAGACGACCTGCACAGGTTGCATCCTCCCCTATGCAATGGATTGCAAACTTCTCTAGGCTTCTGCCAGGCTGCTACCAGACATTTGAATGCGATCAGAGCTTCTCAAGAAGAAAATTAAATAACTATTTCCTTTGCCATTATAATCACACCCATGTGATTCATTAGCAAGGCTGGAAACTTTGCAGATCTGTGCCAAGGAAGTCGCAGACCTCACCCAATGCTGCGGTCACAGCTCCTGCCCCAGCTATGGCTCCTGGGGCCTCGTGTAGCCAAGAAAATGTTCCCAGTGGTCCTGCCCCCCACATGCTTTGGGTTCTTGGTCTTAGTCCCCTTCCTGCATCTTCTGCCTTCATCCAGCCCAGCCTGGCTCCTGCCATCCTTACACGTGATGCTCGGTCACCGGAGAAGGGTCACAGACCAGCCAGAGGACATCGTCTCCCAGCCTTGGCCAGCACAGATGGGATCTCTGGAGCTTTTAATTACAACACTTTTGCCAATTATGTATATGCAAAATGTGATTTCTCCAATAATGTGTGGCACAGCCAAACTGGGGCAGGTTTGGAGAGGAAAAGCAGGACATCTCCATAGCAAAACAATCATCTCTTTCCAGGCTTCAAAGACTTGATAAACTTTCTCAAAGTTCATTATTATTTTATGTAAATATTCAGGTGTGTCTTTTCCTCCTATTTCTTAAAAAATGATGAAAAGAAGCAGAGCTCAAGTGCTGCTGTCTGCCTGGACAAGAGAAGCAGAAGTGATCACAGAAGTGACCTGTGAACTTTTTTTCCTCAATAACCTTTCTTTTAACACTCAGCTTTTATTTCATAGCTTCTGGCAGGGATGGATGACTGCATTTCCCAGTGCCAGGCCACAGCAGTTTGGAAAAACATCCTGTTGCATTGGCTGCTGCACAGATGTCCAGCAAGACTCAAGAGAAAGCTGGAAAAGGAAAAACTCTTCATGGGGCTTTAGAGGAAAAGGCATCCTCTTGTCACGTTGGTATCTGCACACATTGGTCTGCATGGAGCTGGGGAAGGGGAAGCTGCTCCACACGCAGGCAGGAACCAGAGAGCTCTCTGGTAGCTCCATCGGCTGCAGGATCAGCCAGAGATGATCTAGGGCACAGCCAGCCTCAGCAGCCAAGCAGTGCTGGAGGAGCCTGGCAACAGCCATGTACTTAACAAGAAAAGCATGTAAAATGAGGACTTTCCATTTTAGCAAGACCAGGCCAGGTTGAGCAAAACGGGAATTTCCTAACGGAAACTGAATTTGTTTTGGAAAAAAAATGGCTTTGTGTAAACAGGAACTTTTCACTGAAATGTGCCAGTTTTTCTGAAGTGATTTGTGAAGAATAACTGCTTAAAATCACGAATGAAACAAAATCACCATCCCAGTGTCTGGGAGCTCCCATTTTAGAGGCCAATGACTTAGGCGGAATCCTCTACCTGAAAGCGAGCATTTACCCCTTTGGTTTTTGGGGTAAATGGGCTGGACAGAGCAGGCATAGAGACATGTGGTGCAGAGCAATGCCTGACCTTCTGGTCCTCAGTGGATCTATAAAGAGGCTAATCCAGATCAGGCAAGTCCCATTTCTCATGAGAAATGTCAGAAAGTCACATTTCCACTGCAGCCCGTCATGGGAACGTGTTTGAAATCACGGCCAGTTCTGCAGAGCAGGATAAGCACTCCTCACTCACCTCTCATGACGAACACCTTGGAGCACAAGCGCCTCTGATCTCTATCACTGCATCACCTCATTTCCTAACACCGTGCTTGCGAAGGCAGCAGTTATGAGATGAGCTGGCTGGTTCATCCAGGACAGCTGCTACAATTCTGGCAAAGACAGATGCAGCACATCCAGAAAGTCACCGGCACTGCTTGGACAAACAAAGCAATTTAGGTGACTTGACCCCAAAAAGTCATGACTCCAGCCTCCATGGTGTGACAAGTAAGGCTGAGGCCATGGACCACAACTGTGATGGGTCTGAAACTTCAAGAAGAGCAAAGCTCTATGCAGCCAGCTCAGCTCCACACATCATAGTGCCTCATGAACCGTAAGAGTGCTCGTGTATCCTGGATTTATATTGCTGTCACCAAGCACCAACAACTACCAGGACATTTGTATTGTCTCCTTTTTTCTGATCTCAGCTGTCAGTAAAAGAAAATGTTATGGTTCTAACACTGAGGGTAGCAAGAGAAGGTTTGAAAAGCTCTTTGGCTACTTAGCACTCTGAAGTTAGGAAGCACGCAGAGGGGACCCTGGAGTTTTAGAATCTCATAATTTTGCAGCCTGAGTCCTGATTTCAGGGAGCTGGGGCCTGGCCTGAGAGCAACATCGTGCATACTTTTCTGCACGGTCCATGGAGGACCCTTGCAGAGCACAGTTTAAGTTTCGTTGGACTGTAGGTTAAGTGATTCCTCTCTAATCTGTGAAAGAAACATTTTGGAGTGCTTTTCATTGGATTTTCTTTTATTTTGCAGAGAGGAAGGGGAAGTTTCATAATTTTGGAAAGTTCATAATTTCCCCTTCCATCTATGAAAAATGCTCTTTCACCTGCTTATAGGTATACAAATTCAGAAAATATGTGTTGGTGTAAGGCATCATCCGCAAAGACTTGTTAAATCAAAATCTAGATAAGTAGTTTAGTCATCTTAATTTTAACTAAAAAATGCAAACTTGCTATTTTTTTTTGGTGAATGATAAAAAAATCTCTTAAAACATTCAAACACCGTTCAGGAAAGTCCTAACTCATTTCTAATCTTAAGTTTCACAAAGTTTTGTTACACCACAAGCAAACAAGAAAGAGGAAAAGACAGGAAATCAGCCCCAACAACTTGTCTCATAATGAGCAAAATTTGATTCAGATCTGTTGGCAGAATCCAATCAAACCTGGTTCCAGAATTGCAATATATCTTTGCGGTAGGTTGGTTAGTTGTTGTTATTGTCCTGTTGGTGCTCATCCAGTTTTTGAGAAATCATACCTAAAATCTTGAGTCTCTTACCCATGATGCAGGAGAAAAGTCAAACACGAGCCCAGTGCAAGAAGCACAGAGGCAGCCTGACGTGCTGCAAACCAGCTCCACCAGCCCTGGCCGGTTCTTTGGCTTGGTTCTGCCACAGGAGATGGCTTTTCATCTGCAGTCCACTCCTACCAAATTCTTGCACATCTGCACTAACTCGTAAAGAAGCAGAATCCCTGCCCTGTGGATCACAAAATGAAGCCCAAGCTCCTAGGGGAGCGATCTCCCAACCCCTGCCTGATGCCTAGCCCACCTCTTGTGCTTCAAAGGAAGATAAAATAAACGGCAGCCTCCAAATGTGCATTGTACATCAAGGAGAAGCTCAGCAGAGCAAGAGGTCGGTATGGACCATGGTATGTAGGTATGGGCCCAGCTGTTACTAGGACCAGGTGGCCACACACTGATTACTATGTCCTTGCTCATTTCTCAGCAGTATCCTCAGGTCTGTACTAAATCTGGCTGAGGACATCATAGAGATGTTCTCCCAACCTCCAAACTCAGGCTCATCACAGGTCCAGCAGGGACAATGCCACCCCCAACAGCGCCCGCAAGGACCGCTGTGGTGGCAGAGAGGTAGGAACTCTTTGGGGGTACAGCCACATCAGTTCAGAACTGCCTTCGAAACTGTTTTGGTTGACCACGGAGGGAGGGGGTGGTTAGCCACCAAAACCGGCACTGAAAAGTCACTGCCAGTGAAAACTTGCTTGATTTTTATCAATAATCCCAAAGTAACAATTGAGAAATGAAAGTCTGGGTTTAAAGTGAAGTTTTCACTCTTTCAGATCCCCACCAGCCATGAACTGTTTGCCTGAGAGGTTTCAATACAAACACCTTCACAAGCACCTCTCTTCTCGGCTGGCAGCCATTTCCAGGTAGCCATGAAGTGGCCCCTTTTGGGCTGGTTCTCAACCAGGAAGGTTATCCTTGTCCATGGCTTTGCCAGCAGGAGGACCAGGACATTCATTCTTTCAGCATCAAAGTAATTTTCACAGAGAATAACATGGTTCAGGGTTTGTCAGGATGTTATCCCGAGCAGACTAGAGCAACTCTGATCAGGGAGGAACTTGCTATTTAGTTCAGTCAAAAAATAAATCTAGGGTCATAATGTAGCCAAAAGGGTTGACACCTGGTTGGCCTTAGTATGACATAATTCATGCAGTTGCAATAAAGAAGGTTTAGGTTGAAAGCAAAAATAGAGAGCCAAAAAGGAGATCTATGGTGGAAAGAAGTGATTCCATCAAATAGTAGCCCCCAACCTGCCTCCCCTCTCTACTCCCACCCTCTTTAGTACAGCTTAATATTAAGGTGTTACACACTTATGCACACTCCTTGTCTCCTGCTTTGAAAAACAAATGTACCTTTGTTCTGACCTTTATCTAACAGCAGGAGATGCTCGTTCTGTGGCAAGTTTCAGTGACTTTGTTTTACACAGTCATAAACAAGGGAATAAAATGCCTTTGCAACCTCTCTGTATTTCCAGAGAGCTACTGGAGGATTTGCACATTGCTGCTCTCCCGCTGTAAACTCAGTCCTTTTTACCACATTTGCCATGTGAATGTGAAAGGACAGCAAATCCCCCAGACAAAATGTTTTGAACATATAGGTTGACTGGGCACAGTATGGGCAGATGCGACCAGTCTCTTGGGGACCTCAGACTACGCAGAGAGGTCAGCTCAGAATGACTCTTCAGATGCTTTTACATGGGTGAGAGAAGTGATCATATCCATCGATGACAAGCAAGAACCAATGATATCAACATCAATGATAGCAAGAAGGTTTACAGAGTCACACTTGACTAGAAAAGGGCTCTCCAGAGATGCTGAAGACTTGTGCTGAAAGCCCACAACTGTCTTGGCTGCACTCAGTTCAGATTTTCAGCCATGAGACCTGAAAATGAACATTTGGAACAAAGGGAAAATGTTGAAATTCCCAATGACTGGACCATGCTGTGCAACTGAGATCAAGATTATATACAGCAGTTCCAAAACCCAACTCCAAATAATTCATCCTCCACATCCTCTTCATACGAAAAAATGAAGACAGGGCAGTTTCAAGGCTCACAGACAAGGTGGGAAAAGAAATCTGGGAGTATGTCACGAGCTGATGGGCAGGCTCCAGCTCCTTTAACATTGAGTTTGGAACGAATGCTTAGAACTTACCTCCCACAAAGTATATTACAGGAGTATGGTAGGAATATTATAGACTGCTGATTTGCCAAATTGCTACAGATAGTATTTTGGAAGGTGGTCTGAGGGACCACCTTAGTACAGGAGCAAGTATACCTATAGTTACCAAGGCATCTTGATAAGTCCACCAGGAAAAATGGAAGGTGCAGAAGGCAGTCCCTATCCAGATACCCTTGACTTCAGTAGTCTCCTATGTGGCCTACATATATTATAGAGTCAAATCATCTAAACACTGCTAAATCTTTCTGGAAAAAAAAAATCAAAACCACAATCCCTATGGGAAAATCTTAGTACTTAGAGAGAGAAAATGAAAGCTCATTCACACAAGTGTGGCAGCTCTGGACTTTATAGATGTCATTCAGCACAGGTGCCATAAATCCCCATACTAAAAACCAAGACATGTTGATGTTAACACTGTTTTATTTTTGCTTTCTCACTTGTCAAAATCACAACAGTAAACCAGACTTCCATAAAATATTCAAATCCTATATAGAGCCATAATTCTTTGTGAACACAGAATAAGCAACTTTTGCATGACCCTGTTTGGAAGAGACTTATTTGGAACAGGAGCCGTCATCATGCTAATACTCTGGTTACTGCTCAGTAACATTTTATGCAACTGTGTGTTAGTCAGTTAGGTAGCAAGAAAGTTATAGGATAAAAACCTCCAAAAATGTAAAGAGGACCAGCTGAAGCCAGGGAAGCCGCATGGTGGAGTGCCACCAAGTCAGTTCTCTCCCTCCCAATCCATCATTTCTGCCATCATTTCTGCTCACCATCTCTCCTCTCTGTGGGCTCCTGTGCCCAACTGTCACAGCCAGCCTGGGGACACTTTGTTGTCACAGTGAAGCAGCTGGGAGCCAAGTTCTTTCTTCATGAAATTGCAGCATGGCTTAATATCACAGCACCAAGAGGAGGGCCAGAAACCAGGCACTTGGTGAGTTTTCTGAGTCTTCTGTTTGGCTGTATTTCTTTTCTCTTTCATTATGTACGTCAGGTGCTAAACAAATAAAATCAATTCTCAACTTATAAAAAGCAATTGGAAATGTCTAGTCTTTTATAGTGAAATCTCAACTGCAGCAGCCCACAGCACTTGGAGAAAAATCAATCATCATTTCCATCCCACTACGTGTGCTACTAAAATTAAGAATTGATGTTCGACTGCAAAGGAAAATTATTTCAAGAGAACCACCTTAGCAACAGTTCTTAGCATTCATAAAACTCCTGTTTATGGTTCTTCTCATAACAGACAAACTCTTACATCCCGCTATGAATTACAAGTATTAATGGGTGATCATGATTTACATACAGTTTCCATCTTAATGGATGTCAAAAATGCAGGCAGGGCAACAGCACCACTTACGGCAATAGTAAGCAGTAAACAAGTCATCAGCCTAAAGATGTCATAAACCGAAGTGTTAAACGCCCCAGTAATAATTACACCCTCCTCCACATCCCAATGAAACTTCATTTTATTTAGCTAGTGGCTTCTTCATGAAGACAGGATGCCTGACGAGCTGAAAGAGAGACATCTGAGGAAGCACTTAAGTGTGATGTGGCCTAAATATTTTAGTACTGTGCAATGTCCATTTGAAAGCAGTTCTCTCCAGATCTTGTTTGGTTTATTGCATACAGGCCTATGTAACCTGAAGGATCCCAGGAAATGTGCACACCATGTTAAATGTTCCTCTAGTGCGTGCTACAGCCCCACCAAAATGCACCCATTTCTTAAGATAATTCCTGTTCCTCTAGCAGGATCTATTTTCTTTAACAGTAAAGCAATTGCCATTTGCAAGTTGTTCTTGATTCTCACATCAGTGCCATGCAGCATCATTTACCCCAGACTGTCCCACATGCCTACCTGAAACCCTGAAGACATCCTTCTCTCTCCAAATGAAAGCTGCTCTCGGCTGGGTTTCTGCAGCCAGTTTTCTCCAGCTCTGTGTGGTGGAGGTTGTGGTGATAACAAATTTGCTTGGCTTCTGTGGGGCTTAAACTGGGTCTGCAGTTCTGTGAGGAGACAGAGCAGCCAATGCTTAGGAAGCCCCATGTCCAAGACCATCATCGGTCCTGGCCTCCATCTGCCTCCCAGACATTCACACTGGGCCTGCGGACCTGAACCCTCCCAGGGAACTCAGCAGCCTAAAAATCCCTCTCAGAGATGATGAGCACTGAACCAAATGTGGCTTTTCCACAACCAGCTTAGTTTTAACCACCTGTTCCTCACAGCCACTGCTCTGCTTGCTCATAACCATCCCCACGGGAGAGATTCAACATCATTTACACTGTCCTCCACTGCTGAGCTCCTGTTTGGGTCTTTAATACCCACCAGCTCTTGCTGGTTGAGAGACAGAAAGCTCTTCTGTGATTTTCAGCTCAAATCTGTTACAGAAAGGAGCAACATTGTCTTCAAATATTAAATATTTGAATGCAATATTTCTATATTAAAATATTGTATCAGCACTTAGCAGGGTGCAGTGACTAATTACCATGCTTCAAGCAGTGTTCGTGGTTTTGCAACTATGGAATCTGCCTCTTCCACAGCTCCGGTGGAAAATATCCTCCCACCTTCTCGGCATTCCGTCTTAAGTTGGTGGGGAGAAACTGCACGGCTCTGCTTCTGCTGTGCCCTCCTGTTTTTCTTTCAAGTCACATACCCCATCTGCTTCAAAAATAGTTTAGTCAACTTTTAGAATTCAATAACTGACTTTGATAGAGAAATTACTGTTCCAGTACATGGTAAATGACAGCAGTCTAGAACACTGTTAAATTTAAGTCTGGAAAATGAACTTTAATAAAATGTGTTCCAATAACGTACTGTGACAGCTTTTAGTGAATTCAGCACCAATACTTTGACTCTCCCAGGAACACAGTGAGATATATTCGAGCAGCCTTGAGCCTCAGAATAAGAAAGCAGACAGCTTTATGATAAATAGCCCTAGAAACCTAAATTACAGCTGCAGCAAATGAACAATATGTTGGAATTACTCGGTGCTTTTTGTTGCAGCCCGCAGAGCTGTGGACGGCGTCTCCGCACACGGGTGTGCACTGACACCTAGCGGGACGGTCCCGGGGAGGGAACCAGCCCCTCGGACGGGCCCTGCATCACGGAGAGTGCACGGAAAGACGACGATGCCCTCCCACCGCCTCTCCATCGTGTGCTGCGAGGCATTCAGGACATGAGTCTCGCAATAAAGTGCATTTTTTATTTATTTGTAAGAAAAATTAGCCCCCATTGTTGCTAAACACTGGCATGATGTGCTAAAATATCGGGTTATCTGTGGACCTTTTTGTCCTGCGAGCTGTTTGGATTTCTTCAGGCTGCACCTTTGCCTGCCCAAAGACCAGATTGTCACCTCTCCTTGCTGCCTCTTTCCCTGCCAGTGTCCTGTCCCACATGCTTGTTACATAAGGGCACGGACAGGGAAGAATGCAAAGGATTTACTGTGGATCAGTCAAAGGTTAGTGATGTTTAGGCAGCAAGATGGCAAAGAAATGTCAGACGAGGCTACAATATAACCTGCTAGTGAAGCAGCAGTGTGCTGAAACTCAGTGCAATCCCTCCGGAACTGTGTGAAACTTCGTTAGTCTGGATAAGCCTGTACTCCTGTGTGGGACTATCTGCCCTTCTGCCTTCTCTCCCGCAGAGAGCGGCTGCTGCTAGCCCAGTGTTACCAGCAACGGTACCAACCGCCGCAGAAGGACCTTTGCGATACAAATGCTCTGCTGCTCAGCAGCTAAGAGGGCTGGTGCTGCTGCTGCTTATTGAAAAGAGAAAAAAAAATACTGTTCATGCATCTTTGGGGGCTTCCGGAGCTCTAAACCCCTCCAAGCTGCTTAATATCCGCACAAGTCAGATGTCCTGGAACTTTGCGTGAGCCAGCCCTCCCTCTCAGCCCTCCGGACCTAAACTCGGAGTAAGGAGGGCTGGGAATATGCAGCTGGAGAGAGCCTGGAAGGGGCTTCCTGGGGTCCAGCCCACAGGACGCAAAAGGGAGGATCCTCAGGAAACCTTTCAAGAATTTGACGGAGAAAAGTGGTTTTTTTAGGAGAATTTTTACAGAAGACAGAGATAGAGGCACCAGATAGAGCGTCAGCCGAAACAGGGCTCACTCCTGCCTCACATGGACTCCTCCTGCCCCCATACATAGAGGTAAATATACACAGACACATAAGTACGTACATGTGTCAGACACATACGTGTGTGTGTGTGTATATATACACATTTTAAACATGTATATATACATGTATATACGTATATGTGTATATACACGTATATGCGTATATACACGTATATGCGTATATACACGTATATGCGTATATACACATATACACACACACCCATGTGCACATATACATATATACATATCCTTTATATATGTGTATATGCATACATGCATGTATACACATGTACATATATACACATATATGTATATACATATACACATGCTTTATGTGCGTATGCATACCTGTATTCATATATACACATGTATACATTTGCATATATACACATCTATATGCACAGATATATATGCACACGCCTTATATATGTGTATATGCAAGCGTACATATGTACATATACACACATATACATATATGTACACGTATGCACCTATATATATATAAAGCGTCATCACGCTAAAGAGGGTGGCAGAGGGGAGCTCTCTGTGGAGGGAGGTGGTGAGAGAGACCGCAAGGCGGCAGGGCCGGACGGGACCCGCTTGTCCCCGTCCCCGTCCCCGTCCCGTTCCCCCGTGGCGGAAGCGGCCGCCGGTGGCTTCCGCCGCTCCCGTGCGCGTGCGCGGGCTGCTCGGCGCTGCCCTCGCTGCCGCCGGGGCTCCCGGCGCGGCGCGGCGGTGTCGCCATGCGGGGCTGGCTGGGCGCGCTGGGCTCCCTGCTCTGCCTGTGGCTGCTGCGGCTGCCCGCGGCGCCCGGCGCGGCCCGGCCCGGCCCGGACGTGGCCGCCTACAGGTGAGGCGGGGGCGGCGGGGCCGGGAGCGGGGCCGGGGCCGGGGCCGGGGCCGGGGCTGAGCGGCGCCTCTCGCCGCAGGGAGCGGGTGCGCGCCATGTTCTACCACGCCTACGAGCACTACCTGGAGAGCGCCTTCCCCTACGACGAGCTGCGCCCGCTCACGTGCGACGGGCAGGATACCTGGGGCAGGTAGGTGGCACCCGGCCGCGGGGCTCCGGCCGCAGCCCGGCCCCTCACGCCGCCGCTCTGTCCCGCGCAGCTTCTCCCTCACGCTCATCGACGCCCTGGACACGCTGCTGGTGAGTGGGGCGAGCCCGGTCGCCACCTTCCCCTTGGGGGCACCTGGGCTTTGTGGAGGGGGATTCCATCCCTGTTTGACCCAAGAGGTTTTGCCTCTGGTTTGGCACCTGCTGCCAGAGCTCCCTTGCTGACATCTCTGGGATCAACCCCTGCAACGTGGGGAGAAAACAGCTGGAAATGACATGAGGCCCTCACCTTTCTACCAGTATCTGCTCATGAATTTGTAAAACAAAACCAATAATTTCCCTCTACCCTGAGTCAGTTGCCCTTTGTGGCATCATCCTGTGGCTCTGAGCTGTGTTATCTGTTATCCTGCTCCCGCTGCAGATCCTGGGAAACGTTTCCGAGTTCCAGAGGGTCGTCAAC
Organism: Tinamus guttatus; assembly: GCF_059628265.1. Taxonomy (NCBI): domain Eukaryota; kingdom Metazoa; phylum Chordata; class Aves; order Tinamiformes; family Tinamidae; genus Tinamus; species Tinamus guttatus. The sequence continues at coordinate 2,672,927 of NW_028289684.1, read as the reverse complement.
GTGCTGCAGGAAGGTGTCGATTTTGACATCGATGTCAACGCGTCCGTTTTCGAAACTAACATTCGAGGTGAGGTGGGTTTTCTTCGTGGTGCCTTGGCTGGAGCTCCCGTGTATGTGAGTTTATGAATTGTACACGGACGTCGTGCAGAGTAGCGGTCAGAGTGAATTTCTGATGTGCTGTAATGGAACATGCGCGCACCAAGAAGACATCCAGAGCAAATGGAACTTCCCTTTTCTCTTTGCACGTCACCTTTCTGCTTCCTTTCTCTGTTTAAATGCACCAAGACGTGGCACTTTCGTTTTTCTGTTGTTAGGTTTTAAGCTTCGGACTAAATATTATTCTACTCAAATGAAGTGGTACACATAGAAACTACTATTGTCCATCAAAATAACTCTTTTTATGTGTACTGTTTTGGAGTAGCAATTAATAGTCTCATGTTTTAGTGCCTTAAAGTGAAACTTGTTTTTTGTTTTTGTTTTTTTCTACCTAAAAGACCTTGTCTAGGAATCGGTTAGGTTTGCTCCTCCTGTCAAATTTTGCTGAGCTGGTTTCTGCACTGCTGTAATTTCTCTGTGTTTATGGAATTTTAACTCATACTTGTTATGTGAGAGTAGACTAACGTGCGAAAAGGTCTAGTAACTCCCTGCCTCTATCAGTTGCCAAATTTCCTGACTCCTAGATGCCTCTCCTAGGTATTTAAGCAGGTATGTACTATATGACTTTACAGAAACATATTTTGAAACTGTCTGGAAGAAATTAAGCACACTTGCTCTCCTAGAGGTCTGTTGTGCTATTAACTCTCTGATGTCTGCAGACTGACTGTCCGCAGTTCAACAAAACTAGAGGAAATGGCCAGAAACTGAAGCATCAAAAGTTCCATAGGAAGTTACGGAAAAGTTTCTTCACAGTGAGGGTGCCAGAGCACTGGAACAGGCTGCCCAGAGAGGTTGTGGAGTCTCCTTCTCTGGAGATCTTCAAACCCTCTTGGACGCAGTCCTGTGCCACGTGCTCTAGGTGACCCTGTGTGTGCGGGGGTTTGGACTAGATGACATCCAGAGGTCTCTTCCAACCATCAGCATTCTGTGATTCTATGATTCTATGCAGGGTAGCAGGGCAAGTTGGACTTGATGCTGTCATTATAATGAAAGAAATCTATCTGACTACCCTTTGCAAACAGATAAAAAACAAACGCTCTTTCATGGCATATTGTGTTAGGTTGTCAAAGACAAGCCAGCTACCTTTATCCCCCATGAACCCAGCTGCTGTGTCATATCAGTTTTTATTGGGATTTTATTCCTTCCCCGTGTCGTTTAACGGGCTCCTTGTTGTGCACTTGCAGTGGTGGGCGGTCTCCTCTCCGCTCACTTGCTGTCGAAGAAGGCTGGTGTTGAAGTAGAAGTGGGATGGCCCTGCGCTGGACCTCTCCTCCGGATGGCAGAGGAAGCCGCTCGCAAGCTCCTGCCGGGTGAGAGTTTGGCTGCTTTGTGTTACATGTGGGCTTGATAAAGATGACAGGGCTGAATATTTAAATTCATAAAGCAGTCTCACCTTCCCTGGACTCGGAGAGAATTCACTGTTCAGGAAAGCACTGGGTAAGTGCATGATACCAGTTGTAAATACACTTGCAAAGCATCATGTGCAAAGCATGTTAGTATGTTAGCTGCTTGTGTTGGACTTACATAAATAAATATAAAAATTCAGCTGCTACTAGCACGTGTGCTGTGACACATTTTATTTTCATTGCCCAGTGCATGCACTGGGCTACATTTCGGAACTATGTACCCAGTGTTTGTACATTGCCAATAGGTGTGTGTCGGTGTGTCTAGTTCCTTGACTGCTCAGCTTGTGCAGCAAACAAAGCAGGGGGATTGGACTAGATCTCTAGAGCTCCCTTCCAACCTCAACCATTCTGTGATTCTGTGAGATGCAATCTGCTGTTTGGGGGTACGTGAGGCATCTGCAGTAGCTCTCCAGTACTCTGTGTGCAACTTGTGGTACCTCTTCTCTTTCCCCTTGTTGCATTGTGCTACATTTCCATTTTGTTCTTTGCAATTATTGAGATTGCTCCAGGCCCAGCTCTTGCTGCTGTTCATGCAGATGAAATAAGAAGCACAGGTTTGCTCAGCACTCTCTTAAATGCTGTCACAAATGGTGAAAACTCTCGCTGAACCAGAAATATTATGTTTCAGCTTTCCAGACCCCAACTGGGATGCCTTATGGAACAGTGAACTTGCTACATGGAGTAAACCCTGGCGAGACCCCAGTTACCTGTACTGCTGGAATTGGTACATTTATAGTGGAATTTGCCACTTTAAGCCACCTAACTGGTGATCCGGTGTTTGAGGATGTTGCCAGGAAGGCCCTGAAGGCACTGTGGAAAAATCGTTCGGATATTGGGCTGGTGAGTGAAGCAGTTCCTTGCTGAACTCCTGTAGCATCCACATCTCTGCCTAGTGCCACAGTCCAACATTATGCCACTGAAATGTCCACTAGCAGATGTGTGCATGGGATTAAATAAAAGATTTGTCTAACGTCTGACCTGACAGCGACCTAAAGAATCGAACAAGAATACAATAAGAGCACAGGATATTCCCCCCATCTACAGCTTTGACATCTGGGGCTACCTAGGGCAAGAAATGGTGTCTCTATTTTCTATTTCTCTATTATGTTCTGATCATTTTTTCTTCATTTAATTTTTCTAGTTGCTTTTTGATCATAAACTACAAGTGTTGCCCATGTGAAACAGCAAAGATTTATTTGTAACTGTTCTTCATCTTCGCCAAGCCGGCCATAATTATTTATTATATTCTCCATCAGCTGGGTCTATTTCCAGTATTAAATGAATCTTAGCTGTAAAATATTTGTTTAAATAAAAGAATAGCAATTCTTTGCCTCTGGCCTTCTTGACATCCTTTTTTTTGTATCTGTACCTCTTTGTCCTGCTCTGTCTTCCTGTAAGATGGAGATTAGGACCAGATACGTATTATTTAAGATGTGTATTTTTACAGTAGCGTAATGACATTTTGTTTTGACCCTTATTCCTCTTCAAGTCGCGATCCATAGGCAGCACTATCTGTTGCTCTGCATTCTTTTTGACTTGCTGCCTGGCCAGAGGCATCTTTTCATCTCTCCCTTATTGAAATACTGTTTTTAATGCAGAAGTTTGACCTAATCTAAGGAAGGTTTTCCTTTTTGTTTGTTTTCACATATCAGAAGCCATTTGGATTCTTGACCTAAGTTTGGAGGATGCTTACATGAAATAAAATGGCACTACTGTGTGCATTTCATATTGACACTGCTGTTTCATGCAGAAGATTAGAAGCATCTTATGTTTAAATGCCCAGTTCCTACATGGCTAGATTATAAAAGCAATTTTATGACATGTTTTTAAAAAGCTATAGTGAAAATCTAAATCTCTGCAAAACTCTTTCCACCTCTATTATGCCACGCCGTAGAAGCCAGGTACCACAGAATTTTTTTCCTTATATCTGAAGAATTAATATTTAAATAAATAAATAAATCATTTATAATTTAATTGCTATTCTCTCTTACCCTTTCTTGGGTGATAAGAAATCCAACCAAGTTCTATTTGTGGAATTGCAGCATGTGGAAGTCCTAAACACAATGCTGCATCAGTGTAGCATTTCTATTGCAAGCATAAAATCTGCTTTGTACTACTCTGATGTTGATAAATATTTTATTATAGTGAAGACAGTGGTATTTGTTATGAATACATGAATGTATTCTTCTGAAGCTACGCTACGGGTTGTTTAATTTTTAAATATTTAATAAATGATCTTTGTTTCTACTTTGATTCCCTCTTCTTTCCTTCCCCGACGTTTTCCAGGTTGGTAACCACATTGATGTGCTAACTGCCAAATGGGTAGCTCAAGATGCTGGCATTGGGGCCGGAGTGGACTCCTACTTTGAATACCTTGTTAAAGGAGCCATTCTCCTGCAGGACAAGGAGCTGATGTCCATGTTCCTAGGTGAGTAGTTCATTTTCTGTGCACTGGGTCCCAAGAACAATCCCGTAAAAATTTTTTCCTTTGGAACTGCAGGAGGATAAGATACTGGATTACCTACTCTCCTGTGTTTCTTCATAGAATATAACAAAGCTATCAAAAATTACACAAAGTTTGATGACTGGTACCTCTGGGTTCAGATGTACAAAGGAACAGTGTCCATGCCTGTTTTCCAGTCCCTGGAGGCTTACTGGCCAGGCCTACAGGTAAGAGCTGTCATACCAGTAGCATACAGCAATTTTCTTCACCTGTCTTGAGTTCATCTCTAGCACACTTACAAATATAACTCTCACTTCCTCTGGTCAGCCTAAGCCTGTGGAAGAGCAGATGTTGATTTCATCTGTGTTCAAGAAAAAAAGTCTCATGGTAAACATAATGGGAGAGCAATTTCGTTGTAACAAACTAAATAGCAAAAAGATTTCATATTATTTCAGGCATGCAGAATGTGACCCAACAGCATCTAGCACTTCTTGACTCCTAGCTATTCTTAAGGTATCCTGTCTAAATAATAGTTAAGCAATTCGGACTTGCTGAACAACCCACTTCTGTCCGCATCTTTTGCTTTGGCTGTGGCAGTGCTATTTAGCCAATTCCTGTGCTGTTTGTTCTCCATCTGAAAGTTGCTTTGCTGATTGTTGCCCTTCTCTCAGAGCCTAATTGGAGATTTAGATAATGCCATGCGAACCTTCCTCAACTATTACACAGTTTGGAAGCAGTTTGGTGGCCTGCCCGAGTTCTACAACATTCCCCAGGGCTATACAGTGGAGAAGAGAGAGGGATATCCACTCCGGCCTGGTAAGCAGGAATAAAATAAGAAGTATGTGGAGTTCTGCTTTTTTTCTGGTAATAAGATCAAATGTTGACAATACCCACTCTCCAAAGGTCCTTCCCAGGCTTTGCTTTGACTTGGTTCTTGTGTGCATCTTATTTGTGATTTCCATGCTCAAAACTCATGTGTTTTGGTATATGCCATTCCCAAAAGGCAGGGCTACCTTATAAAGGATCCAATCTATAGTGTTACTGTTTTAAAGGGGGCCTGTTGATGAACTGAGTTCACAGTGTAGATTGTTAAGTGTTTGAATTCAATACATCCTGTGTTAGACAATCTAAGTGAATGGAATGTATTAATGTGACTGGTTGTATCCTTTAAATTTAGGAAGTACAAGTGAGTATGAGTAGACTACTCCAGATCTGTTGAAGTTCCTCAGATAAACTAGTTATAGTAACGCTACTGAAGTTCATCAGGTGGAGGGATTGTGTGTTGTCTGTGATACCACAACGTAATGATTTATCTTCTCCCCATTATTCACAGCTCTGACAGTTTTATTTATTTCGCACCTGATTATATTTGCAAATGAGTGTAAGTTGTGCACCTTTCAATTTGAAAGGTGCACATCCTTCAGGTGACATCCACATTGGACACTTCTATCAAATTCTCGACAATTTTATCTTTAAAATGTATTACGTAATCAAAAAATCAAAAAAAATCTTTAGTGAGTAAGGAAAATATAGTGCATGTGTTATCCATGTAGAGTAATATCATGCCAGTTTTTGCAGTGTATTAGATACCCCTGTTTCCGTTTTCTACGGTACTATTTAAAAATGATATTTCAGAGTTTGAATCTTTTGTACGTAATTCTGTTTGGAAGCACTTTTTTATTATTATTATTTTTTAAATCCCTTCCCCAGTCTTCCCTTCTCCTCCCTGAATGTGCAAATGGACTATTTTTCAGTCTTATCTGAGTTCATGGTCTCCAGTTAGAGTTTCCTTTGTAGCAAGTTCTCAGTAAAAGAAGGTATCTGTGTACTTCCTCTTGCAGAGGAAGTACAAAACAATCCACTTAACTGGCCATCTTAAAATAATATTTTTAAATTGCTGCAAGAAACATTTTTCTTGATTTTTATGCTTGCAACTGCATTTTTTGCAGAGCTGATTGAGAGCGCAATGTACCTGTATCGTGCTACACGAGACCCCACGCTCCTAGAGCTGGGAAGAGATGCAGTGGAGTCCATAGAGAAAATCAGCAAGGTGGACTGTGGATTTGCAACAGTAAGTGTGACTGCCAAAAAATCAGCTTTAACTGAGTTAGGCTGATGAAGATTTGATTAGAAAGCCGGAATGACGTTTTGCTATTGAGTTGATCTATACTGTAGGTTGAAACATGAACTTCTGTCTCAAACACCTTTTGTGTTTCTGTAGATCTGATCTGGTAATGCTGGTCGTGTTTCTGGGAGTGACTTTTCTCTAGGCCTGAAAACTAGGTCAAATTCTGTTATTAGCAGATGTACCTCAGCCCAAGACATGGGAAAGCATCAGAGGCTTCTCCAGCCTTTAGTGTTTTGGAAGATATGAGATATTCCAAGCTGGCAGCAAGGCTCACATGCTCTTTAAAAGTGGAGGTGTTTTCCGACTGTCAGTTTTGCAATTCCCTTTATGCCTTGAAAATCTGATCAAACAGAAGAGAATTGCAGAGGATGATTTCACACAAATCTGCTAATACAAGATTTTGAATATGCTATCAAGCTGTTACACAAAAAAAAATGCTTATGAATATTGGGAGTTAGGCCATGTGATTGAGGAAATGGATAAGAGCCTAGGAATTTTATTTTAGGTGGAGAAATTTTGGGAAGATTACTCGCTCTTCCACTCCTAACCCACGTAGGAAATGCATTTCTCCTCATTGCTGGTTTCCTGTTCCTTGTCATTAGTCTGTGCTAGTGCAAAGCATCTAAGTAATCCACTGGATTTCTTCTCTTGCAGATCAAAGACTTGAGAGATCACAGACTGGATAATCGCATGGAATCCTTCTTTTTAGCTGAAACAGTGAAATATTTGTATCTGCTGTTTGACCCAGACAACTTCATTCACAATGATGGGTCAGACTTTGATGTGGTGCTCACACCATATGGGGAATGCATCCTGAATGCTGGAGGATACATCTTCAACACTGAAGCTCATCCCATTGACCCTGCTGCACTGCATTGCTGTAGGAAGCGGAAAGAAGAGCAATGGGAGGTAGAAGACTTGATGAGAGAATTTTACTCCTTGAAGAGAAACAAGAAATTTATTTTAAAAAGAGCTTCAGACCATGGTGAAGGGGAAAGCACGCAAGACTCTGCAGATACCTCTTCAGAGAGTGCCGGAGAGAAAAGAAACTCTAAGAAGAACACACATTCCCTCCTCAGTTGCCCCAGTCAATCTTTTAACTCCAAACTTGCAGTACTGGGACAGGTCTTCGTAGACAACAGTTGATTCCATTCTTATCACCAGTTTAAATTATTGATCTTGATTCAGACTCTGGGTGTATATTTTTATAGTTTCATAATGGAAAAAGTCGTACCTCACAATGTGAATTCTGTCTAACACAGCCTCTTGATAGTCTACTGCAGGGTCATAAGACATTCAGATGATCAGCTGTTAACACTGTAAGTTGCTAATGTCAAACCAGTTGAAAAGCAAATATTTGTTAAGAAGCAAAAAGAAGAGTCTGCAATTGGAGATGCACCTTCTTTATTTCATTGTGTGTGTGTTTTAAATTTTCCAGGCTTATGCAGAGTCCACAGCTTACTTGTCTCCATAAAACTGAACTTTACCTGTTCCCTGCATACAGAGAGAAAACACCGAATTGTTGGCTCTAGTCTCACTTCTGAGACTACGGGTCTGCTGTGATATCCTCCACTGTGCCTCTGAATGACCAGCCTGAGAGACTTATGATCAGTCAAGAAAACCTTTTTGATTCATGAGATACAGGCTTGGTGGCATTCAGCTGACTTGAGAAATACAAAACTTTGTACATATTTTTATGAGTAGTGTCTGTTTTCCACAGGTGCATGCAATGAATAGAAGGGGAGAAATCAGTAGTGTTTACAGAATTGGTACTAAGAAAATTTTTGTTTGTTTTAAGGCAAAAAAATGACTGACTTCAAGCCGCTGAAAGGTGAGCAGTGTAGGACAAGCACAAGGAAGTCATAGTCAATGGCAGAAGCTCCAAACTGACAGTTTGTACTGGAGTTTTAGACATCAATAACATGGGGTCTACAGGCCTATGGATGCTTAGCTATAGATGAGTAGCTAAAATCAGCCAGAAGAGTCTTGTCTGCCCACATGTGGCCAACCACTGCTGCCTTATTGCTGTATCTAAGATAGCTGTTCTCCAGTGACTTAAAAGTACACACCCCTGGCAGCTCAGGTACATCAGTGGTGTGCGTTTTTATCTAACACAATTTTGTGCATCATCTAACACACATTTGAGTTGGCACCTAATGCTGTAGTCCTCCTGGGTGTCTTGCCTGCTGCCGTGACGTCAGCCTGGCACCTATTACTTTGCTCTGTGAGTGCTGCAGTCTCACACCATCTGCTGTGAATATCTTGAATATCTGGGTATCTAGACACAGCTGTCACAGGCAGATATTGAATGGAGTCTCCTAGAATTGAGACATTACTAGAAAATGTAGGAGTTTTTGCTAGTGACTCTTTAAAATTGTAAGTTTATTTGTGGGGAGGGGTCGAGCTTTTCATACCTTGCGTGCTATTTGCTGTCCAGTTTGTAGAACAACAAGATATTCACCAAAGGCTTCACAGGGACCTCGGTCTGGGCAATCAGCATCACCTCATCCACATACTAGAGGGAAGTGAAGGACTTGGGAGACAGATAGCAGAGATCTACTGTGCTGGCAACCTAAAGCATCTTGGTTTCCTCAGAGAAGTGGGTGCAGTAGCAGAGCTGTGGGGAAGTAGCCTTAGGCAGTAATATCTTTCCTCAGCTCATTTGGAGCTTAAAAAAATGGTGTTTGTCCACAGCACCTGCTCTACTGTGAGTGATTAGATTGGATCGTGGTAGATGTTATGGGATGAGTCAAATCAAGGTCGTCTTGACAATGGTTACTCTTGGTCTGCTACAACATTTGAGAGAGACGGCCAGCTTGCAAAAACTTACTTTAACAAAAAGGCCTTTGATAAAATCTATAGGATCTAGTTCTTTTAATTATGGAAAACTCCAACTTGCAAGCAGCAAGCTTAAACCCTAGTGACCTGTGTACGAGTTACGTTATTTCATAGACAGCATGAGGAAGGACAGATCTTTGGGAAGGCCTTTCTGAGGAATAGTAGGATGATCCAATGGTGCCTGTCTGTCCCATTAGAGAGCAGATTCCATTCCATATATGTCCAAGTTAAGAGATTTTTCCCTCTTAGTGAGAACTTGATGAATCCAGAGTTACTATGACAAACCAGTAGAGAAAATAAGATTTATTATCTTCTGCTGCTTCTTCTCCCAGGAGCTTCACAATGAAGGACATCTATGGGAAGAGATGGTGGGTCTATTTTGGCATTTTCCAGCTGGAGGGAGAGCTCCATCGAGCAATATGGTGAGCACTTGGTTGTGTTAATAGAATGTGGAGGAGTTTTGTCAGGAATCCAGAATGAGATCTGTGTGAAACACAGATGGGTAATGGCAATTTTGGACTGTTTCCAATTGAGGCAGATTAGAACTCAAAAGGTCCCACCTACAGTACATGCTTGTGACATCTGTCAAAGGCTTGAAGCAAACTGTGGTAGAGTTGTGAAAAATAGCACAGAAACCAAATATAGAATTTGGTGCTGAAGCCACACTTACGACTGTTTTATCTTTTCTCTGCTGCAAGCAGCATAAGAGGGGAAAAAAACCCATAAAACTTAACTTGAGGCCAGATTCTTTCTTTTTAACATTTCAAAGCTGATTGTTAAGACGTGGAGTTTCTTGGAGAGGTTGTAGATGTGGCTAGATTGATGAAAGGTCAGGTGAGCATCTTGTGAATGACTATTCTAATAGAGCTGGCCAAGGAGAAGCGACAGAAAAAAAAAAAACGGGTAAGACCTTCATGTGGCTTGATGGCAAGAAACACAACTTTGCCAAAAGAGCATGGTGGTGAGTAGTGACGTAAGATATGACACTGTAAAACTTTTAAATACATCTCCCAGATCCCCTTGCCTGAGGCTTGAGGGGTACAAATGGTCAGGCAGTGCTCTGAAGTGACATGTTGATCTTTAGTTCTGTAATAGCTTCTGCGTATCATTCTTTGTAGAACAAAGACAAGTAGAACAGAATGTAAAGTAAGGTCTGCATTCAGAACTGTTATATTTTGGTATTCAAGTCTCACGCTCCATTCCCTGCTGTCTCACCACCAACCTCAGCTGAGCTGCTCTGCTGGGCAGCTGAGACCTGTTCCAAATGACTAGATGAGGTATAGCAAGTAAGGGAGAAGGGCAGCGACCAGCAAGGGTTCTTGGTCTTTGAAGGGCCACCAGCACCTCTTGGCTTGCTTGGAACTGTCACCCCTGTGCTTAGGAATGGCTCCCCAAGGAAGTGTGTGCCATATGTTTGCCCCACAGCGTGCTGTGTGCTCCCTTTGGCTTGGTTCTCTAACCCTGTGGAGTATTTATGCCTTGCTCATCTTGCTGTGGTGTGCAGAACAGCACCTGACTTAGTAGGTTGCATAAATCTTCCCTTTTTCCCTTCATGAAAGCCCAGCATCCTGTGCCTAGCATCTTCACCACAGGATAGGCTTTCATGAATTGTGCTTTCATGGTTTATTCAGTTTGATTCAAGAAGCTTTTTGGAAGCTACGCTAGGATTTTTAGCTTTGCCCACAAGTTTCTGAACTGCTCACCTCAGCCAGCAGCAGTAAAGTACATGCTGCTATTTTAAAGGAAATAATCATACTTTTTTTTTTTCTTTTTTAATGTTACCGGGCTGCTTCCAATCTCATTTGATTTATTAGTAATGACTCTTCTCCACATGCCTGCATAATAAGGATCTTAGATTATGTAATGAAGAGATTTATCAAGGCAGGGCAACTGCAGCCAACTGTTCTAGGATTCCAGTTGCAGTAAGAGCCTTTGGATTCCAGGCTGCTGTGGTGAGGTGGGTGCTATTTTCCAAGTCTCCCTTGTTTTGTGTTATGCAAAAACACAACACGTAAGGAGGAGGCCTGAGAGGCAAGCCACGACACAGGGAAGGTCTTTGGAGGTCATTTTGGATGACGTTATTTATAACATGCAGCACTCCCTGCCATTATTCGCAGTGTGGTCCGGGCACACACTGCTCCGCGCGGCTGCAGGGTGTTTCACCACACGGCTGCGCGACACCGATGTGGAAGAACGAGCTGAGACCCGGCCGCCCGCGACAGAGGCGGCCTCCTCCTTCCCGCCATGCTCCGCGCGTGGCGCCACGCGCCACCAGCCACCGGCTCTGCGCATGCGCGGGGCGCGGCCGGACTACATTTCCCAGCGTCCCCCGGGGGGCCGTGGCGCTCTCCTTCCGGTGGGGGGCGCTGCCTCGCCGGAGGGAGAGGGGGCGCTTCCTGTTTGTCTCCGTCCGGCGGCAGGAGCGGCCATGGCGGCGGTGGCGGGGGGGCCTGGGCCCGGCGGCGGCGGCAGCAGCAGCGGCCGGCGCGGAGCCCGCGCGGCGCCCACCAACATCCTGGCGCAGCTGCGGCGCGGGCAGCTCAGCGGCCGTGGCCTCACGCGGGGGGCGCAGGTAGCGGGGGCGGGCCGCGGTTGGGGGCGGGGGAGGCCGCGGCGGGGCTCGCGTGGCCCGGCTGGGCCTGGAACGGCGCGGCCCGGCCCGGCCGGGCCCACTTTGGGCCCAGGCGGTGCGCGCGGGGCCTGCAGGCTCTCCCGAGCGGATTAACGTTCCCGTGCCCGCTTCCGGACGGCCCTCCCGGTTGGAAGCCCCCGGAGTGGGCGATTTGCCCCGTCCTTGGGGTGGTTGCTGGGTTCGTGGGTTCCCGCAGAGAAAGGAAGCGCCACCTGGAACCGGAGCCGAACCCAGTGTCGACATCGAAGCGCAATCGCTTGGCAAACGCCACCTCGCAGCCTTATGGCTCCGGAAACCTTTAGCTTGGGAATGCTGGATTTTCTGCTGGTGGTTTTCCATGGAGCTGTTCCAGCTCCATCGCAAATGGTTGTGTCTCCCAGTTGGTGATGTTGGGAAAGCGCTGAGAAGTCAATTCGACTTGTTCTTCTAGATTCTTGTGCACAGTGTGTGCTTGTGGCTGCTTTGGAGACGCTGCTCAGTGACGGGTGCTAATTATTTCCTATGAAGCATAAGTGGCACTTGTTTTACGAATTAAATATGAAATGGAGCAAAGACTTAAAAACTACAGAGGGGATAAAGGACTTGCATTTAGACAGTGATTTGTTGTGCGTAAGTAACTTTGAAGGGTGGGATGGAATAACAAACAGAATTTCTCTGAGATTTCTGCAGTGACTTTCATCAGCGCAGGCAACAGGGCATTTTCCTTGATTAACGAGGATTTGGAGCAATTGCAAAGAGAAGACTCATTCACCTAAATAAATGTGTATAATTCTCTAGGTAAAAGAGGTAAAAAGGTGGATACAAGAGCAGGAAATCATTTTCAGCTGCTTTTTGTTGTACTTCCCACTCAAATACCAGTTTAGTTTTTTCTTCTTAAAAAAGGCAAATCTCTTTAACCCTGGTATTGACCGTTTTAGGATAAGCCGTTTATGTAGAATAGTTCTTGGAGTGTATTTGTAGGCCTTGCAGACTTGGTGCTGCCGTGTTTCAGCAATTCCCGTGCCCACCTCCAGACACCCGCCCTGTAGGGATTTAGGGTAGAAGAGCCTGAAGAGCCAGAACCCATCAGCCCCAGCGTGGCCTATTAGGATGGGGCTTAAACTGTGGGATTTGCTTTGATGGGAGTTGCAGTGATACCGTGTTTTTACTTGGAGCTTTTATGGCTTGTTTGAAATGTCTGAAGAAGAAAATGACCTGACTTGTGTAGTAACCAAGGAGACTTGCTCGTTAAGTCCTTCTTGTAATATCTGTACTTAGGGGGTTGTTTGCTTGCTTAATATATTTTAATACCACTCTGCTGCAAGGAGAGATTTAAAGCTTGGACACCTGGGCTTCCTGCTGCTGGGTTACTGCATGGGACCGTGTCGTTAAATTGCTTGCACCAAGGAGCAAAAATAACTCGATTGGTTTTGAACTTGGTGGAAGGGGGAGGTCCCTGCAACTTGACAGCGGATTAAGGTATTTGGGAATTCTGCCCTTAGCTCCAATATGCCTTTGTGGATCTCTGCTTGGAGATGAGACGTACAAGACACTGAAGCAAAGAAGTGTACTCAAGCTGAACTGTTGTGTCCAGAACCTCATACAGTTTGCTAAAGTGAATAGTGTGTTTTAGAAGTTGTGATTTGGCTTATTCTGTAAATAGCTGCAGTGAAAAGTTTACCAAGGGCAGTGTTCATCGTTTTGAAATAGTTTGTGTACTTTTGCTGTGAAGTGTATTTTTTTTTGTTCTTGTTTTTACTTGTAGAAGATCAAAATATAAAAGACAATGGTGTAATTTTAAAGAAGTGCAAGGCACTTCCGCATACTCTTCATTTCATTTCTGCTTTTATCAGAATGGCAATGATTTTCCTGCAGTTGCCGCCTCAGTAGCCCTTTCTCGAGAGTCTTTACTCATTTTACTGCCAAAATACCTCAGAAAAGATCAACTTTCCAAGCTGCAGGGTTGGAGTCTGGCAGAACAAGTCAGGGAAATTTCTCCCAGCTGTTTCTTCCTGTCCTTTGTAAGGAAACTTTGGGTCAAGGGCTACGTGGACTGCATCTCTGGCATCGTACAAAGAGAAGAAGGCCTTTTTAAGGTTTTAACAAAGAAGTATCTTTCCAAATCTCTCTGAATTAGGGTATGTGCTGCGTAGTGTTATTGCACAGTATTGTTGCTGTGAAATATATATTGCTGCTATATCTGCTCCCTGGGAGGCAGGTAGGACCATTCTGTGGGCAGATGGGTGCTTGTTATTAAATGAAGCTCTAATCACTTTTTTTCTAGATGATCTCAAAATCTCTTTTTGTATAAGGAAATCAGGAGCTCATTTTTGAATTGGTGAGCATAACTTTTCACAAATCTGCACATGAAAGTTCACTCGTCTGATCTTAGCAGGACGTATAGAAATGTTTTTGACGGTAACAGACACCTGAATTTCTGTTTTGCAGACATCTAGATCTCAAAAATCTGGGTATTCGTCATGGGTCTTGCTGTATTCAGTAGCAGCCACAGCTGTTTTGCCAACTGTTTTGTTTACTTTATTGTTAAAAATTACAAGGTTGAAGGGTAGAATAGATGTTGATAGATATCTCCATTATCTATTGATATATATAATTTAGGCCTATTGTTATATGTAGAATATATACAAGTATAAAACATTAGTATCAGATTACTCAACCTTTTATTTTGTTTTGCCCTTATCTACCCTAGTATTGGGTATAGATCAGGTAAAAAAGTGTTTTTAGAGATTAGTAAACTAGAAGCAGAGCAACTTTCCAGAAATGACACACACGTTGTAATAACAAAAAATACTGCTTGCAAGCTAGCTGCTCTGTATTCCCTTTCCTGGCATAGTTTTGTTGTATTCACACAGACATTTTAAATGAGACCTGATAGGGTTGGCACTGCAGCTCCATGAAGGCAAAGAAACGTTTCAGTGCTGCTGATCAAGCTCAAAACAGGATTTCATCCTCTTAGCAAGTGGGCACACGTTTTATCTGATGCAAGCCAACTGTTAAAAATATACAGTGTGAAATCAAAAAAATATTTAGGTGAATCCTTGTAGATGGAGTTATAACAATGGATTAGCCAGTGATTTGTTGGCAAACTAGTGTTTTGATTCTGGTGGGGTCCCACAAGCATATTGTCAGCGCTGGTCTCACTTGCAAGATTGCCAAGGCTTAGCTGAAATCAGAATGGAGGGAAAAGAAAAAAAAGTCCACTTTTCCAGCTCTTTTTCCTGGTCTGTTTTTCCAAGGAATAAATACTTCCTTGAGCGCTGTAGTCCATGTCTGTCCTCTGTGAAAGGAAAGCATTTTCTGCATCAAACATCCAAATTTCCACATCTTACCATTCTAAAGTATCAGCAGTTTGTGATAGTTTCCCTTCTAGCTCTTCGGAAATATTTTATTTTCTAAGCAATATTGTTTTCTCCTTAACACACAAAAAAGATTCCCATTAATATAATCCACTTTAGTAGCTCTAATTGTATTGGTCTTAGCAGGCTTATGCCTCTTCAGTAGAGGAGGCAGCTAGGTAGTATCAGGAAGCCTGGACATGCTTTTTATGGAACTGGGAGCAGAGCTCTGTGTGGCCTTAGAAATGTTTAAAAATGCTAATGCTAGATCTCAGTAATTCTATTTTGCTTGACTAAAGGTGAGTTAACAAAAAAAAAAAAAAAAAAAAACTCTGTTCTCAGTTATCCCTACCGATTTTATCTTTCTTCAAAATGAATAGCAAAGGAAACATTTTAGGCAATTCTGAGAAGAGAGTAATCACTGATTAGTTAATTTTATATATTAATTTATTTTTCTCCGGGCATAAGACTGCAAAAACAAGTATCAGGAGCCTATCCTGTAAATTCTCTTGTGGCTTCCATTTTTTGGGGAATCATGGCACCACAAAGCAAAATGCCCAAGTGCCAAAGCATTTGGCTATGTGTAACCCTGAAAACTAGTGTGTCATGATAGGAGGTTTCAAAGTGAAGCCTGTAAAGGGAATTTGTAATTGGGGTTGTCTGACACAACCGGCTTGTTGGAGAGTTTCCAGTGGCGACAAGTGCCCTGTTGTCAGGATCACAGTGGACATCCGAGTTTTCAGAGGAGGCAGAAGGAGCTTGGAGCCCAGAGGTGCTTCCCTGGGTGAGTGCTGGCCAGCAGAGCTTTGCCGATGTAGATTAGATGTTGATCTTGTTTTAAAGGTGCTAAAAGGTTTGAAGGAAAGGATGGGGAAGGGCTTTGGTTTTTAGAGGCATGTAGAAAGACTTACGTGCTTGCATCTGCTCTTTGAGAGCCATCATCCTGTGCCTCTCTTTTTGTGTTCTTAAACTTTCAAAACATTTGAATATATACTGGAGAAGTGGTCATGAGAATACCAAGAATGGAAACTCAATTTTCTTAAAGGGCTCTTACTCTTAGCCTCATGCAACAAAAAAAAAAAAAAAAAAAAAAAAAAAAAATTGAAAAAAAATGCATATGATGTGGCTTATTTGTAAGGCCTATCAAAAAACGAATCCTTCAGCCATGAAAGCATGTTTGGGAACCTGGGTTCATATTTTTGCCTTTTGAAAGATCAACTTTTTGGAAAGCACTATGTTACAGCATTCTCCAGGGAGACTTTAAAGAGAAAACCACTGTGTCTGCTCTACGTTGGATGGGTTTGATGACATATTTGAGCTCTGTATTTTAATCCGCTCAGAAGTCTGTGCCCTTCCCACAAAACCATGCTGACACAGCTTCCATCGCACAGTTGGAGGAGGGGAGATAACTAATATCTGGTTAGGCTTGACTGGTGAAGAGCATTCAGTAAAATTGCCTTTTTGGACGCTGTATTAGGTAGTTTGCGAGCTCCATGCTGGAGCTGAGCTAGCGTGTGCTGCCTCGCTCCCAAGCTCAGCGTACTCGGGAGAGCCTTCAAATGCCATCCCTGACGTTTCTCAGTTTATGACTCAAAACTCGGAATTGTTAAGGCAAATTTGTGGGAAATGACTGTGCGACGTCTTACCCTTTGCACCAGTTCACCTAACGAAATGGTAGGGAAATTTTGATCCTTAGTTTTCCCAATATTAGGTACTCACTCCTTTCTCTTCTCTAATGTAAGGCATGGAAATTTGTAATCCCTACAGACATCAGTTGCATAAACTCTTTGTTTTACTTGATGTAATTTCCAGCTTAACTTCTACAACCTCTACTGTTTTTTAGTGTCTTAAATCCTTGTTCGTGTCTTAAATCCATGAGTTTTATCCTGAGCCATTCAGTCAGTAGGTAAGGAAATATTCTGAGAAATAGGGATTGGACTTCTCTTGGATGAGACAAAACTAAATAAATGTTACAGAAGGGAGCTGGCTTCCAGGGGCCCAGTGCTAATTTTGATGACTCTTCACTAATGTCTCCTTAAAAAGAGCAAGAAAGGAATATAATTTTACTTACAGATGAAAACTATTAACTAGCTGCTATTACAGAATCACAAGATGCAGGTTTAAACCCAAAATGGTTGCAGAGATAGGCAGCTCCATATAAGTTAATTGGATTTGAATCCCTCAACAGAATCCAAAATCTTTGTGTTGGCAGATAGCACCCCCACCACAATGGAAATGTTCAGAGCCAGGGTAGCCTCATAAGTACAGAGCAGAGAGGACAAACCAGAGCTAGTGATGAAACCAGAGGCGTGTGTTACATCGAGAGAGAGCTGTTCTGAAAGCAGTTGCAGGAAGATGAGAACAAGAAGCATTTGTCTGTGTCTCTCAGTATTTGGATTCTGAAAGTTCTGTGCCTATCAGGGCAAGTGACACTTCGGAGCTTGAGGAAGGAAGAGGAAGCCCTGTTGGTACTGAAAAGAGAACGGAGAGGGATCCTGCCCCAGCGCAAAAAGCACAGATGTCATTGGCAAGTGCAGCACTAAGCCTGAACAAGGGTTTAGCAGTGCTGAGGAGCATTTGGGTTTATTGGGGAGCACTCGGGTACTGGGGCCTGAGCCGTGCTGCCCGTGCAGCTCGGATTGCAGCCCGTGCACGTCATCTCTGCATGTGGTATCATTCCGATCAAGTGGAACCAGAGAGTTGGACGCTTTCCCTGGTGTTTTGCTGTACGTTCTTTGCACTTTACCCAGCTGGTAATCTTGGTTCTCCACTCCTCCCACAGCGGACACGGCGTAGGGGCAGAGTTCCTCTTGCCTTCTCTGTGCTGCCTGTTAGAGGAAGAAGTCGACGTTTCTGACTTAAAGGAACTGTGCCTTTACACTCAGTCCAAGCGATGAGAGGGCATTTTGACTTCCTGGTTTTGTTCTGGTGGTTCTTACAAGGATAGTCTCCTTAGAAAGAATCTGTGTCGTTCACCAGTAGTGCTGGTTGATTACTAAGGAAGTCAGAAAAAGAGTTTAAAACAAGGGAAATTATCCAAAGTTTGTTCATACTGCCTCCAGTCACCCCTTGCAGTAAGAAAAAATGATAATTAAGAGCCTTGAAATTTTTAGTTAAATGCAAATTTAGGTATTTTGATTTTGGTCAGGAGAGGAGCTCTATGTGTCTGGAAAGAAGAGAGAAGATGCAGAGGAGCTAATATTGCCAGCCTGAGTTTTCTCTGTGCAAGCATCAGGGCTCTGATTATCCTGTATGCGGTCTTGCAGTCAGGGAGAAAGAGTTAAATAGGCAGCAATTGAAGTATTTTTGCATATAATTGTGCGATCAGGAGTTGAATGTTGTGTAGTCGAGGAGGATGCCCTGGCTGAGACCCTAAGAAACGAGATTTCCTGCATGTTAACTGTTAACAATGAAGATTGTAGCAGACTGCGAAGGAAACAGTGCATGTTAACCAGAAAAGATTAGGGGGCCATCGTGATGGATGGTGATGAGAGCCACTGAGATACTTAGGTCTAGGGGTAAGAGAAAATCCACAAATTCCAACTTGAATTGCAGTGTCGTTGTGGATATTTTATTTATTTATTGAGGCCATATAAAAGCTTTGATAAAACTCATCAGAAGTCTTGCTGGCTGTAATTATTGTCACCTTGACTTTCCATGCAAGGATAAATCCCCATTTCAGCATCGATCTAGGCACCTTTGATGAAGATGGAGGGTGAGAGAGAGGAGGGTTAAATTTTGGTCACCTTTAAGTAGCTGATGAGCTTTATTGAAGCTTTATTTACAGCGGCTGCTGGAAGCAGCCTCCAGGCTTGTCAGGGATTCTTGGACTCTCTAAGCAGAATATTCATTAGTCCTTTGCCACTACTTGATTTTTTAAAAAAATATAAAGTATTGTGGTTAGTATTGAGAATGTTTTTACGTATGTGTGTGTATGTGTATATATTTTTTGGAGGAGGAGGAAAATGGGATAAATTTTGCAAAAACCTTTTTGCAGGTGCTAAATTTGGTGTGTGCAGGTGTGTGTGTGCAAGTATGATTGCAAGCAGCTTCCCAGATAACGGTGCCAGTACTTTTTTCCTACTTTTTAAAGTTATAGAATCACAGAATGCTTAAGGTTGGAAGGGACCTCTAGAGATCATCTAGTCCAACCCCCTGCACACGCAGGGTCACCTAGAGCACGTGGCACAGGACTGCGTCCAAGCAGGTTTTAAGATCTCCAGAGAAGGAGACTCCACAACCTCTCTGGGCAGCCTGTTCCAGTGCTCTGGCACCCTCACTGTTAAGAAGTTTTTCCTTAAGTTCCTGTGAAACTTTTGATGCTTCCATTTCCAGCCGTTTCCTCTAGCTCTGTCTGTGGCCACCAGTGAAAAGTAGCCAGCACCATCCTCCTCACTGCCTCCCCTGAGGTATTTATTATAGATGCTGATTAGATCCCCTCTCAACCTTCTCTTCTCCAGTCTTATCAGCCTCATCAGTGTGGATGGACTCTTATCAGTCTCCATCCATAACCCGCCAAGACTACAGGGAAATTTGCACTGTATTGATGACATTTTGTAAATCTTCGTGGTTTGGGCCATTGCTAAGGCAGTTTCTTTGCTGTCTTCACTGCGCTTTACTGTCTGAATGTAACAAAGTAAGGAAGTCTGTCTGCTATGTTTTCTCTACTTTAGGCTACTGTGATTTTTTGATAGTCAGTGTCAGTAAATCACAGTTTTACTGATGAAACCGCTTAGAGTCTAGTGTCCTATTAAATGTATATGGCCAGTATAAAAATCTGGAATGAGATGAAGTACTCTAAATGATACCTCTGCTTTAAGAGCTGTCCTGACTAAGGAGCTTTGTCCTGGATAAATTGCCACGTGGACAAAGGTACTGAATTTTATAATGGTGCTGTCTGAAATCAACTTCTGTTCTGTGGTATTCTAATACTGATATTCTGAGGAGGTGATGATTTGTGAGTTTGTATTCTTGAGTGTGAAACGTTGGACACATGTCTGTTGTATTCTTTGCTTGCAGATCACAGAGGCCTTGCTAAAGGAAAGAGATAAACAAGCAAAATGGAATGGGATTCCCTTGCTATTGCAGAAGCTGTATGAGCAGAGCCACCCAAACAGCGACTTCTCCCAGTGCCAAAGCATCCTTAAGGTACCGTGTACACTGTTCTTACAGGAAGCAAAAGGTTTTGCTGTTGCTTTCTGAGTAGGTCGATTTGATCATACTCTTGACTGAAACTTCTGAAATGTCATGACAATATCTGTGAATTGGATATAGGTAAAAACTAGGAATAGGATTGTAACTGATTAGTCACTAGGTCACCTGAATAGTTTGAGATGGTTGTATCTGTACTGAGGAAAAAATTTCTTTGAAACTTGTGTTTTTACTGCATGCAGGAAATTTCTCCACTTCTTTCAATGGAAGCCATGACATTTGTCACAGAAGATAGAAAAGCTGCTCAAGAATCTACTTTCCCAAACACTTACACGTTTGACTTATTTGGAGGAGTTGATGTAAGTGTGTTGTCTTCCTTCCATCCCCTCTCTCCCCTCTCCCTCTTACCTGCCTCTCAATACCTAAAAAGTTCCTGCATTGTAGTTATACCATGGAGCAATCTGTAAAGGTGCTTGAAACTCCTGAAGCTTTGAAAAACAAGTTACAAATTTGTTTTGCTGATTTGATGTCATCTATTACAAATGTGCATGCTTCTGCTATTCAAATATGCAAAGGTATATTTTTCAGGGTATTACATCATCAGAACCAAGTTTTTTCTTTTTTCCCTACAAGATACAAAAGATCTGGTTTTTTCCTATTGTCGTCTGCTTGTAAGTTATAAGCGGGACATCCAGGTTCTCAGTGAGAACAGCTTCATGTGATTTCCAGCTGTGTGGTTAAATACTACATGTACCACAAGAGCACTGGGAATTTCACTTCCATGTGAGGATTTGTGTTTTTTAAGCAAACTAAGGCAGCAAGGAATTCTCTTAGCAAGGTTGGGTTTATTGTTGAGAGGCTCTTCTACCTTATCCATGGAAATGCTTTTAAACAACTGCTAGATTTATGTGCTGATATTTAAGCAATTAGTTAAAGTTTGTTTTAATTTTGTGTTACACAAATACGAAAGTTTAACTCAGTTTTGTGCTGAGAGACTGTGCGATCTTGACTTTCATTAGAAATATGATTTGTGGTTTTTTAATAGACTAATTGGCTAAATCCTTTTATCTAACATAAGACAAAGGTAGGGAAGAGAGCGATGGCACCTAATATGTCTTTATTTCAGTAAAACTTATACCATGAGCCTGTTGTTTTGAAATGAACCCTGATTAGGTTCTGGTATCTTGTTAATCAAGGGTAAAATGTTCTGCTACCTAAGCATTTTAGAACATGCTTAAAATGATTTTTATATCTAAACTGAAATAGTGATGCTTCCAGTGGAAATTCTTTTCCCATAAAAATGCACTGAAAATTACTTTGTTTCATATTTAAATAAGTGGGTGGGATTTTGTTTTCATTTTTTTCTGGTTAGAGACTATGAAGGTGACATGAGAAACAGAGCAAGCTGTTTTCTCCCAAGCTTTTGAAATATCAGATATCCCTGTTCTTAATTACTTGGTGCTATAGCCAGAGATTTGGTTGATACAAGTGGGTTTGGTCTGATTAAAGGCAGTGGCAGAACCTAATTTTAGGACAGTATTAAAGTCACTGCTATGTGCTTTTGAAAATCCTACTCTAGGATTGAATGGCAAGTAGTCTAATCTAGTAGCTCTGTATATGCTACATTATAATATACAATAATATATTATTTAAAATATTTTTGTATTGAGACAGCCTTTACATCAGGGAAGAACAAAAGCAGGCTTCTGGATTCTGCATGTATATGGATACATGTAAAATATTGCCTAACAATGTAAATGTGTGATCTGGTGCATGAACCTCATTGACTTTGATCATGAATGCTGACCCATTCCAAGAAATAAGATTTGTTAACTCCATTTCTGCTCCTTCTAGATAAGTGGGACACCTTCTTTCCCATTCTTTTTCTACCTGTGGGCTTGCACACTTCTTGCCACATATTCCATGCATTTATAAGCATTTAAAATATAAGCATCGTCTCCAGTGTTGCATACATTTTCCTCTGCATCTGGGATCATCCATTAAAAGAAGTGTAAAGCCAAGTTGGGAAAGAATATGGAAAACTAAGTGTAAAATGTGATTATACTGTCAGTTGGCATAGTCTGAAAGTGGCTGACTACTCTATAGTGGTTTAACTATTTTCAATTTAATTTTAAACTAGGTTACTTTAAGAATCATTAGTTCCTTCAAGTGGCGAACTACCACTTTTAAATAGGTAGAAACAGAAGTACTACCCTGGACAAAGGTAGGGGTATAGGCTGGAACAAGTAAGATCAGTTCCAAATCTATTGAAACAGTAGCCTTGGGCTGGGGAGGCTTGCTGCTATATTTCTTAAAAAGAAATGAGCTAACACTTCATGTATCTTTAAATCTATATACCAGTGTGTATATATACAATGTGCATAAACACAAACACTGTTTTGCCCTCTTTTGGCAAGATGAAAATCTGGAGCAACTGAGACTGTTATATCTGTACCTGAAATACATTTTGAAGCCCATCCAGACTTAGGAAGAGTTTACCAACGTTTGGGCATCTTTGCAGATTATGGTGAAGCTTTGCAGACTTGGGAGATGTGATAATTGTCTTTGATGTTGTCCAGGCATTTATGAAATTATATTCTCTGCAGATTGAAGTTCATAAAAGCTTGTCGATGGAGACTTGTGTGCAAGTGTTGTGCTTTCTGCTGGGTAAATACAATTGTTGTTCATCAATGTAGGTTTTTACACCGCTGGGTGTTGATTGCAGAGCTTCCATCATTTATCTTGGTGACTTTTAGCAGAGATTGGACTAAGTTTATATTTTTCACTGTCAAGTCAAAAGTCGAAAGTTTATTAGTATTACACTGATTCTTCCCTTAATTCTTTTCTTGTTATTACAGCTTTTAGTGGAAATTCTCATGAGACCAACTCTTATTACGCAGAAAAAGAAACAGAAAAGTAAGTGACTAGATATCTTATCTTTTTCATTCTTGCCCTTTATTGTTCTTTATTCATATTGTTCTTATATGAATTATTCTATATTCCTGGGTTGTTTTTTCTTTCTATTCCATCAATTTCCTGTTCTTAAGCAAATCATTCTTCTCCTCATTTTCTGGAGTATTGATTCATGATGGAGTTTAGAATAGTCACCCATTACAAAGTGCGGCTCGGGAATCTTCGTGTTCTCAACACAATGTATTTTTTTTCTCAGTGCAGTAAATCTACAATAACCAGCAGCTTCTGTTGTTATTGAGGCTACAGCTCCTATTAACATTTGTTATCTGGAAGCTATGAGACACTGTTAATGTAATAGGAATTGTAAAGATTGTGAAATAAGAAGTATGCTGCCTTCCTGAGCTAGTCATGGTGATTAATAAGATCCAAAGTGCCATGAGGAAAGCTCATGGGGAGCGTTTGCTTCAGTGCAGCTTTCCTTCTGAAAAGCTTTGGCTTAGTGTTATCATTTCTCTTCAGTGTGATTCTGCTGGCTGCCTACAGCCCATATAAGCAGGGGAAATGTTATGGTATGCTGTATGCCCTTCAGGTGGGGTAAGGTAAAATAATTTAAACTAGGGCTACAGGCATCTGTTGTATTTTCTATAAGTACTGAAACTGCATTTTACATATTAATATGCTGGAGTAAATGAGGATGAAAGCCTTGCCATTAGTTCCCACTGTTTCCTGGCAAAAACTACATGGAATGAAGACTTTTTTTTTTTTTTTTTTTTTCCTCCACAATCACTAATTAGAGCTAATACCTTCCACAGCAGTTTCTCATTAAAAAGTTTTTTGAGATGATCTGCAGTTTCTTTTTTCCTAAAATACTGGGTTTGCCTTTATCTTTTTTATTTTGTGTATGACTAAGAAGTGCGTTAGACCACGAATACATCTCTGCCCACAGTTCTAGGCACGTGCGATAGAGGTACTTTTAGAAGAAAAGATATGAATAGGGCAGGTATAGAGGTGATTCTTCCTCTGTTTTTCAACTTCTAAGGTATCTGCAGATGTGATCTAGTCTAGCATTCAGCCTGAGGTTCTCACTGATTCTGTGGCTCTTTGTCACTAGTGTGGATGGCAATTTTCCTTGGCAGCTTATGATGATTGATGTCTGTGTTTTTTTTTCCTTTGCAGTAAGTGATGACCTCATCAAAGACTGTTTAAGCATACTGTACAACACATGCATATGTGTAAGTACAACTGCTGTGGAAAAGTATTCTGCTTGACCAGCCCATCTGCTGGCTGGTTTTATGTGTGCCAGTTGATAAGATAACATAGGTTCTTTTAAGCAAAATTTTAAACCTAATTCTGAAACTTTCCATTAATATTCTTTTGATTAAAATTCTTCTGGTTAAATACAGAACACTCTATATTTTGGGGTGTTACTCAATTTGTTTTCATAAGGTATATTTTCAGAGATAATTCTCCTTATTTGGCCCTTGGCATATCTGGGTTCCCACGGGAAAGCCATTTAAGGCTTTGTTTATTTTGTTTTATTAAACCTTAACTGAAGTGGAAATGCATGGCCACGGTCTGCCCCAAACTGCAGCTCTGCCTGGCTTGTTCAGTAAGGGTTCTGGCAAAGTGTTTTAAACTTCATCCTGCATATATTTAATGTGCCAAATATCAGTTCACTAAATAGTTGGTGGCTGGTAAGTGCTGAGGAAGGGTCTGGGGCTAAAGGCCTTCTGAGATAACTCACCTTTAAAATCATGAAGCTGGAAGCAGAAGCTTCAGATTATGCATACGAGAAACAACCTCGAGAAACAACCTCTAGACTGTTTACTTCATCGTGCAGTTTGTTATGTCATTACCCAGGGAGCATTGTTTAACAACAATAACCAAAAGTAATTACTGCCTTGGAGCTGGTTTCATGAATCAACCTTATCTTGTGTGTTTGAGTGTTAATAGATCATGTTCTCGGTAATAAGTAGCCATACATGGATGGGAAGGATAAGAGACTAAATATTTTTTACTGAAATGTTTAAACAAGTGGCAGTGCAAATTTTGACTAGTTACAATATGTTAATAAAATTTGCAATTTATGGACTAGCTGCTTTTGGACTTCAGTCACTTCAGAAATTGTTGTCTCTTTTGAATGAAATCTGTTCAGGATTGCAGAAATATTCCTTGTCCACATTAACTGTTTCTGTGCTTATGTCTGAAGAGCCAGAAAGGATCCAAGTTCAGCTACTCCTTTGTGAGCATGGCTGAAAAGTCAGTCACATAAGACAGCTTTCCAAGGACAGTTAATTCTAGAAAGGACTGCCCAAACTCTCAGCAGAGATCAGAGTGTGGAAGTGGCCCTGCTATCATGACTTTTAGAGTCATTAGTGACATAAATAAAGGCCAGCCCTTGGTTCTGATGGCTGCCCAGCTGAGAGCAGTGCTAACGGGTTTAGGAGGAATCTGGGGCCTGAATTTAACTTCCATAAAATGGAGCTGGTCATAATATGCATGCGAAACAAGAAACAAACTTCCCTGACATGTTTCCAGGCGTGCAGTGTTTACTTTTTTCATTTAGTAAACAGCTCAGCGCTGAGATAAAGCCTCTCCTACTGCTCCCTGGTGCTCCTGGAAGCCTTATGTTAGCTTCAAACAAGGACTGGAATTAGTTTTGGTCACTGTAAAAACAATGTTTCCTGGTCTCAGGAATAGTTGATTAAGTAACATCATCTGTAAAACTGTCCTGCACGACTCTCCTGTGTGTGCATGCCTGATTCCTGCTCCTTTCTAGACGGAAGGAGTCACAAGGCGATTGGCGGAAAGAAATGACTTTGTGTTGTTCCTGTTTACACTGATGACAAACAAAAAGACATTCCTGCAAACTGCAACGCTCATTGAAGATATCCTGGGAGTTAAAAAGGTTAGACACACGTTTCTTAAATTTACTTGTTTGGCTTCTTCAGACCAGTGGAAGAAATGCAGCTTTGCATATGAGGAGATTGTGAAAATAATGCTCTGAACTAGCGTTCTTGCTTCTTGCGGCTTGTTTGAAACTTGGCTGTTTAAATGGATCGTGTGTTCAAACATGTCTCAGACACTTCATGTTTTATGTTGCAAGCTGAGGGGAAATGGGGCATTTAGAGCAACAACAAAACAGGGCAACTACATTTTTGAACCTGCACTGAAGGGTTTGTCAGACTGTCGTTACAGTCTGTCGTTATAGCTTAGTGTCCTGAAGTGCAAATAAAACATTAGAGGTGTAACCATGGTAAAGCATGGATTGAATGTATCTCTGCGCATCCCATGAGAGGGCTAGGTACTGTAACTTATTTTTTAGAGTAAAATTGAGGTGTTGTGCTTGATGAGGTAAGAAGCTTAGTTTGCCTGAATGTCAGCCTTTTTGCTGAAAAGTGGTTTCAGTATATTTTTAATATTTTTGAGTGAAAACCATTGCATGAAAAGTCCAGGTGTCTTCTCTCATCTCTATAAGCTTTAAAGAGAATACAGACAGAAGTGGAAACAAAATAATGAAACTTCCTAATGCTTGAATGCAATTAGTCTATTAAATCTTTTAAAAGAAAAGTTCTCCCCAAACCTACTTAAATGCAGAGTCCTTATGAAATCTTTAAAAGATGGATTTCTGTACTTCTTAAGCTGATAAATGTAAATGTAAGTGGCAGCAGTTGTCAATTCAGTGAGGTTTTCAGACTTTTAATTTGTTGCCTATTTAGTTCTCTGGTGCTAACATGGCAATAGCACATGGATCTCACCAGGGCAGAGCTATAGCTGCACCCTCTGGCCTTCTGCACACGTGGATGTTTTCTCTTACTGACCATTGTGTGTGATTGTTGCCTTCCCCAGGAAATGATACAACTGGATGATATTCCCAATCTTTCGAGCCTTGTGTCAAGTTTTGATCAGCAGCAGCTTGCAAACTTCTGCAGGATCCTTGCAGTCACAATTTCCGAGCTCGACACAGGAAGTGATGACAAGCACACACTTCTTGCCAAAAATGCACAGCAGAAAAAAAACTTGGGTCCTTCTCGAGCTGAAGTTAATCAAGGTAATTCAAGCTACACGGACAAATGCAGAAGAATCAAAACAGTCTGTAAAACTTCATCCCCTTTTCCCAACCTCCCATCTGTGATGCGTGTTTCTAGAGGATACTGTAAGCATTTTGCCTTATAATGTATGTACCTTTATTCACTTGAACAGTTTCCTAGAAACTGCTTTCCTGTTGTTGAAACTTACTTGGTAGGCTTCAGCTTTGTAATCTGTCGGTACTGAGCTCAAACTGCAGTGCACATGGTTATTGTCCAGGCAGTTCCTTCTGTGATTTTTTTTCTGGAATTGTCATGAGCAGGATGTCTGTCTTTATCAACAAGGAAGAATGTTTAATGTTAGTCATATTGCCTACCCTTGCTGCATCAGCGTGTGGAAGTCAGTCGTTTTATACATGTTGTTGACTGGAGAGTTAGCCTTGGAATATGTTAAATATATCACACAGTTAATTCTGCACAGTGCAGATTTTCTAATTTTTCCAAGTTCTTCTCGGGTGGGGTAGTCTCAAATTCATACTATCAAAGATAGAATCTGATGGTTTCAGCTTCTACAAAGCACAAAAACTTCTGAGCTTTGAAGTCGAAGCTGAGTAGGAACTTTGTTACAACATCTAGACATTTACACAAGCTATGGTCAAACAAATTGAAATTTGAAGCTTTCTCATGCATCTTCTGACAGTCATACCTCCACATTCTGCATTAGCTGTGAGCCATAAATCTCTGTTTTTAACAAGTATCATCTGTAGATTTTTTCCTGTGAGAGATGGATAGCACAGTGCAGCAGGCAAATGCTGAGAAACTTTAAAACAAGGATATATTGTTTTCACAAAAGCATGCTTTTAAAGAGCAATGGAGTATGGAGGTGCAGGTACAAAGTTTAAATTAAATTAGCTGAAGTGAATAAGGTTGGATCCTGCAGGGCTGAATTTAGCCAGACAAACTTTCAATCATTTTTTTGTTTGCACAATCAGAGACTATATCTAAGGCTATGAAGCATACTGCATTTCAGAACCTTTAGCAGGTTGCATCTGATAATTGAGATGATAGCAGTGGCAGAATTGCAAGTCTTTTGCATATTGTTCCTGGCTAGATTCTTTGTCCTTTCACTGTATGTGCATGAAGACTTGCACATTAATCCATAATAAACAGCTCTAGTAATGAAGTCTGTCCTGCAGAAACTTTAGGACAAAATGCAGCTCTTAGTGCCTTAACTCCCCAGATTTTGCGGACTCGTGACCTCTGTCCTTGAACTGCTGCGTCTTAGTGCACAGTTCCACCACAATTAAAACCTTCCAACTTGGAACTGCTGTGGTCTGTCCCTCAGTTGTTTATCCTTGTGATGAACTAGTCAAGGAAACTAATGCTTCAAAGAAGGTAACAGCTTTTGGCCCTACTGCTGAAGTGACAGGGAGAGACTGAGCAGCCCCTTCCAAGGCTGGCTGCCACTTCCACCAGCCTAATTTTCAGACAAATCAGCTCCTTAATCCGACTCACTGTGGGCTGAAAAACAGCAGGCCAGCAAAGGGGAATTGACCATAAAAAGTGCTACAGTAGGATAGGATTTTTTTTGTTCCAGTGTCGATCCAACATTGACCAGTTTTGTGTTGACTAAATAAAGCCTGGAGCTTATACACTGTGTTTCAGTGCTTGCTGAGGCAAGTGGACTGACTTCTTCATACTCTGGATCTTTTAAACCAGAAGGAAATTGCTTTTATATACTGTTCTGTGCTACTGATAAGGAAGTTTTTGGGCCTTGTAGTATAGGAGATTTGATGACTGTTATGTTGGTGATCTTATGTCATAATAAATTTGTTCTTTTTCAGCTACACTTTTGAATATTCCAGGCTTCATTGAGCGATTATGCAAACTGGCAACACGAAAGGTGTCTGAAACAACAGGTACTTCCAGCTTCCTGCAGGAGTTAGAAGAGTGGTACACCTGGCTGGACAATGCCCTTGTACTTGATGCACTGATGAGAGTGGCAAACGAAGAGGCAGAGCAGAGCAGCACAGGTATCTGGCTTCCATTCTTCTAGCCACCACTAGCTGATCCTTATTTTACTACTTCAGTATGTTTTACTTTTCCTTCTTTCACCTGTTGATCCCTTCTCTTGCACAAAAGGCTGATATACCAACATTTAGGTGTGACTCCTGTTCTGTTTTTTTGTATAGCGCTAATTAATTTTCATCAGCTAAAGGTAACAAAAGGGACAAAAAATGTCCCAGGGCAACCATGGTCTTTTCATACCTAAATAGCACGGTAATGCTGTACATCCTCAGAAATAATCTTCCTGGGGCAGAGAAGAAAACAAACTTAGTATGTAGTCTGTGTAGTAAGTTATTTTACCATTTTTCTTTAAAACTTACAGTGTTGGAATTAGTTTCTTGTACTTTATGCCAAACAACTGGTCCCTCCTTTAAAAACGAAAGGCAAAGTCGGGCAAAATATATTGTTCCACAGAAGTGTGCAGAAGTGTTGATACAGACATAGGAAGACGCTTTGAACTGAACAGCTGGTTAGTTTCTTCACCCATGAGCACTACAAAGATGCGATGTTTGCCTTATTTCACCCAAAATATTCTGTAATGGAATGAGAATCACTCCAGCTTTTTGACATGTAAATCTTTGCTTCTGTGCTTTTTTAGAAAGCTTTCCTCATTATCCAGCTTCATCAATTGCATAGCAGTTAATTATTGAAAGGTATTAGAAACTGGAAAACACATTTACAAAAAAACACCTTTTGAAACAGAAATCACAAGAGCTGTCTGAGGTGAAACATGGTTGATCACCGCTCTTGACCTCAGCATCAGTTACCAGGCAAACATACACATCGTATGAGTGCGTACACTGTGTGTGTTTTCTGAACTGAAGCCTGCAAGTTTTGCCAAGTCCTGTTTGCTTTGTCAGTCATGTTTTCTGACATGTTTTCCACTTGCAGTTGTGGCATGTTATGTTCTATTTCTGCCCTTAGCAATATAATTCTGGAGTAGAGTTATGAAAATTATTTTACTCTGGCCTAAATACACTGGAGTTAAGCTGTGAAATAGAAGTGTGTTAATAGTAAATGCTTCTGATAACTCCACCCCTCTTTTTATTACCTTTTCTGCCGTGCCCTTTCTGGTACCATAGTCTCTTTATTCATTTGGATAATTCTACTTATTTCGTGCAGGAGATGATATTTAGAAATGAGAAAATGACATTTTCTTGTCATGGAGAAACGAGTTAAGGACACTTTATCTAACCTAAACTTGCATCTGTTTTTCCTCTTCTCTTGCATCTAATTTGAATTGTTTTTTGTTGTTGTTGTATGCCACTAATTTTTGTTGAGAAAAATGTTCAAGCAGGGACTTGGGGGTCTATATCTCCACTGTTAGAATGTAAAAGTAGCTGTAACAAATCCTTTCCTGTTGCAGCTGTCTCAGGCTCACATATTTGCAATCTCTTTCAGAGTCTTCAGATGAAAGTGGATTGGCCAACACCTCAACACGGACACAGCTCCCACAGTCCATGAAGATCATGCACGAGATTATGTATAAGCTGGAAGTGTTGTATGTTCTCTGTGTGTTACTCATGGGGAGGCAAAGAAATCAGGTGAGCCCTTGTAAATGGTCACACATGCAGAAGTTGATCTCTTTTTAAACCTGGATTTTCATTAGTTAGGTTGTAGATGCAGGAACATGAAGAGCAAAGCTCAAGGCATAAAGCTGGGCAAATCCCATCGTATGCAGCAAACAAACAAGCAGTGTTTTGTTCCTGAGAAGCAGAATGACCTATTGGGTCAGGCTTGTCACAAGCTGTGCTGGCAGCATGGGGGTGGCACTCGGTCCTTGCAGAGCTGCCTCTCTGGTGCAAGATGGATGCAGAATAATAAAGAGCAGGCCCTAATCTGATGTGTATGTTAAAGCAGCTGTAACCTGCCCTGATCTGCAGCAGCCAAGTGCCAGGAACATCTCAGCCAGGGAGCATCCTCTGCCTGCATGCACGGAAGGATGTGAATGTACCTGGGGGCTACTGGAGCTGCCTGCTGACCATCTGCCCTATCCACTGGTGACCCTGCTCAAACAGGGAAGGCCCAAGACATAATTGTAGCTACTGGAACACAGATCCATTAAGAGGACTGTTATTTTGCATTGTGTCGAGTCAGATAGTTCATCCCTGCCTAATTTCACCAAAAGAATGCAGTTTCATAGATGCCACAGGGGCCGCTTCCAACCTGCCCTCCTGCTGCTGCTGCCTCTTTAGGAAGCTGGCAATAGTAACCCTGCTATCTCTGTGGCTCAGTTCTAGTGTATCATCATCAAAAGTGACATAGTAGCAATTAAGCTGTAGAAATAGCTAGCTTTGAAACTAACTTCTTTTATTTGCTGGGAAGAAAACTCCTTGTTCTTCCTCTGCAATTCCTGTCCCTATCCAAACAGGGAAACTTCTTGTCACAGGGTAAAGCTGGCAGGCAGGAAGCTTTCTTTGTGGAGCTAATTTGGGACTAGAAGTGCATTTTGCAAGATTTAAAGTCCAGCCACCGTGTTTCAAGAGCCGAATCCTTTTGTAAAGAGCACTGCCTTTGTTTGAAACCCATGATATATCCAACATAATCTACATAGAGCTGTCAAGAAATTGTCTGATGGATGTGAATCATGCCCCTTCTTGAGAGGAAGTCAGATTAAGAATTCAGAACTGAGCTGTTCTGTTATTCAGAAATAAATAGTTTTACGTGGAAAACTCCAGTAAGCAGAAAAGAGCAGTCGTGTCTACATTAGCTCTCTAACCGGCAAGCTTTTCAGCTACATGATGGTATCTCTAGTCCATAAGGAGCTGAAAGTGCTCGCTTTGACATCAGCCTTTGAGGCTGGGCAGCCAAAGGCCTTACAAATTTGATGTTGGAATAATTTTGAATAAAATTTCTAAAAGATGTCCCAGTCCACTCTCTCATGGTGAACAACATAATGGTCTGGCACTTGTTTAAGCCGTGGTGCTACTTCTTAGCAAAAACTCTTGCTGAATATTTGCTCTGAATCCTTTGTTTAAGCTTGGCTGCTGGCCAGCTCGTGCAGATTGCAAACGGTGTCAGCAGTGACTCAGTTCTACCTGCTGCCACGTTGCGGGTGAGCTCACGCCTGTCACAAGTGATGTTTCACCATGATCTTTGCCTTTGCTTCTCTCTCATTATGGTCCCACCCTGAACTGCTCCTCTTGTAGATATATTTCCAGGCTGACTTATATTTTCCTGTTGTGCTGAAAGACGGTTTTAGTTGCTCCTGCTGTAGGGAGCCAAGCTGCACGCAGCAGAAGGGGGTGGAATAGCTTTTGCAGTGAGAAGGCAGTAGAGCAACTGCTGTGAAGCTGGGCAGCAACAGGGAAAAGTCAAAGGTGTCTGGAGGACTGTTGGAATGAGTTGGGAGGCTGGAAGGCAGCGTGGTCCAAAACCTTGACTCGATCATTGCTTGGTCAGGTGTGAGCTTTGCTTTCAACAAACCAAAGCTAGGCTGAATGCATTTCAACTTAGAGACACATCATTTGGGCCAGGTTGTGTTCTGTCTGTACAACAGATCCCCAAGTTAATGTAACGAGCATGGAGAGCTGCACTCACAGGCAAACGTCATCCCCACAGCCCCAAGAGTGATTTCTGTTGGAGACTTGTGCCTGGGTCAGAGGATCCGAGAGCCTTTTCACATAGGGGAACCCAGGAGTCTCCCAGTTCTGCAGCCTGCCAGGGCGGCGTGAGGAAGGTGGGAGGGAGTTACGTGTGGGTGGAAAGTCAGTGGCTGGAGCTGAGAGGAATTCAAAACCCTCCCAGCTATGCTGCTAAAAGGGGAAAAAAGAAAACCTGGAAAGCAGGATGGCTTAAACACTTTCGCTTAGCTCAAGGGTTTGAGATAATAAAGCAAAATGCAGTGCTCAAAACCCCATCAGTGAGGGGTGATCTAGGTTAGTGTTTAGGTGACCTCTTTAGGTGCATTATTGCTCTAGCTGCTTTCTGCACTTCTTTATTTCTATGCCTGTTTTTTTTTAAAAAAAAAAAAAAAAAAGATATTGAATATAACCGAGAGATGACGCGCTGAACAAACTGCTCCTGTGGCTTGTTTACTGTCAGTGCAGGGACAAGGCCTGTTGTTGTGCTTTGCCAGTCATGCATGATTTTCAGTTCTGATCCACCTCAAGGGCTGCAGCTTGTCCCAAGGCCCCCACTGGTGAGGGTCTCCACGTGCATCTCTCCTGCTCCCCACCTTTCAGATTGCCTGCACCAACAGGAGTCATGGACTGACGGTGTTTAGTGGCACTTCCCACCACGAGCACTGCACTTGTTACACGGGTAACTCTGACGTCTGTTTCAAACGTGTCAGTGTTCTGCATCATTGCCTTGGTGGGCACACTGCTACACCAGAGCATTTTAGCCTTGTCTTTTCTTAGCCTATTCCAGAGAAGTTTAATTTTCTGTTCATCTGCCAAAGCAGCGACTGGACCCTAGTTTTACTGTTAGTGCTGCGCTCCTGCCCTCGGTCACTTGAACAAAAATGCTGCTGGTATTTTATATCGTCATTAAAGGACTACCTCAACAGTAGCTGGGGAGGCAGTGTGTGCTCTGGAGATGTGTGGCAGCAGTGTTCAGAGTTCAGCTTTTGTGATGCACAGAAATGAAGTATGGATGTATTTTCAAACACATTTTTCCAGTGTCTCAAACCACTTCCCGAGGCACAGCGGTTTACTTAAGTGTTGGCTAACAGCTTTCTACAAAAAAAAAAGAGTCTGTTTTCTCTCCATGGCCGCCAAATGGAAACTATTCTAATGATACACCATGCTAAGTATGCGTGCTAACATAAACATATGCTGTTTGATAAAGGATTTACTTTTTCAACTGTCAGAAAATTACGTAATTCTGCCCATCTGTTTACCAGACTCTGTTATATCCGATTTTGAGGCTACAACAAATGAGAACTTCTCTTCTTTCCTAGGTTCATAAAATGATAGCAGAGTTCAAGCTGATTCCTGGCCTCAATAATTTGTTTGACAAACTGATCTGGAGGAAGCATTCGGCATCTGCGCTTGTTCTGCATGGACATAATCAAAACTGTGACTGTAGCCCAGTGAGTAACTTTATTAACTCTATATGGAATCTTGATCTCACTTATAATGCACTTCTGGATTGTAAATACAGTGAGATGTGGTAGGATTCAACACTTTGGTGAAAACAATTGCAGCATAAAAACAAAATCTTTACCTTTGGTTCACTCTTGTTTATTTGTGGGAAACTTAGCCTTTTTTTGTGTCTCAATTTTGGAACTGGGAAAGAGGTTATTTCTGTAATCCCTGAAGACCAAAGGAAAGAGAAGAGCAGAACTTAAAGAAATGGTAGGTAAGGGGTCTAGCTAAGACGGACAGAAAAAGAAGACATATTGCAATGAGGTTTTTCACATGTAGATATAAATCATTATTCTAAATGGATCAGTGTAGGGATGAGCATTTTTGCCTTTGCAGTGACAGCAATGGTTTATTGACTATTGTATGCACAGGTTTGCATGTGGGCTCCACTTCAGTTCTGTTTGTGGAAGCATGCAAAGTGCAGCCCTCTGCGTTTGTGCAAGTCACTTGCTCTGCTGTGTGAATGCATTTGCTTTGGAGAGGTTTCCAATTCAACCACCATGTAATATCTGCTAGGTAACTGAAGAAGTCCAGAAACTCTAATTTTCAGACTCTTTCTTTCTCTCTTTTTTAGGACATCACTTTAAAAATACAGTTCCTGAGGCTCCTTCAGAGCTTTAGTGATCATCATGAGTGAGTATGAAAAATTTGGTGGGTTGTGGCTCAGCAATGTTGTTTGCCCAACTCAGTGGTGTCCTAGGCACAGCACAGGCTCTGTGTAAATGGAGAATTGTGGGACCCTTGAAACTGTATTCAGATACTCACATGCCCTTGAGTTTTTGCTATGACTAGACTCAGGATAAAGTATGCCTATTGATGTTAAACTAGCCCATTTTGCCTCCTGTTGAAATGAACTGAAGCTTTCATGTGGTAGTTACCACTTTTTGGTTGAAGACATAAGGAAGTGGCTCTCATGCCACTGCTCGTCTTGTCTGCTCCTTGAGAGCTGATAGTGAGGTGAGATGTTCACGGGATGGCTTTCCTCCCGTGTGAATGCTAGGTTTAATTCAAAGTGACACCTGCATAAAGAGGCTTTTGGAAGAAGATTGGGGGAAATGCAGCATATCTGCAGAAGTAGCAGTTTTCTTTTGCCCTTGCACAAAGACTGGGAAGGATGACTGCTGCTTAAATGCTATCGATGGAGAAGGCCCAATTTAGCTGAAGAAAAATGTTAGAGCAACTATCTGAAAACTCATCAACAGGAACCTAGAAGAAAATTTCTGTTTCCCCAGAAGCTTGATTCTTCTGCAGTAGCTGGAGGTTGATGCAGGTTTATGGGGGGGGTCGTTTGTTTGTTTTTCTGTTTCTTATTATTTTTTTCAAAAGTTCTAATGCAGATACACTCATTGGCTTTAGCCTTACTTGCAGAATCACATCTTCCATTGTGTCTGTGTTGTGTTCTCCTAATGCGACCCTGCAAGTCCTTATAAATCTCATTTCAGGAATATTGCACTCAATTACATATTAACCATCTTGATGCTTTCATTTAATTAGTTTGTCTTATTTACAGCCAGGGCTGATACTTCTCTGTGGGTTTTACCTAGTACTATTAAAATTCTTGGATCTTCTCTTAGAGATAGCAGAAGGTTTAACTGGGGGGAAAAAAAAGCTTAAGTATGGGGAAGACCATACTTAAAGGGAATAAAGGGAAGACCGACGTATTGCAATTCCTTCTTGCAACACTTTGTCCAGGAATCGCTCCAGGTTTTCCAATAAAATCTTCTAAGATACTACTCATATTTTAGCAGCTCCTAAAGAGATTTCAGGCTTGTTTAAACAAAACAGAACTTTCACTTGTAACATCTGAGCAAAGGAATGTGTGGAATCTGTTTAGTTTTTTAAGCAAATAATTGCATAAACTCTGTGAAATCAGATCAGTTGAGTGAGCTGAGGGCAGGATGAAAACAAGTGCTTCGATTCTAGTACTGACATTAGTAAAACGATGCATAAACTCAACCTGCAGAACTGTTTGTGTGGACAGAGAGAGAGAGAGGGATTATATTTTCATTACAGAAACCTGTTGATGCAGATCAAAAGAAGCTTCACATGACAGTGAGCACTAATCTGGAAGATAGTGTTTGAAGCAAGAAGGCATGTGGAGGAAGCTTCCCTTCCTCATCACCTTTCTGGTCTAATAGTTTGTCTTCTGTGTAGTTACTGTGTTTTCATGAACAGGTTCTCTTCCCACACCCAGGTATCACATCATTCTTCAGGGTTTCCTGAAAATAAGTCTTGGCTCTCTGATTCTGAGCAGGTTGAAATCAGAGGACTCTTGGGAGCATGTTGGAATTAATGGGGGAATTGTGCTAAAAGGAGGCTCTGGAATACACTTCTGTGTCTGCCCTGCTCTGAACTCCGTGGGGTTTTTTTTAATATAGATAATCCAATTTGATTTCATTATGAAAAAAATATGTAATAAGGCCTTTTACTTTATGTATACACATATGTATATATGTGTATACATAAAGTAAAAGTTTTTTATATCCATTCCTGTTTTCTTTTCTGCATTTCTTGAAGTCATTAAGTATTTCCAGGGTAACTAGTTTTATCAGAATAATAAAATACAAAGAAGGTTATTTTGTTCGGTTGTTTTTTTTATCCAATAAATAGTATAGTCACCTTAATGGTAGAGGAAGAACGGGAAGGTGTGGAGGAGTGTGCTGCTTAAGCTTGCTGAAATTCAGCAAACTATTGCGGAGGTTGTAAAAACTAGTGCCACTTGGAAGCAAATATTTGGAAAACAAACACCAGGATCCTGACCAGATCAGCAAAAGGATAGGAATGGTGAAGCTGGTTAGTGTTGAGACTTGCATTTGGCAAAGCTCAGAGGAGCCTTACAGAACTGCAGCTACCTTAGTGGTGTCCTCCTACTCTTCATGGCATTCTTCTGTGTGTCTTTAATTCTCTTCATCATGTCTTTTCCCCTTATTCCCCAACTCTCCTGCTTTAGGAACAAGTATCTGCTTTTAAACAGCCAAGAACTTAATGAACTGAGTGCAATCTCCCATAAAGCCAACATCCCCGAGGTTGATGCAGTCATTAACACAGACAGGTAAGTAGGGGCAGAGATTCTAGGCCAGCAAATTGGAGCATTTTGGAAGCCTTTACGCTTCCAAAGGTCTGGAGTGCTACAAAGCATCACACTTAACTGCCTGCTGAAACGTATCGCTGAATCTAAAGCATCTTGGTGTGTTTGTGGTTGTTAGCAGCTTTAAAGTGTGCTTTAAGGC
Organism: Tinamus guttatus; assembly: GCF_059628265.1. Classification (NCBI taxonomy): domain Eukaryota; kingdom Metazoa; phylum Chordata; class Aves; order Tinamiformes; family Tinamidae; genus Tinamus; species Tinamus guttatus. The sequence goes on along the minus strand of NW_028289684.1, from coordinate 2,635,510 downwards.
CCTTTTAGAAGCAAATGCAACCCAACATGGAGATTTTGAGTTTGTGGCCCAGACTTCCGTGTGATGTTTTAGGTCTGCCTGTTGGGCCTGTCTCACTGCTGGCTTTGCTGGATCCCTCTAATGCATGAATTGCTGCTACTAATAAATACTAGGTTTGAGATTCAGGAGCAGTCTGTGCACATAATGTGTATTTCCAGTCTGCATAAACAGATTTAAGAGTCTGCTCAAAGCTTTTATTTTAAGAGCAGCTGATAACTAGAATAAGCTAAATTAGATTAACATGTTAAACCACTTAGCCAAATAAAATGCTGGGAATGCTGTATCTATTAGGTTGAGTACTTACATTTAATACACAACTCTGATGTGAAACCCTTACAGATCTCACAAAACCCTCAAAGTTGCAGAATTTAGTGGTCAAAATTCTTCCAGAGTATGAGCAGGGACTTGGATTGCACAAAGCAGACTTACCCTGCCTCAAAAGTGTATCCTCTAAGAGGATTCCCAGGTTATAATTATTATCATAATAATCTGCCTGACTGGTAAGAAGTTGTATCAGTGTTGCTCAGATCGCTCCTCCTAAGCACAGGAGCCTTTCGATCCTTGTTCAAAAAGGAATAAGTATTTGGTGAGGGGAAGAAATTTGGCCTGAGTGCACTGAAAGGAGTGGAACAAGGATGGAAACAGCTTTTTACACCCTGCAGAGTTTCTCAGCTTTTCTTCTGAGCTTTACCTTGGGCTTAGATAAAAGACTGTCTTGCTGAAAGCACCTGCCTTCCTCAGGGACTTGCTCAGTGGTTATTTATTGTCTGCTCATTAGAGGTGTCGATACAATAGTAAAGGTGAGAACCTGGATCAGTCAGGTGAACTACACATGCTTTTTGTTCTTGGAGTAGAGAAGTGCCACTTTGAAGCATCTTCTCCCACGCCTGCAGAGTGGTTGTAGAGCCATGAGGCAGCATCGCTCAGTTTCATTTCCAGCCTTACTTGTGCAGCACCTTTCTTGAGACAGGAGATTAAGGCCGGGCTTCTGCATGTGGTTGTGTTTGGTGGATACTTTGCTGCGTGCTATTATATACAGGCCATATCCCCATCCTAGAGCCCGCATGATTTTGTTAGTACAGAGTACTGAACTCAATATTCTATGGAATAACGTGCTTGTCAGCCTGTCCACTCATACTGTAACTTTTTTTGCATGCTTTAGGAGTCTTGTCTGTGATGGGAAAAGAGGTTTGTTAACCAGACTACTTCAGGTCATGAAGAAGGAACCGGCTGAATCCTCCTTCAGGTGGGCTTTGCTTTCACTCCAGCATGTTGTTTTGAGGGGACTGGAAAAGCAGTTTCCACAAGGCTTGCAGCAGTTGAAAATGCTTAAAATAATAAGGTGCAAAAAGATCTTTGTTGCATTTCGTTGCAATGACGTGGTGCAGGTAAGGGAGAATGCCAAAGCATGTGTTGGACCTTATATCCAGTACAGTCACCCACTTTCTGTGGGATCAACACATCTCTCCAGCTTCACATTGGAATGAAACTGATGAGGGAACTTAGTTTAAATTCTGATTGTGATAAAGTTTTCCCTCTTTCTCTGATATTGAAACTAAACCCACATTTCTGTTTCTCAGATTTTGGCAAGCAAGGGCAGTTGAAAGTTTTCTGCGAGGCACCACCTCCTATGCAGACCAGATGTTCCTCCTAAAGAGAGGGCTCCTGGAGGTAAGAAGTACACATTGAGCTTAATTTGTAGCATATCTCCATAGAAAACAAGAAGGGTTTTTTAATAAAGGAGTCATGGTAAAAATGACATGGATAAGTATTCTCTATAATAGTAGGGTGATTTTTGTGATGTTGAAAAGTGTCTGTGAATTCTGCTCGTGACAGTCAGACATGGGCCCCTTCTAGTAAATGAACTTTCCACTGGTGCAGGCTGTAGAAGACTCAGCTGAATGGTTGTCTATGTTCTGCCATATAGAAACTAAACCCTCAGATAAATATTCGAAGTGGTTAAATCAGACTGGTGTGGTGGCTTTGCCAAGCTGCGGTCGTAACGTGTTCTCTTCCATTGGCAGCATATTCTCTACTGCATCGTTGACAGTGAGTGCAAATCACGGGATGTGCTGCAGAGTTACTTTGACCTTCTGGGAGAACTGATGAAATTCAATATCGATGCATTCAAGAGGTTCAACAAGTACATCAACACAGATGAGAAGGTCAATATTTGTAAAAGTTGTCCCCAGTAGGTTGAATTACACCCTTACGTAACCAGTTGTAGTGTTGGGAAACTCAGCTTGGTTTGTTACTTTGAGTGTGACAGGTGAGTTTAAGGCTCAGTAAGCGCAGAGCACTGACCCACCTCCGTTAGCAGGAGGTTCCGTGGCTCCCTGCTCATGTTTTCAGGGCTGCTCCCAGCAGAAACGTTTCCCCTCTGGGTGCTCATTCCGAACCAAGGTCAGGGCTCAGAGACCACAGAGCAGAGCCCCTGATGTCACTGGCTTTTGCTTTAAGACGGTTGTTGTGGAGATAGATGCAGGGTATCCAATAAATATTTCCACAGTCACTTGTAAAGAAAATTCTTAGGAAGACAGATTTTAATGAAGGTGACTTAAAATATTATTATTGGTTAGTGCTAACAGGTATGTCTTTGCTTTGGTGGTATTTGAATTTAGAGGCATATTCAGAAAGTCATGGCTTTTTGATTCATACTTCTGTAAAAATACGTTGTGTGTATTTGCTATTAATTGGTCTGTAACTTTTTCTTAAACCTCATTCTTTGTCTCACATATGTCTTTCCTAGCAATAGCCGCTGTTCAGAAGAAGTGTAGGACCCTTGCTTTTATCATCTCCCCCTTTCAAAGAAAGCAGCCTGTGAAACCTCAATCTCATTGAAGGGATGGGGGCTGCTTCATAATGAATTTTATTAGTGCCAGGCATCCTTCAATCAGCCCTTGCTGCCAATATTGGCTTGGCTTGCATGAGTCAGATCAGGAGCATGTGTCCCCTTTTATTTTCATTAGGGTTAAAGCGAGTCACTTAAAGGTGAGTGTGTTGTCTCCTTGATATTCAGCTGACCGGACCATGGTACCTGTTCCCCTTCGATGTGAGCTGTTCCAGTGAGAAGGTGGAATGACCAAGTGTTCAGGCTGAAACCATGACTGTGGTTTTTGGCACTCAGAACCTCTCTTTTGTCCTTGTTTCTGGAGCAAAGGGGGAGTTGTCTGCATTTGTGAAGCCTTATTTTGATGATAGGTGCTTGTGAGATGGTTTCTCCTAGCCATAACCTTTAAGAGCTGTCCTCTTCCAATGCTGAAAGCTCAGTTCTGGAGTGCTGCTGTTGCCCTATTCACCCAGCTTTGTTAGTTGCTCTACCTGGTAGCCTATTCCCTTTGTTCCAACAGAGAAATGGATTTAGTTTATGCACCTCTTGGTCATAACACATTCTAAAAGAGTGTCCAATGCTTTTCTGTCAGGCTGCTTCTGTTAGTGCTCGTGGAGGACTCTTGCGGGGCAAATGCAACACTAAAAAAAGTATTTCTCTTTAGTTCCAGACATTTTTGAATCAGATCAACAGTTCATTGGTTGACTCAAATATGTTGGTTCGCTGCATTACGTTGTCCCTGGACCGATTTGAGAATCAGTCTGATGCTAAAGGTAAAGAATAAGGAGTGTTGTCTTTGGTGGTGACAGTGTTCATTTTAAGCCTGGGCTTTGAAAATGCTGGTTGGAGGCAGAGAAATATCCCCTGTATAATCAATGTTTCTAAACTTTAAGAACCTGATGATTCTCTTTTTCCTCTTGCTGCAGTTGCAGAAGTCCTCTCAGAATGCCGCCTGCTGTCCTATATGTCCCAGATGTCCATGAGAATGTCCTTTCTTTTCCGTCTCATTAATATTATCCATGTACAGACACTTACCCAGGTAAAGAGCTGACGCTGTGGCAGTAATTTCACTGGTACCTTGCTGACACTGTGCTGATGAGCTGGGCTGGGAGCAGGGAGGAACCTGGCTTCTCTTCGAGAGACCCGTGGCCCTTTTCTGTGTTGCAGATGAAGAACTTCCTCTGCATGCTTGCCTTGAGGGCGTTTTGAAGGTCGTTGGTAAGATCAAATCTCTTTGTTGTTGTTGTTTGACCCTATGTTATTTTTACTTTTAGGAAAATGTCAGTTGTTTGAACACAAGTCTAGTTATCTTAATGCTGGCCCGAAGGAAAGAAAAGCTGCCTTTTTATCTGCGCACTTTGCAACAGATGGAATACACAGAGAAATACCCAGGCTTCATCCTGAACAACTTCCATAGTCTCCTGCGATTCTGGCAACAGCATTACCTCAACAAGGACAAAGATAGCACCTGCTTAGAAAATGTATGTGAACCTCTTCAACATAGTAAGAAAAATTATAACTGCCTGTGTAGTAGTAATTTTATGAAGTGCTTTTCACACCCTTTCAGCAATCAGATCCCTGGTACTTGCTGCCAGGACTGCATGGAGTTGGTGTGTGGTTCAAGTCTCTCCCATGGTTAGGTCAAAGGAGGAGGACCATCTTTTTGGGCAGCCTCTGTAGAATTGCTTTCGGAGATGCCAAGCCAGGAGGCTTCTTGCCACCTTGTGTGGGTCTGAGCACGTGAGCTCCTGTGCCTCCTGCTCCCTGGACCAGCAGCTGCCCGACATCTCCTGTCCCTCCAGGAGAGAGCCCTTGGGCTTACAGTACTGCTGTGGAGTGGCCCGTTTGTTTGGGTGGATCTTGGAGCTATTGTAAAGCAGATCTCTGTTTTACATCTCAGTATCAATTCCTCCCTAAACCTACTTTTCATGAGGATGCAGCTGATTGTATTTAATTCTTCCAAGTTATTCAAACCATGAATCAGGTGCCTGCCAGAGGTGCACACAGGTGACAGGCTGGCTGCAGGGCTGGCTGCACCTTTACATCCTGCTCCAGGATCTGTTTGCTTGGGGATGCAGGATGTGCTGCCTCCTAGAGAGTTTGCTGCTGGTTTGTGTCCAGTGTCCTTAGATATCATCTCTAATGCTGCCCTGCTGATAGAATGAATGTGCTAGAGGTCACAGTGGAAATAACAGTGCCTGGCATAGGGGGTTCAGCGCTGGCCTCTTTGCACCCTCCAGCAGGACGGCCTCAATGGTGGATTGGGGGTTAAAGCTGCTCCAGGTTAGAAGTGATTTTCAGTTTTCCCTGCCCGAGGTGTTACGTGTGGGTGCCTGCAGCCCCTGCTAACCAGCCTCCTCTTCTCCTCCCGCAGAGCTCATGTATTAGTTTTACCTACTGGAAAGAGACTGTGTCTATACTGCTCAGTGCGGACCGGACTTCCCCCTGTGCCATAGTTAGCTACATCGACGAGGCGTATATGGACATTGACAGAGACTTTTCTGAGGAGTAGTTCCTCGCTCCGGCTTCCCATGGACAGCGCTTGGAGGGTGCCTCGCAGCCCGTGGATTTTCAGGGATTCGCTGTCGTGTGTGTGTGCGTGCGCGGCGCCGCGGAGCGGAACCGCAGTGTTGAGCCCCGGCCCCCTCCCTGGCCCCTCCGCTCATCTCCCTCCGAGGAGACCTGCAGAGCCCCCTGGGCAGCACGGTCAGGGATGCGGCTTCCCTTTGGTCTGGGATAAAGCAATCGCCTGCAAAAAAACAAAAAGCCTTTTTTTCCCCCTCCCCTCCAGTCAGAAGTGGCTGGTTGGAGTCCCTTTTGATGACAAATGACAATATCCTGTATGGTGCCAATTTGGTTGGGGATCTTCACCCGGGCTACCAGAATGAGCAAGCCAAAAAGCACAGAAATTACCCTCCAAATGTGAGGTCCAAGGAGCCACTGACTAGGACCCCAGCACACCAGCCACATGCAGAGCCACCACGAGGATCCTTTCAGGTTTAACTCTTCTGTCGGGGGTTGGAATCCGGGGTTTGGGGTGGGTTAGAGTGAGTGCGAGTGCGTGTGCTTTTAATTCCTGAGAGCCCTAGCTCCAGTCACCTCTTCACCATCTACTTTTGGATCATTTGGTACTAAATCTGTTCAGCCTTTGTCTGTTTGTGCGTTAGGAGAGAGCCTCTGCTCCTGCTGTCTTTCCTGCAGATCCTTCCTGCTGGAGGTCTTCTGACTATGCTGCGGAGAACAGAGACGTTTCAGCAGTGGTGGAATCGCAACAGGGGTTGGCTTTTTCATGGAGCACTAGCATTAAAGCATACTAATTTTTTAAAACTTGCGGCTTGTCCCTTCTTGGGTAACTAATCTGGTTTAAAATCCTTTTCAGGACCATTGCTCTTGATGCTAACCTGCTATGCCTGGAAGCCTGATACGAGTTTCTGCTTTCAGTCCCTAATATCAACACACACACATTAATTTTGAAGTGCAATATTTATTGGAGATGTCAGTGTTTCCTGGATTTGTCTTGATCAGGATGTGTTAAATGCTGGGAATAAACACTCCTAGTTGAAGGTAACTTTGCAGGATACTTTGGGAAAGGGGGGAGCAGGTTTTGGCAGAGTCGCAGTTGTCAAGCCCAAACCCACCCTGTCTGCTCATCCCTGTTAACTATGTTGTTCCAAGACAGTCACATTCCCAGGAATGAAGTAGTCTGAAGCCTTGAGCCACTGCCTTTTAGTCCAAACTTACCATCTTGAAGCTGCAGCTCCAAGAAACCATTTTCCTTTCAAATGTGCATCTGAATTCCCTTTTTAACTTATTTGATGAGGCGGTTTTGCCTTCACTGCCCTCCCCAGGAGCTGCAGGCAGGGACTGGTGGTGAGGATATTCGGAGCAGCCTCTTGTCCCTCCTCCCTGCCAGCAGAACGGAAGCCAGGCTGGGGCTGCCAGGACTGGATCCAGCCCTAGCGCAGGGTTTGCTCTTGAGGAGTCACCCTTCTCCTCCAGCTTTTCCTGTACTTCTGCCTCCTGCTCTGGACTCACAGTCCATACTTGGCCCCTGCTGCAAGGCAGAGACTCTGAGCTCGTGGGTAAACCCGGAGCCTCCCAGGAACATGGGGAGCCTCCTGGCAGGGCTGATGTTCCTGGTGCCAGGGAGCTCTGTGCTGGGGCAGCTGCAGCTCTCTGTTCTTCATCAGATCCCTGCCTTGCCCCTCTCCTCCCTGCCCCATTTCTTTCTCATCTGCATTTTTTTTTCCTTTTTTTTTTTTTTTTTCTTTTTTTCTTGGGTAGTTGTGGTATTGGTGTATCTTTGCTTCTTCTTAACTGTAATAGATGTACACTTAAAATAAATGCTTCAAATGAAAAAATATTTAAAAGGCAAGGGCTGCCTTTTCCCTAGGTCCAGTTAACGGGCGCAGCCAGGGAGCGCTGCTGGCACCCTGCGGCGTCGCATTTCCATCCCGCACCCTTGGGGACCAAGCTGCCTGCGGTCTCGGCTGGTGCCCTGCGGGTGGCCGAGTAGTTCCAGCTGAGCTCGGGGGTCCCTGCTGTGCCCCGGGGGAGCACAAATTTACGTGGGTTTGTAGGTGTTGGGTCCCATGTGCCAGGGGCAGCTTGGCTGTGGCGTTTGCACCTTCAGGCTCGTGCAGGACATGAAGTTCCTTCCCTTGGCTCGTGGGGACAGGGAGGGCTGCAGCAAATCCTGCTCCCGGGAGCGTCTCTGGCCCCACTAGCCCCCCCAAGGATTTTTTTCTGGAGAGGGAGCAGATTGTTGCACCCTTCATCCTGCTTTGTCTTAGGGAGGGCAGAGGGAGGAAGGGCCCCGCGTGGGGCAGCGCCTGCCCCGTGGGGCTGAGTGATGGGGAAGGAGGGGGGAGCTGAGACTAACGCAGCCATCGCGAAGCCGGCGCTGGCCCTGGTGCTTGCTGGGGTTTGTGCTGTCCTCACTAATGCCAACTTACTAACTGCAAACAAACGTATTACATGGAAACTTATTAAAGAAATCTATTTTAAAGAAGCAAAGGGAGTGTCTTTTTTCATAGTGCAGTTTCCAGGGCTGCAGGAGGCTTTGCTGGGTTCTGTACTTAGTCTTTTCCCCCTCTCACCTTGGCTAATGGGTTGAGTGGAATCTGCTCTGTCCTCCCCCCTCACCCACCTTCCCTGACAGAATCTGAAGGTGCTGAAGAGTTTGGGAAGGAGGGGGAAGAAAAGGGCTGAACCAGGGCACTAGGGCAGGCCAGGGAATGAAGGGCTCTTGTCCGAGCTCGGAGCGCTGGTGCCCAGGGCCCAGTTTGCCCTGTGCTGGCAGCAGCTCTGATGGATGCCAGGGGGGCCTGGTGCCTGTCTGCGATCCCATAGGTTTCACCGATGGAGGTGAAGCACCCGCTCTGCTCCTGCTTTGCCTCCCCAGGCCCCACGAGTGCAGCAGGATGCGAGGCCGGGCTGGCGCTACCCCTCAATAGACACGAAGCAGCCAGGCTGGGTAGAGAGCTCCATTTATTCACTCGGTGCCCGGCTGGCAGTGACTGTTGCAGCCCTTGGCCTCCAGAGCACAGCAGGGGACGGGTCCAGGCTGGGGTCTGCCTTCCTATTCCTCGTGCTGGCAAAAAACAAAGGGAGCGGGTGAGACACTGTAGGGAGCGAGCGGAGCGGCGCCACCAGGTCCCCCCGTGGCCGGCACTGCCGCTCGCTCCGCGCCGCAGCCTGGCACGGGCTGGACGGCAGCGAGGCCCTGTCCCCAGGGCTGGACGGCAGCGAGGCCCTGTCCCCTCCCCGCGGCCGGGTGCTCGCGGCGCTGGGCCTCACCTTGGAGGTGATGACCTCCCGGGTGCGGGCACGCAGCTTGTTGACCTGGGTCTCGGCGATGTCGGCCCGCTCCTCCGCGTCGTCCAGCTCGTGCTGCACCTTGCGGTACTTCACCAGGTTGGAGTTGGCTTGTTGCTCCTGCGGTGGGGTGAGGACCGTGAAAAGCAGGGTGAGAGGAGAGGGGGCGTCCACGAGGCACAGCCCAGTCCCCGGGCCGTGCATTTCCCACCCTGGGCCTGAGGGCCCTTTCCCCTTTAGCTCACCCCACCGGGTGGCCCCTATGAGTCTCCCCAAGCAGCCCCTGGGGAAGGAGAGGAGCACTCACCGCCTCCTCAAACTGGCGCTTGTAGCTCTTCACTTTGCTCTGCAGCTTGTCGATCAGGTCCTGCATCCGGGTCAGGTTCTTCCTGTCTTCCTCAGCCTGCGAGAGCCCCCAGCCCCGTCAGCAGGAGCCCTGGGGGCTGGTGCAAGAGCCCAGTGTCCTGCTCGGCCTCCTGCTCCATCTCCTCTATCCCAGTGGTGCCAGGGCCCTCCCCACCCAGGCAGCTCCTACCCACCCACTGCCCCCTGTCCCAAGGGGTGTCCCCTGGCTCCCTCCTGGCCTGGCAGCTTCCAGCCAAGGTTCTGCCCCTAAAGGGCCACAGGGGCCAGGCAAGGAGGGTGCTGTAGGGCTGTACCTGGTAGCTAAGCTCCTTGATCCTCCGCTCGTACTTGCGAATGCCCTTCTGCGCTTCGGCCATCTTCTTCTGCTCCATGTCCAGCTCCCCCTCCAGCTCGCGCACCTGCGTGGGGAGGGAGGCCAAGTGAGCGCTCCCCGTCCCCAGCAGCACAGCCTGGCCCGGTGGGCGCGACGGCCCCAGCGCCCAGCCCCAGGCAGGGCCCAGCCAGCCCCGAGCGCTCCGGTCCTGAGCATCGCTGCACGGGACGGGGCTGCAAAACCGGGTATCGCCACCCTACGCTGGGGAACACGCAAGCCGGGGCAGTGCCAGGAGCTCCTGGGTGGGCAGTGCCTCTGGGCTGCCCTTGCTGCCTCACCCTCGCCTCCAGCTTCTGGATCTGCTTCTTGCCCCCCTTGAGAGCGATCTGCTCCGCTTCATCCAGGCGCATCTGCAGGTCCTTGATGGTCTGCTCCATGTTCTTCTTCATCCGCTCCAAGTGTGCGCTCGTGTCCTGCTCCTTCTTCAGCTCCTCTGCCATCATGGCAGCCTGCAGGGTCAAGGGCACACAGATGCCACCATCAGGCCTGGCAGCCCTACTCGATCCAGGGGCCCCAAGGGGAGCTGCGAGAGCCTCCCCTCTCCTCCCAGCCCCGCAGGGTTCTGGGCACCCTTGCGCAGTCTGCACCCTGCTCTTACATCTGTGATGGCCTTCTTGGCCTTCTCCTCGGCATTGCGGCACTCCTGCACTGCGTCCTCCACCTCACTGCTCAGCTGCGAGATGTCAGTCTCCAGCTTCTTCTTTTGGTTGATCAGGCCCGTGTTCTACAAGCAGAGAATGGGGAAGTGGCTCAGGGACCAGCTGTTCACCTTGGATGGTGGCCCCAATGCCAAACAGGCGCCCAGGTACCTCAACCCATCCGTGGCCCAACAGAACCCCACAGCCCAGCTGTTCGACACAAGGCCGCTCACCTGTGAGTGGAGCAGGTTGACCCTTTCGGTGGCCTCCAGCAGCTCCTGCTCTGCCAACTTCCTGCTCCTCTCAGCCTGCTCCAGGGCTGCCCGCAGCTCTTCCACCTCTGCCAGCAGCAAGTTGTTGCGCCGCTCCAGCGCGGCCGCCTGCTCCTTCAGGTCGTCATTGTGGCGCTGGGTGTCGTCCAGCTCGATTTGCAGGTCCTGCCAGGCAGCACCGGGTCAGTGAGGAAGTGAAGAAGGGGAGAGCCCCAAGCCAGAGCTGGCAGCTGGGGCGGCACCCAGTCATCCCATCCCTGGCCTCCAACCTTGATCTGGGCCTGCAGCTGGCGGCCCAGCTTCTGGAACTCAGCTGCCTGGCGGTTGGCGTGGCTCAGCTGGATCTCCATCTCATTCAGGTCTCCCTCCATTTTCTTCCTCAGCCTGACAGCCTCGTTCTTGGCCCGAGCCTCAGCATCCAGCGTGGCCTGCATGGAGTCCATGGCGCGCTGGTGGTTTCGTCTGCAGTCAGCAATGTGTGACAGTGTGTCAGTGGTGGCCTCCAGGAACCCACTTGTCCCATCATGGGTGTCATGCCAGCCCTGCCCCTGCAGCGCCCAGACTGTCTCCCCTCCCCACACACCTCAGGTTCTCAAATTCCTCGTCCTTCTCCGCCAGCTTCCTGTCCACGTCAGCCTTGATCTGGTTCAGCTCCAGCTGGATACGCAGCGTCTTGCTCTCCTCGTGCTCCAGGGCTCCCTAGGGATAGCAGCATCCCTGTTTAAGAGCAGGCCCAGGGAGGCCTCCCCAGCCAACCCATCCTGACCTCACATCCATTCTAAAGCTGTGGGGAGCACAAGGAGTCAGGGCAGTCAAGAGCCCTCCTCCGTGACCTGCTAGGGGTTGTGTGACGCTCCCGAGCAGGGCCTGAGGATCCCCCAGGTGCTGGTGGGGGCCTGTCACTCAGGGCGGTCGTGCTCTATGGGTCACCAGCCCCAAACCACCTCACCAGAGGCATGGGAGGTGAAGTGCCTTTGGGGCAGCAAGCACAGGACAACTGGTGGGAAACACAACCTCACCTCAGCCTCCTCCAGGGCTGCCTGTATATCGCTCTTCTCACTCTCCAGGGCCTTCTTCAGCTTCTCCAACTCATGGATGGTTTTGCCACTCAGACTGATCTGGTCAGTCAGATCAGCAATTTCCTCTGGCAGGAGAAGAAGGGCGCCAGGTCAGGGCTGATTTGCAGGACCAACCCCACATGGGCAACTTTCCCATCTCCCCACCAGCCCAGGCTGAGCCTGCGTCCTCCCTATTTCATGGCAGAGCAGCCATCCAGACACCGGGGTTGTGCTGGCGGAATGGGCACCATTCCCCTTGCTGGCTCCTGCTGCGCTCTCCTGCAGCCTGGGCATCTCTCGCAGGAGATACGTAAGGAGCCACAGAGATCTGCTTCTCCAAAAGCTCATTCCTACCTTGCAGGTTCTTGTTCTCCCTCTTGAGGGTCTCCAGGTTGTCCAGGGACTCCTCATAGGCATTCTTGAGCTTGAAGAGCTCTGTGCTCAGGCTACGTGACTCCTTCTGTGATGCTTCCAGCTCTGCCTGGGTCTCCTCATACTTCTGCTTCCACTCAGCCAAGACCCTGTCGAAGTTGCGTTGCTTCTTGTCCAGGGCAGCACAGGCTGAGTTGGCTCTCTCCAAGTCCACCGAGAGGTCCTCAATCTCTGTCTGCAGACGGTGCTTGGTTTTCTCCAGTGAGGAGCACTTGGCGTGAGCAGCCTCCACTGCCTCCTCTGCCTCCTGCAGACGGATGGCCAGCTTCTTCCTGCCAAGGACAGCAAAGGGTGAGGATGCTCAGCCCAAGCATCATCCCAGCTCTTGCTCTGGGGATGAAAGGCCATGACCTGCCCAAACACCCTGGTAAGGGCCTCCTTCTGGGCAGAGAACTGCAGCCTGACCCTGGGGTCTGGCAAAGCCCCATCTTTGAATAGGGCCCAGCTACCTGCACAGTACATGTTCTTGTGCCATGTGGCATGAGACTCACTTGGCTTCCTCAAGCTCTTCTGTCCTTTGGATGGCATCTGTCTCATACTTGGTTCTCCACTGGGCCACTTCTGCATTGGCTTTGGACAGGGTCCTCTGGAGCTCACTCTTGGCCTCTACCTCCTCCTCATACTGTTCCCGCAACAGGTCGCAGTCGTGCCGGGAGGCTTGCAGGGCATGAGCCAGGGCGTTCTTGCTCTGAGGAAGGGAGAGCTCATGAGACCAGCAGCTGACACCAGGCTCCTGGAGGCTTCTTACAGTGCAACACTAGATGCGGATGGACAGACTACTGCTTTTGGGGGGGCCAACGGTGGCTCTTGGGTCTCCTATGTGCAAGGCACGTCCCATCCCACCAGCCTAAGTTGCTGGGCCACTGCGATGGTGGGACACGTGGCCCATTTCCTGATATCACTGTCACTGTGAGCTGTTGGCCCTGACTGCCCTGCCTGGATGCAGCTATGAAAGCAAATAGGAATCCAGGTCAGCACTGGTGACATTTCTCTGGTAAGCCCATGCTGCAGCTTGGGCCCCAGTGTGGCCTTCCCAGCAGAGCGACGTGTGGACCTCAGGAGGCCGCAGAGCAATATTTTTCTTCTCATGGGGCCTGGATTTCCAGTCCTCCTGCTGGTCTATTCCCTCTCGGGCAATGCCTCCCGGGCCATAGAGCTCAGCCATGTCCCAGCAGCCTTACCTTGGTCTCTTCCTCCAGCTGCCTCTTGAGCTCCTCGATGGTCTGTGTGAATGAGGTCTTGCCACGGCTCAGCTGGTTGATGAAGGACTCCTTCTCCTCCAGCAGTCGGCTCAGCTCCCCTGTGTTCAGAATCAAACGGCTACGTTGGGGCAGAGGGCCCAGGAAAGCTTGTGGTCTTCACCTCCCCACAACAGCATTTCCCAGTGCCAGGATGCCCCAGCAGCAGTCACACCCACACACATGAACTCTGGTGGATTATCCCCAAACCAGGGGCCCTCCACAACGCTCCCTCACTAGCCAGAGTTATCATAGCTTCTGCTTAGCCCTCATCAACGAGGACTTTGGAGGCCTCACAGAGGTGACTCTTTCCTTCGCCAAGCTGGAGGGACCTGAGACTGTCCCATGAAGTGCAGGAAGTTTTTCGGGACAACACAGGTGGACCAGGACAAGGCTATGGCTTCTTTTCCTCCTGCTTGGCAGAAGGGAGAAAATTTGAGTAACAAAGTACCCAGTGGAGGTGACATGGCCCAAACATACCCGCTGAAGGGCGCTGTGTGGAAACCTCCAGCATCCCCAGCTGTAACCACACAGCAGAGCTCAAGGCTAAGCAGGGCAGCCAGCCCTTGTTCTGATGCTTGAGATCATGGCACGTGCCCCAGCACCGGCGCAAGCAGCTTCACTGTGTCCATGCGCAGGGCAGGCCGGTTTGTGCAGCTAAACCGCTGCTCCATGACACAGGCAACGCAGCGCGAGCCCCAGAGCAACAAGGCGCCCCGCGGCCGCTTCTCCTGCCTACCGTTCTCGGTCTGCAGCCGGCCACGCTGCGTGCTCACGTCAGCCAGCTGTCGCTGCAGCTCATCCACCTTGGACTTGGCTTCGCTCAGCTGGTCCTCATAGGTGCGACAGAGCTTCTCGGCGTTGGCCTGCGCACACCAAGCAAAGCCCACGTGAGAGACAGCTCTGCCCACAGGGGGCTAGTGACTGCACATCACCTTGGGATTCCCTGCTTGGCTAATCCCTAAGAGCACAGGACGGAGGGCAGGAGCCTGCCAGAGCTGTCCTGTCCCTGCTAGGCTGACAGCAGCTCCCTCCAGCATCTCTCTGCTGAATGTCTCATGGGAAGCATCTTCCTAGATCTTCCAACTTTGGGCAGCACCTCAAATTCTGCAAGCACTGCCATATAGCAGTACACATTGAGCAAAAGGGACTTAGTCTTGGCACAGCAGACATAGATAGGGCAATATCCCATGGATGTGGCACTGCAGCAAGATGCCATGATGCGTCTGTCAGGGCTGCAGGGCCCAAAACTCTCACATAGTGACAGAACCTGCCCCACACACAGCTGGTGCCCACCTTGTTCTTGGTGAGATATTCGATGTTGGATGACAGGTCGTCCACCTCCATCTTCATCTCACTCTTCTCCTTCTCCAGCTTCTGCTTGACACGTTGCAGGTTGTCGATCTGCTCGCTCAGCTCGGCTACACTGTCCGCGTGCTTCTTGCGCAGGGCGGCTGCCGTGGACTCGTGCTGCAGCGTGGCCTCCTCCAGGTCCCGCCGCAGCTTCAGGAACTCGGCCTCCCGCTTCTTGTTCATCTCCAGCTGCGTGGCTGTCGCCCCACCAGCCTCCTCCAGCCGCTCGCTCAGCTCCTCCAGCTCCCGCGACACTTCTGCTCGCTGCTTTTCCACCTTGGCTCTCGCCGTGCGCTCCGCTTCCAGCTCCTCCTCCAGCTCCTCAATCCGGGCCTGGAGAAGACCAAATGAAGCACACGTTTGGAGCACTGGATGAAGCACCAACATCTTTTCTCCCCCAGATACAGCAAGTTATACCCTCTGATGCTGGGTAGCAGAAAGCCGCGAGCCCAGACCAAATGCTTGGACTGTTTTGGGTATCTTGGAGGCAAGTATGCCCTGATAGCTTCTTTGCTTCAGTTTCTGCTCTCCTGTGGACCCTTCTGTCAGGATCCAGGCTGATCCTAGTTCCTCCTCAATGCCTCAATGGCAGTTGATTCAGGAGCCTGATTTTGGGAGTCTGTCTTTGCTAGAAAGAAGCCCAACAAACAAGTTTTGCATCTGTAGAGTCTGGGGATAGGTCTGCGGTCTTAGTCTAGAGAAAGGACAACATCCTAGAGGGTGTTTTTCATGCTTGTACTAGTGTTTACCTCATTAGTTCATTCCTGAATTTTCCAGTCCACCCTATCTAGGCAGAGGGCTTTGCTTGAACTTTTTTTCTCCATTTTCCTGCTGCCAAGGAGGTACACCTGGGCTCAGACAAGGGCCAGACTATTTCAATTTCCCCAGCACTTTGTTTGATGGAAATTTAGGACTACTGGCCCTTGAGAATCATTCTTCTCACTATACCTGAAGCTCCTTTATCTTCTTCTGCAGCTGGGCCTCAAGGACTTGCTCATCTTCAATCCTTGAATTCAGCTGACTTATTTCAAAGTCTTTCCTGCATTAAAAAAAAGGCAAATCTCTGGTCACAGAAGCACTGTCCCACTGAGTCCCTCTAGTCACTGAAGCCAGAGGACACTGGCTCCTTTCAATGCATCACCCAGGCCCAAAGGGTAAATAAACAAAGGAAAAGGCTCTGGGCCAGGCCTGGAGCGGCCAGACTTGCAGCCGATCCAACTCGGAGGTTTTCCCTATCAGGTCTCTGGGTGCTGTTCTCCAACCCCTCAGCTGGGATGAGATATGAGAGATGAAGATTGCACTTGTGAGTGATATCACAGCTCTGCATTAGGGTCCTGCCAGGCAAGTCTCTCTCACCCTACATACAGAGAAAGTCCTAAAGCACCTTGACCCACTAGTCCACGTGGCTCCTTGCGAGAACAACTCCTGCAGCGTCTCTGCATAACGCCCAACAAAACTAACCCCTTATTTTCCCTGGACTGATCACACCAGCAGTGCTCACAACCACATCCCAAGAGCCTCTGCTGAGGCCACGTGGTTTAGAGGTGGGTACTGGCTGGGCAGAGTAAGGACGCTGCTCAGGGACACACACCACACTCACTTTTTGAGTTTCTCCTCCAACTGCTGTTTGTCATTCTCCAGATCCATTACAGACTCTTGCGTTAACTTCAGGTCACCTTCAAGTTTCCGCTTTGCTCTCTCCAAGTCCATGCGAATTTTCTTTTCTTGTTCAAGAGAGCTTTCCAGCTGGAGAATGAAGGGAGACAGGCTAGGGAGGGATAGGGCTGTCTGTAACTCCTGACCTACCTTATGGCCATTTCTGTGGGAACTTTACCCTGCCTAGAGAATCAGAGCTGTTCCCCATTTGGTCTGGAGTCCCATTCCCCCAGTCCAGGACTGCTCCCCATGATCCTCTGGATGATCTCTTGGTTCACGGGTGGTTTGTCAATGAGTTATTCATAGTTTGGTTGTATTTAACTGGGATCTGATAATGATCCCACCTAGCAGATGCCACTCAGGGCCAGCATTTGGGCACTCCAGGACATGTGTGATTCAAACCTGCCTCACTTCACTGTTACTGGCCCATTACTCACATCATCCACTTGCTGCTCCAGTTTGACTTTGGCTTTGGTCAGTGTGTTGACTTTGTCCTCCTCGGCCTGCAGGTCATCCAGGGCCTGCTGATGGGCCTCTTGCAGTGCCTTCTTCTCTTTTGTCAGCTTCGCAATGATCTCGTCCAGAGCAGCCATCTCTTCAATCAGGTTTTTAACCTAGGTCAGTGAAGTCAAAAACTGAGCGACTATTCTCTGAGAGAGGGGACACAAAGCTAATACATTGGCCTGTCCTACTAAGGGCAGGAGTCAATGATGAGCAGCAACTTGCCAGCACAGCAGCAGCCAGCTCCTCTAACCATGGCCGGGTTTACCCCAGGGCCTTGTGCCAAAAGGCCCAGACACAGTGCTGCAGGGCACTGGAGGCTTCTATCCTCTCTCATTTTCACTCTGCTCAGTCCCAGCTCCTTGACACCAGCAGCCTTGTCCTTCATATTTCTCTTCTGTTTATCACCAAGAGCTGCCACAAGGACTGAGGCCACTCAGCAATGCCAGTGTCTGGGGCAGAGCACAGCTGAACTCTGAAATTACCTTGTTCTCTGTGGCATGTTTCTCCTTCTCCACCTTGGCCAGTGTGATCTCTAGGTCATCGATGTCCTTCTTCAGCTCTGCACACTCATCCTCCAGCTTGCGTTTCTTGGCTGTGAGGTCCGAGTTCATCTCCTCCTCGTCCTCCAGGCGCTCTGTCAGCTCCTTCACCTTGGCCTCCAGCTGGATCTTGGACTTGATCAGCAGGTCACAGCGCTCCTCTGCATCTGCCAGGTTGTCTTGCTCCTGGAACAGGCACAAAAGACATAGTGCTCAGTCACCACCCCAAAAGCTCAGTCATATTGCCCTGACCCTGAGCTCAAGCCCTCCTCATGGAGGGGGCAGAGCCAGACCAAGGTGCTCAGCTGCATCAGAAGATAGTTCCAGTCACTGCTTATTCCATGGAAGAGCAACTAACACTAGCAAGAGCCAAAGCAATCTGCTCCTTGCTCAACCCATGGACCTTCAGCCAGCTGCAGTACCTTTACCCCTGGCAAGGAGTGGATGAGGTACTCACTGCCTGCAGCTGTAGAGCGAGGTCATTCTTCTCCTGAGTCATGGTGACCTGCTTCTCTTCCAGCTCCTTCCTCTTAGCCTCTGACTTCTCCAGAGCCTCTTTCAGTTTCTGGAACTCCTCCTTCAGGTTGGCCATTTCCTTCTCACTCTGAGCAGACTTGAGTAAAGGCTTGATCTTAAAGAACAGCTTCATCCAAGACCAGTTCTTGACAGCATTGAAAGCCCGGATGTTCCACTGGATGGTATAGAGAGCTTCCCTGAAGAGACAGAAGCACGGCATTACCATGGGTGTAGATTTCCCACCTATTATCCTCACTGCAGCAGAGACCTGGCTTTTGCAGGCCTGAAAAGGACTCTGCATCTCCAGCAGAAGGACAAATGTTGAGTGAATGGTACGTTCTTTGCACCCTGTGACAGCCACAACAGGATGGGCAGTGTGGCATGGCCACTGGGCCTTCTGATGTTGTATCATATTAAATCTTTCCAGACGAATTCTAAAGATCTCCCCACCCAAACACACTGACTCTTCCTGCCAAATCCATGCCAAGTTCCTCCCTGCACAACAGGGCCAAGCTGATCCACAGCAGCCACAAGCAACTCCCAGGGCCAAATCCATGGAAATGGGCAGGAGGAGTGAGGAGGGGCACTCACAAGGTTCTCTCCCCCAGCCACAGCTCTACCTCCTGCTGATGATCTTCTGATACTCAATGCGCATAAGGTGCCCACGGATTCTGGCCTGCAGCATGGTCAGGATCTTGGCCAGGCGCTCATCTCGCATCTCTTCCAACAGGCCCAGCAAACCAGCCTTGAAAAACACCTGCAGGCAAGGGAATGGGAGCAGAGTCAAGGGCAGGGAGGGCAGGGTGCCTGGCTGTGGCATGATGTGTCAGACTGGCCTGAGCAGGTACCTGTGCTGGCGCGATAGACACAGCAGGCCCAGGCGCCCTGCACGGGGCACACACACAGGCTGGGCACCCCCTGGAGACCCATCCACACAAGGCATGGGCACAGTTGGATCTCTGCCCTGTGCACATCCCCTCGGAGCCCCTAGCACGGATTGGGTTCACCCTGTTGTGTTGGGTGCTGTGAGGTCAGGACGTGGTGACTTCCTGCCTGTGTGTCCTATCCTGCTCAGTGCCTTCAGGGGACACAGAGCATGGGACTTCAGCCATGCTGTGGCCACACAGACAGCAGGCTGGACAGGGAGAATATACTGGGGTTGTAGATGAATGGCGTCATCCCCATCCCAAGGAGATATATCAAACTGCTTGATCTCACCTTGGTATGACCAAACTTGTACTGTGAATGGTCAAGATCCAAAGAACTCAGCAGCTTCTCTGTGGCCTTCCTGCTGTCCACAAACTTGTCATCTGGGATGGCCGCTGGATTCAGGATACGGTAGCTGCAGGGACAGAGCAGAGACAAGATCATGCAAGAGAACCCCATCACAGAAATGATGGCTCCTTCACCTTTCCTGTAGGCAGATCATGCCTATGATGCCTGCAGCACAGGCTGTAGCCATTGTATGGACCAGGAGCTCCAAGGTGTAGTATGGAATCTACCCCAGAGCAAGCCCCAGGGAACCCTGCCAGACCCATGTCCCTCTATATGAGGAGAACTGTGCAGGGCCAATGGCTTCACCTTTCCCGGCCAGACCCAGGCCAAGGTGGGTCTATAGTGCCAGCCTGAGACCACTAAAGAACCCTAAAGCAGAGGGAATTCAGAACCAGAATTTGAGGACCTGGGCCTTGCTACCACCCATCTGCACCAGCCCTGTGTTCAGCCATCCCAAGCATCATCAGCGCTCCAGTGATGCACTGAACTAATTGTGCTGGCACCACGCTCTTCTTGATTTGCACCACAGAGCCAACTGCAGAGCTAACGGTGCTGGCACTGGGGCATGGGGCAGAGTCCAGGCAGTTTCCTTCCCCCCAGGACAAGCGCTGACCGCTGGGGCTGGGACAAGAGGGAGTTACCGCTGCTTGAAGTCTGCGTAGAGGATCCTGTTGGGGAATCCCTTGCGGCAGATGCGTATGCCTTCAAGGACACCGTTACACCGCAGCTGGTGCAGCACCAGGAAAGAGTCCATGGCTCCTAGAGGTGAGAGCAGGGATGGAGCTGACATCCAGCCCGCAGGGAAGCGGGAAGTACAACTGCAGCACGGGCTCTGCAACAACCTGCAAACAGGTTATTTGAACTCCACAAAGCACCTGTGTTTCTGAGCATGGGAATTAACCCATCCTGCGGACCACCTCAGGCTGGGCTCTGGAGGGTAGAAGTCAGCCTAAAAGACTTGTTGGTGCCTAGTGTTAGACACATGTGCAAGACGGTAGCACAAAGCCCATCTGAAAGCCTAGGAAAACTAGTTTTCCCCAGTAGTGGAGAATAGCAGGGGTCACAGTAGTTTCCACACAAAGATGTTCTGTCTCAGCAGCAAAAGGGCCGCTGAGAGAAAATGTTTTGGGGAGAAGGTCAGCGCAGAAGCTGGGCAGGAGTCCCTGCCAGCTCCCACATGTGGATGTCACCCGAGGGAGCTGACAGGTGACTCTCTCAGTCCATGCATACCTGGGGTCTTCGTCTCATTGGGGATGATGCAGCGGACAAAGTGGGGCTGCGTGGAGCGCAGGTTGGTCATCAGCTTGTTGAGATTCTCCTGTAGGGCAGACATGGGGTATGAGGCACGAGGTGGCATCTCTGCTCCCCTACAACACTTCTCCCCACACCCTTCACCCAAAGCAGGGAGAAAGGGGACACTGGGAGCCCCTTACCACTATTCATGGGAGAAAGGGGAACTTCCCCCAGCTTGGCTGCTCTCTGTGCTATCCTGTCAGCTGGACAGTCCCAGCCCTGTGGCAGGACCACTGTGCTCTGGCAGGGTGGGAGCACTGGCACAGAGGATTGGGCTGTCAGACAGGCAATGCTGGAGAGGAGGCAGGTGCCTCCCAAGTATGTGTAGGTAAAGTTTTGTGACAGAGGGAGGGAGAACCAGGTGCTGCACCCACAGGACCAGGTGCATTCCTGGATACAGCTCTGTTGGCATCCAGCTGCCTGCAGTCCCCATCACAGCAGGTTTTCCCTGTGCCTCCCCAGTGTTGTCCATGTCCTTCAGCTGTGATGGAGGGTGCTGCAGAGCCAGCCTGGACCTTCGCCCTTTTGCCACCCAGCCTTGTCCTGGGCCTGGCTCACAGCAGGGTTACTCTGTGAACATCTGCTTGGACCTGGCAGGACCTGGCAGGACCATGAAAGCCATTCTCTGGGATCAGAGTCTTGCAAAGTACTGTCACAGGCCGTGAATCCAGACCTGACTCCTGCCTGCAAGGCTGCAGCATGAGGGAAGGGCAATGGGTTCCTACAGGTGTGGCAGGTCTCAGAGCACAGGGCTGTATTACAATTGTTTATAGGTTTGTTTTCTCTTCAAGGCAGGGCTCAAACCAAGTCATGGCCCTGCCTTTGCTCAAGCAAAATGCATCTGCACCCTTGGTGCTTCCAGACTGCCTTCCTCTCCTCATACACGTGCAGCCCATCCAGGATCTGACTCTGGGAAGGGAACACCTGGCCACAACTCCACACTATCATGGGACAACCTGCAGCAGAGGCTTGTGACTTGTCCATAAGGAACAAACACACACATCCACGAAGGGGTCTGGGTCAGGGACCTTCCTCTCATGATACTGCCCTTGACTACCAGAGCTTTTGGCAGCCCTGACACAAGTGTAGCCTTTTTACAACCGCTTCTAATCAATAACACTGTAACAGCAGGACACAACTTTGGGCTCACAGATCACTCTGTGCTGTTTTTCATTTGTATAAGCCCTGAAGTAGAAAAAAAAAAAAAAAAAAAAAAAAAAAACAACCCTCCTGTGGTGAGCATGGGATCAGGGAGCTATCAAATGTCTCAGGTCACTTCCCCAGACAGAAGAGCCAAGAGCTGCCTGCTCAGAGACCTGTAAGATCCTCCTTCATTTTCTTCTGCGCAAGGGCTGTCCTTCCCGCTGACAAGAATGAGGAGAGAAGTAGCACAGACTTAAAGTGATGTTCATGTAATACATTATCTAAACATCACTACAAGTCTTAACTGCCGCTCTCTCAAAGGCGAAGGAAGTGCTGGGCAGCACAAGCATCACGGGGCAGGAGCAGCACAAGCCCCAGTTCAAAGAGAGACTTTGCTCTCCCAGCCTGGAGCTTCATGTCTTTCCCTAGCAGCATGGAGGACAGAGCTTGCCCTTGCCCAAGGGCAAGAGGATGTCAAGACATTTATCCTAGCCAGGTCAACTCTCTGGAGCCCCTGAAGAGCCCAAAAGCTCATGAGCAAGACGCTCCAGAGTACGGGCAGGGAAGTGGGACTGGTAGCATGAGACTCTCAACTTCCTTCATGGCCTTGAGCAGCTCTTACCTTGTGCAGCTGGGACACTGTTTGGAAGGAAGCTGCCTTCTTACGTTTCTCCTTGGTCCCTGGCTTGTGAGCTTCCTCTGTTGGGTTGAAATATGAATGAATTGTGTAAGTACTGCACTGTGTGCAGGACTCGGAAGCACCTCCAAACTGCCCTGAAAGTATCAGTGAAATCCCCAGAGGTGGCAAATGCTGCAATGGCATGAGATGGCTTCTAAAAAAATCCTCCCACATCACCCTGCTCTGGTTGCTCCCCTTTAGTAGTAACAGGGCTCTCCTTCACATGTCCATGTCACTTCTGGCAGGGCCACCAGGGCAGGGCCCTTCAGCACCCTGCAGGCACAGCCTGAGCCTGACCACCCACACAAGGCCCCTAGGTCAAGGCAAAGCTGCAAGTTCAGAGTCCCCAGGACACTCAGGTTTGTAAGAACCAGTGCAGAACTTCCCCTCACGAGGGCTGCTAGGCACAGGAATGAATGAGGCTGTAAAGGCAGTTGGGGCAGTGCACAAAGAGGCATGAGATTGTTCTCCACCTGAACTGGAGCCCACATAGTTCTCATACAGGGAGGCCAGCAGCTTGTTCTGGGATTTTTGGAAGACTGCCACCACTGTCTCATTCAGGGGGTCCTTGTTCTTGTCCAGCCACCCAATGATGTTGTATGGCACCTGCCACCAAAGAAAAGAGGCAAACGTAAGGACAGCCCAGCAAAGCAGGTGGCTAATACTGCAGGAGAGCTGGCAAGGGACGTACCACACCAGCGTAGTGCACCAGCTCAAAGTGGGCTTCATATTTCCGCTTTTTGTCTGGTCGGGGCTTCTGGAAGTTAGGTGACTTTCCAATATGGTTGTCATAGAGCTTGGCTTTGAATGACATGTCGGAGGCTTTCGGGAACATGCACTCCTCTTCGAGGATGGACAGGATTCCCAGTGGCTGCAGGGAGAAGGCAATATAAGGTCTGAACTCCAAGTTGCCAGGTGCCAGCCCAGAGTAGCAGACTGTCTCGGCTACTGGCCCATGTGACAGCAATGGCATGAGACATCTACCATGGGGCAAGCTATCCCTGTTCCTCTGATGTACCCCACCAGGCTGCATGGGCCGCTGCATTTCTCCAGGCAGCCAGAATAGGGTTGGCCAGGCCTTCAAGAACCAGGGGCTTTGCAGGTCTTTCAGATTGCCAGGGAAGGACACATCCTCTCCAGTATCCTGACAGGTATATTCTTTACCAAAAGAAAATTGAGTTTCCTCCATTTCAATGGTGATTTTTTTATACAAGCTGCTATGAGTTCACGAGCACCCCAAAGGTACAGCAAGAGGATAAGAATAAAAGGTCATCATTCAGTATTCTATGGGGGAAAAGTCCCCACCAGGTTTCATTGCTCACTGGTGGGTACGAACAGGAACCTGCATGTTTCACACGGCCAAAATTTGTGTCAAAAGGCCCCCATAGCCTGAAAACTCTGTGCTGCAAATGTAGAGAATATGGATCTGGGATACTTGTTTGGACTGGGAAGGGACTCCTTTCATTCCTGGTAGCAGAGCAGCCATCACCGTTCCAATGTTTGCAAACAAATGATCTAGCAGATGCACCATTTGTGTGCCCCTGTCTGCTGCTTTACCTTCTCAATCAGGTCGATACAAGCCTGCAGGTCCAGGCCAAAGTCAATGAAGACCCATTCAAT
This sequence comes from Tinamus guttatus, assembly GCF_059628265.1. Lineage (NCBI taxonomy): Eukaryota > Metazoa > Chordata > Aves > Tinamiformes > Tinamidae > Tinamus > Tinamus guttatus. The sequence goes on along the minus strand of NW_028289684.1, from coordinate 2,611,869 downwards.
GCCTTCTTTCTTGTACTCTTCCTGCTCCAGGACGAACATGTGGTGGTTGAAGAACTGCTGCAGCTTCTCATTGGTGAAATTGATGCACAGCTGCTCAAAGCTGTTGAACTGCAAAAATAAAACAGATCTGCTTCAGCAGGCAGAGCTCCATAGGTGACTGCAGTCACCTACTCCACTTTGCCTGGGTGTGAGGAGAAAGCTCCAGAGTAGGTAGCGAGGAGCTCCCTGAAGACTGGCCCACAGCAGTGTTAGAATAGTCCTTTGGTAGCTGCAGGTGTTTATTACAGATAAATTAATTCAGACATGAGCATTTTTTCTCATCAAGGCCAGTAGTTTCTTGGAAGAGATAACACTGGCAGGCACTGGCAGGCCCAAGTGTCTAATTACAACTTTCCCCTGACTCCATTGCTGGAGAACTCACGTCAAAAATCTCGAAGCCTGCGATGTCCAGTACTCCGATGAAGAACTGCCTGGCCAGCTTGGTGTCCAGGGTCTTGTTGATCCGAGTCACCAGCCACTTGAACATGCGATCATACGTGGCTTTAGCCAGAGCACCTACAGCGTAGACAACCTGCCAAGGTAAATGGGGGAGCAGGTCATGATAGGACTCATGCTCCTCCCTGTTCTTGTAGAAGCTACAGGCTGCATGAAAGGGCTTCTTCTGGCACAGAAAGGACAGGCTAGACAAATCCATAGGTTTTCAGCTACAGTATTTATACTGAGATTAGTTTCACATGCTTGCATCCACGTTCTTGTGCATCTGGCCTGCACTTAAGCAGTCTCCAAGGTGTTAGGATACAGACTTAGTCTAAAGACTATTTTTCAGAATCCCTGTGCATGGCAAAAGCCTATATTACAATGACTCCAGCCCTTAAATTCCTCTTGAATTTTATTTCAGGACAGGCTTGCACTATCCAGGCCTAGTTTGGGTTCCTAAGTGACATGGCTGAAATCCGACACAAAGCACTTTTGCTGGGTTTGAGCCTCTCACAAGCTCAGTTCTTTAGGTGAGAGCTCTACTATCCATAGCTAAACTCTTCATGAAAATGTGGCTGCCTCTGAAGCAGATCCACAGAGACTGAACCTTTCCTGGCCTTCAATCCAACCAAACTTTCAAAGATTCAGAATTGAGACTCCAGCCTTGGTTAATGTCCAAAATCATCCGCCAGTCCTGCTACCAACTTTCCCAGATCCTAAAGGCAAGTAACTGTATATACATCTTCTCATGATGACAACTTGCAAACCTAAGAGATTGAATTGAAGCATGAGGCACCACAGGAACCACAGGGGATTCACACACCAGTTTGAGCACGAAGTCCTTGTCCCAGCATACCCACCTGTTCCACATTCTGACCTTTGGTCACGTATTCATTGCCCACTTTCACGCGAGGATGGAGCAACCCTTTGATGAGATCAGCTGAGCTGATTCCCATGAGGTAGGCAGCTTTGTCAGCACCTGTGAAAAAGAACCAAAGCATGAGGAAGACAGAAATGGATGGCTTCTCGATCAAACTCTGAACAAACTCTGTTGTTTAACCTTCCCCAGAGCTGTCCCCAGTGTCTGAAGTGTGATTTCCTACCTCAGATACTGTATGTGAGATAGTATATTGTAAGAGAGGTTGTGGAGTCTCCTTCTCTGGAGATCTTCCAAACCCGCTTGGACGCAGTCCTGTGCCACGTGCTCTAGGTGACCCTGCGTGTGCAGGGGGGTTGGACTAGATGATCTCTAGAGGTCCCTTCCAACCTTGAGCATTCTGTGATTCTCTGTGCTGTTTGAAGACTGGTCTTCCCGCATGAGAAGTTACAGTTTAGAGAAGATCGCCTCAGCAGATCTCTTGCTGCTTAAATGTTTTTCAGTCTTCCACTTGTTTTCCAGTAGAAGGATGGACTTCATACAGTGAATTCACATAAAGTGAATTTGAACTGATCCTAAGAGACGTGATTTTCTTGCTCGTCTTTCACAGACTCTTGATAGTAGACCCCAGCTAGAATCTCTTGCCAAGGAGAATCCCTTCTGATAGATCAAAATCCTCTTTAAATAGAAGATAGCTACTGAATCTGGTGTCAGCATTCCTCAGGAAAGGAGAACTCTTCTTTTATGAATTTGAACATTATAAGATCTGCTCCAGGCAGTCATTTCTGCTGGATCCCTCTCTCAGGGAGGGATACCCAGTCATTTCTCAAGCCTTCCAGTTATGCGATAGGGCCAGGGCTCCCCCTTTCCCTGACACTATGCATTGGTCATGGAAACGGTCATACTGGAAAGCTGCTCTGTCCTTGAAGCTGGCTCTATGACGCCTTGGAGCCAGGCATGGTGCAAAAGCAATAGAAAGTATCCAAATTCTAACTTTTCTGGATTTTCAACATTTCTTTCTGTAGCCTCACTATTCTCTTAGACCTACATTTTGCACCAGCTTTTTCTACATACCAATCATGGAAATGTATTAATCAGCAGTTGTGTCCTACTCTAACTGCTCTTCGGGAGGCTGGGGCTTGGGTAGGGCTTATTACAGTGCACCCTAGGAGGAAGGAAACCAAAGAGCTCAGCTTGGCTGAACCTGGCAGCACAGAGACCAACTCACTTTCAGTGCCGTCAGCCTCTGCCTGCTCTTCCCGCTGCTTCTGCTTGAACTTCATGTTGCCAAAGTGCATGATAGCGCCCACTATTTTATAGGAGCCATATTTCTCATCATTGCTGAAGCCTAGGATGTCCATGGCATGCTGAGGAGAGACAAAGCAGCAGAGAGAGAACAAAGTCAGCCCTCTGAGGTGAAAAGGGAGGGCAGGTGCTCCCACCGTCTCCATAGGGGACTATATCCTGGGGTCTGTAGGCTGAGTGGGGCAGGGTGCTCTATCTGTGTGCACCTAGCTGAGAAATGCTGCTCTGTGGGATTTTAAAAGCAAGTCCAGCTCCTCAAAGGTCAAGCTGAAGGCAAAAGAACCAGGCTAGCAGCAACAAACAGGGTGCTTTCTGAGCTGAGCTTGCACAACCATCTCTCATCTCCTTACAGGACCTACAGGAGGTGTGCACGTACTGCAAGCCCTTTCTAAGGCTAGGGCCTGTTCTCTCTCTTTAAAAAGGGTTATTGATGGGATCTGAGACACTCCCCTCTTCCTTGCAGGCTCACAGTGTGTTCACAGTGACTGCAGTAAAACAGAAGCCCACAAGTAACTTCAAGAGGGACACAGAAAAGCAGGGACATGTCCCCGCTGTCCGCCCAGAACAGGGGTTGGTTCTGAGGCCCTTGCCCAAGGCCCACGCTCGGGCTGCGCAGTGGGAAGGAAGTGCACATACATCTGTTGCCATGAGTTCCTCGCCATCATCCAGGTTGTCCACAGTTGTTACGCCCTGGGAGCAGAAGTGGTAGTCAAAGGGGTTGAGGGACAGCAGCAGCATATCTGTGATGGGGAAGACATGCAGGGAGTGAGATCAGTCTGACAGAAATGCACATGGGAGAGAATGGTAATCTTGGATAAAGACGAAAGGGTAAGGCTCTAACCAAAGCCTTTGGGCCCACCAAAGTGCAGGTTTTGCCTTTTAGACCCTTAAGCGGCCCCACAGCCCTTGGAGGGAAGCTTGTGCCAGCAGAGATCTCTGTAGTAACTTCTAGGGGAAGCTACTTCTCCTCTTCCTGGAGAGGCTGCTGAACTCCAAGGCACCATGCTTGGAGGTTGCCCTCAAAGGCCCAGGAGAGCACAGCCTAGCTGGGCACTTGAACTGGACTCTGCCAGTACTGTCTGCACAAAAGCCTGAAAGTTCCTTTTCCTTCCCCATTCAATGTATTTCCCCATTTCCCATTCAGTGCATTTCCTTCTAGTGCCTCGGGTTTTCATTTTCCCCAGCAGCCTGGGGCACACTGTGCTCTGCTCATCCCCTTCCCGGCGACAGGGGCACCCTCCTCTCCAGGGCTAGAGGGCGACGGCTTTGCCAGGTGCTGCTTGTCCCTGTCCCCCACAACACAAAGGTCCGTTGCAGGTTGTGTGTCCCAACTCCGCCTAGCAAAAAAATATGGCTGAAAGTACCAAAGGGGTCTATTTGGAAGAGACTGAAACTTTGTTGGGACCGAACACCCTGAGTTGGGCCTCTGAAGCTCAAACCCTACCTCTGCCTAGCTCTGCGCAGCCACTTAGTCTGTTGTTATCTGTGTTCACTGGCTTGCAAAGTCCCCTGGTATCTCTCAGCCGAAGTCCTCAGGTTTGTCCCAAAGCAGAATGGGACAGTGAGGGGTCTCAAACCAAACTGTACGATGGAAAAAAATCACTTCCTGCCCAGTTCTCATCAGGATGGAGAAGGGATGACTGCCTAGGCATGGCCCGTGGCTGGTATCACCCACTATGCTGACCTCAACTAGGAGGCACTCCCTGGTAGAACAGTCTCTGCAAGCTCAGATGGGCCCTCACAGAGGGCCATTTCTTCTGTGACTGTGCCTCCAGCTTGCTATCTTGGGACATGGCTTGGTTGAGGACTGATTTAGAAGTTGCCATCCATGCCCTTGTGACCACCAGATAAGATTACTGCTCTGCACCACTCACCAGACCTGCCTAATAAGGTATTGCTGTGGAGCCAGCAGCAGGCTCAAGAGCCCACAGCCCAGAGGCTGACCACCCCGGGGGATCATGTCAACCACCCTTCTGCAGCGTGGAAAGGTCTCCTGTGCACTGTGACCTGGCACCTGGGGCGTAAGGCTGCTCAGAGCACAAGAGATGGCCCCAGGGCAAAGCCAGGGTGAGCTGGGACTGTCCTGGGGAGCACATTCAGGGCATGTCTAGGCTGGGGTTACTGCTGCGAGTGGGCCGTGCAGCTGTTTCCAAGCTCGCTTTGAAGCAGGTCATCTTGCAAGGGTGGCAGAAGGAGCTCGGAGCTCGGGACAGGCTGGAAAACACGTCCGCTACCACAGGATGGGTGAAAATCCAAGGCGCACTGCTGAGCTCAGTGCTGTACCAGCCACGAGACGAGGAGTCTCCGTGCAAGGCAGCCCAGCAAAGTGCAGTCCCAGCCTGTGCACAGATCCTGAGCGACCACCTCTCTCCTCCCAGACACTCACAGAAAAGACTCGAGTTTGGCTTCTCAGTCTGATTGTGAGGATAAAGAAGGCTGGGCTAGATGCCTTCCTGAAGTCCCTTTCAACCTGAATTATCCCACAGATCTGCAATCCTAGGTGGCTAGCAAAGCCTTTGAGGGCAGTGGCTCCAGGGTGAGCCAGGGCTGTTCAGCCCCTGGAAAATCAAGCTAGCAAGAGGTCTTCCTGGCTTTTTTTTCAAGGAGTCACACTGTAAAGGCTGTGCTGCAGCTTTGGTTGCCTTACCTTGCAGCTCTGGTTTCTTCCCAGAGAGGATCTGGTAGTAGATATGGTAGCTTCGCTCTTTGGGTTGCTGGAAAATCACTCTTGATTTTTCCAGAAGATCTAGAAGTAGATAGGGCAGAAGGTTTAGAAAAGGACTCACACTTCCCTGAAGTCAACCCAGCATCAGCACAAATAGCAGGACTCAAAATCTTTCCTTCTGCAGCTGGCACACGTTTACTCACAGATGTCAATGTCTGCAGAGGCCAACTTCCCTGAGGGGCCAAAGTGGATCCGGATGAACTTGCCCTGAAATATTCATAAGGACGTGAGCATTGGGCTTGTCTAGACAGGTACAATGCAAAACAGTTCCTAGAAACCCAAGAATTTGGGCCAAAGAGCCTCTCCTTTTTTCCCAAGATACAATATGGATATCGAAGACACCTGCAGTTGATGAGCTCAACATCCCAGAGCAGATTCAAAGTTGGACTTGGCAAAAGGGGTGTCTTTCCCAGCTGTCTTTCCCAGCACTGGTGCTCCAGGCTGTGGTTACTGCCCCTCCTCACCCTTTGGTCCTGCAAGGCCCCACTTCTCTCCACCACAGCCTATGACAGCGGGGTGATTCATTCTGCAAGCACACCATTTCCTGGGCTGATTTAACAAGGGGAAGCCTGGCCCAGCAGTTCAACCCCACTAGGTATAAAATCTAGCTTCCTTCTACGTGCCTTGGGCCCACACTACACAAAATCCCACAAATGACGTCTTCAGTTTACATAAGCACTGCACGTTAGCTGTCTCTCCTGCTAAGACACTTACAAAACGTGAGGAGTTGTCATTTCTTATGGTTTTGGCATTGCCAAAAGCTTCCATAGCTGGGTTTGCCTCAATGATTTGGTCTTCAAGGGTGCCCTGGAAAACAAAACCAAAGGATGCATCAGCTCCCCTTCTACCAGAGGGGACCAACGCACTGGGGAAGCAAGTGGTGCTCCTGAACACGTTATCCTGCTCTCCTCAGAGTCTGCTGGTGCTCAGGCATCAACTTGGTTCACGGAGGGGATGCAGATGAGTTCTGCGATTGACACAGCCTGATTTGGCAGCAATACTCACTGTGGGCTTTTGTTTACTAAACTTGCCCATCCTGAGATCTAGGCTCTCCTCTGCACAAAGAAGTCCTGAGGCACTTTCTTAAGCTGCTACAATTTGGAAACTGAGAGCAAGGGCACGTTGTCACGAAGCAGTCCGAAATATTTCAGGCTCTTTGACTCTCCCAGGCATTTTCCCTTCCACCAAACCCAAGTCTTGGAGGGTCTGAATCACAGTATATTATGAATGGACTCAGAAAACAGCTGTGATTTATTACTCTCTACAGCAACTAAATACACAGCAAGGCTTTCTGTGCCAAGAACTCACCACGGATCCCTGCTGGCAGGACCCACTAAACTCACTGGAGATCTTTAGAGCAAACCCCAAATTACCCCCATCCTCCCAGATTATTTTTCCATTCCTGTTTCACTAGCATAGTTCAAAGATAAAGGGCAGCCTTCATGTAACAGGGGCAAAGCAGGAGAAGAACTGTAGGAGAGACACACGAGACTCACGCCAGGCCACACGAAGGACAGAGGGGTTTGATAGGAGGAGGAGAGTTTGGTGGCACAGGCACCTGTGAGATCTGGGGCCCAGGATTTTCCATGACGGGGTCTTTGAGTGCCAAGCTCTGACTTACATTATTATCCTGCTGTCCCTCTGATAGGGAACATCAGACCTGGCCCCTGCCTGTCCGTGCACTGGGGGGACTGAGCTGTCATGTCAGAGGGTCACGACTGCTCCCAAACTCCACAGCTCTGGGCATGTGAAGGGCAAAAGAGCCAGAGAGCAGCTGTGACTAACAGCTTTTCTAACAGGCTGTATTTTGCTACCTAGATATCCTTTGAGCTGTGATCTTTGAATTTAGCCTGATCAAAAATTGCCTTTTCTGTTAGGTCCCATAGGGGCTGCCCTAGAATGCCCAGAAACAGCCCCCAGGTATCTCACTCTTAGTAACACTTTGCTCGAGTGGCCTAATACTCGTGTATTAATGACCATTTGCCATCCAGTAGAGTACTGCATGCACTGGATTGCATGCATTAGCCAAAGGCCATCCCCAGTGCTTGGATAGAAGCTGGGATCAGAAAGGTGGGAAGTCATGAAGAGGTGAAATCCCAAAGCCTCAAACTATGGAAAAGTGGGAAACATAAAGCCAAGCAAATAACTGCAACACTGCCCAGGTTGCACCAAACCCAAAGCTGCCTCTCACAGGCATCTCCCATGCCCTTGACGTAGCTAAATTTTGCCTCAACATTCAAGATCGGGAGTCTGTAACACTTACCCCAGTTTTAGTGGCAAGAGCTGCCTAGAGAAAGGAAAGAAAATTGCCTTTAGAAATCCAGAAAAGCCAGGCAGGAACCACAAGAAGCATGATCAGAAAAGCAGGACACGAACACTTAGTGCCAAAAAACGTCCAAGAGGAAAAAAAAATTTGAAGGATTAAACATTTTAAGAAATGCCAAAAAGTTGTTAAATAGATTAGCTCAAGAAAAAGAAGAAATGCATCAAAAAGCAAGAACAGTTAAATCCAAACCCAAAGAAGAGGAGAGGAAAATAATGCTGAGGAAATGCTCGTCTGACAAGTAAAGCAGCCAGTTTGCTTCTGCAGGGAAAAAGCAGGCTGGAGCCACAATGTATCAAGAAGAAAGAAGCAATTGCAAGAGCAGCTCCAAAATAACCAGCACCAAAGAAATGCAAGAATCAAATCAAGAGCAAGAAAAGCACAAGGTGGAAAATGATCAAAATGAACAAAAGAAAAAGAAAAAAGGAGAAAGAAATGGATAAAAAGCAAGGCTTAAAAGAGACAAGGTGGGAAATGGCTGATTTGCTCCATTTCTTTAATGCACCTTAAGGCGATCATTGGTGGTGTGTTGGAGGAGAAAGAGAAGATACAGTAGATACAGAGGGGCATCTGAAATACCTCTTACAGGCTGCTCAGATCGAACTGCCACTTAAAAATACCCATTTCCCCCTGAGCAAAATAGTTTCAAGCCTTGCTTGTTCAAAAGTCAGGGTAAAAGCCAAGCCCTGGGTGGGTCATACCAAAACACGCTTCCAAATGCAAAAAGTCAGGGGAAGAAAAAAAAAAAAAGCAAGAAGACGAAGGGGAAAAAAAAGGAAGAAAACAGCAAGAATTGGTTTCAAAAGAAGGGCTTACTACTTTCTTGCCCGGTGTGTCGCCCAAGGCTGCGACAATGGCAAAGTACTGAATGACCCGCTTGGTGTTTACAGTCTTACCAGCACCAGATTCTCCGCTTAGAGTAACAGAAATACACAGATCAACGACATGAGGCAAAGAACAAGCACAGCTTTCAGCAGAGGCTTTGCCAGCCTGCCAGGGCTGCCCAGCCACCCCCACACAGGGCCAGGTAGGGGAAGCCAGGGACAGGAGCAGGCCGGAGCCACCAGCATCCTCCAGCCCAAGCAGCTTGTGCAGGACCCTCCGCGGTGGCAGGGACTCCCAAAACCACACAAGGAAAACCCTGCTAGGACAGAGCCATGTCCTGCACAGCGAGGCTGCTGTGAAAGGGGCCTTTGCCATCCTCCGGGAAGGGAGTCAGCTGGCAGAGATGGCCACGAGGCGCGGAGCTGTGCCGAGCTCTGCCTCTCGCTGGGCAGGTCGCCCTCACCCCAGGGCTTCAGCTGTCCCCGCTCGCAGGACACGGGCCCTTCGCTGATAGTTTCAGCACGCTCCGCTTTGTTGGGGTTCTTGGAAACATGGGGCGGCCCCGGGCGGGCGCCGGGCTCCTCGGGCCGGGCCGGGGCTGCGCGGGCAGCCTGGAGGCCACGCTGAGCTCATGCCTATAGTTAGCGGCTCTCCTATTGTAATCCCAGATCACAAAGAGCGGGGAGGGGGGGCGTTGGAGCCCGGCATTTCTCCGCAGCCCCTGCGTTACCTAATTAGGCTATGGCCGAGGCTAAAAATGTCCCCGGCTCCTGGCAGCAGCGTAGGGTCCTTTAGAGTCCTTTATATAGCCCTTATCTGTATGTCACTTGAAATTAACCTGGCCTACCTCCTCCCACATCACCCCGGCCTGTCTCCTCCTCCCGCATCGCCCCTCCGAGCACAGGCGCCATCTCGGCCTCCACCTCTGCTGCCTCAGCCGGTCTCCGCGGAGCCGGGGCCTGGCTGCGGACCCACCCGTCCCAATGCCCGGCCACGATTCCCCAGGAGAGGAGGGCAGGCCCGGGCCCTCCTGTGGATGCCGCCCGGCCCAGGGGGTCGCCCCATGGCAGGCGTTGCAGCTGTCAGAGGGGTTCTGAGGAGCCTGCGTGGGGCTCTGTCACCTGGCGCGTCCAGCGGGAAGCTTAGCAGGCCAGGCTGGCGGGGCCGGACAGCTGCCCAGGGAACGCAGAGGGGCCCGGCTGGGTGGCACTGCTCAGGGGACACTCATCACCGCACGGGGGCTACCAGGGACCTCAAAGGCTGCTCAGACCCAGGGAACTTAGCAGCAACCAGCTCTAGAGGCACAGAGAGGGAAAGGGCCACTTACGTGATGAGCATGGACTGGTTCTCGCGGTCTGGAAGAGAAGGAGCAAACGTCCAGCTGAAACCCACCAGCCCAGAAGGAGACAAGTATTGCCCAGAGCCTGCCCTGAACAAGATCCCACCGCTCACACTTAGCACAGCTCAGGCACCTTCACAGCACGTTTCACCCTATCCCGCTTGGGGATTTCAGTCTCATAGAGGGAGCCTCACAGACCATCCCTCTGTCCCCACCTGCCAAGATTCTGCAGCAGGGAAAGCACCAGCCGCTTCTTCCCTTCGGAGGCTGCTCTGCTGGCTAAGGGGCTGGATCCTATCCCCTGCCTTGGCTGTGACACAGTGCAACTGGCCCGCATGGACACTGGCCCTCTGTCTTTTCCGGACGTGGAATGCCCTCTGCATCTTTTGGGGTTACAATGTTTTTCTGGAGCTGATGAAGAGCTGACCAAGCTCTGACCCAAATCCACGTCCTGAAGGTCCCAGGCTGACCCTAGCATCAGCTCCTACCCCCTCACAGCTGGTTTTGGGGGCTGGTGGGAGGGTGGGGAACTCACTGCGCAGCATGTCGTTGTAGGCGTTGTCCGCGATGGAGTAGATGTGCGGGGGGGCCTCGGACCTCCGCTTGCCCTTGTAGGCTGCCACCACGGGAGCCGTGTAGACAGGAAGCCACTTGTATGGGTTGATGGTGACACAGAACAGGCCAGAATAGGTCTGAAGGCAGAAAGAAGACAACTGAAGGACACCTGGAGTCACGTGCACAGCCCTGGCGAGGCCCAGGATGTCCACCCTGCCCCTGAGGAGGCTCCCCCCGTCCCTCGTGGAGAGATCCTTGCACCAGGGAGCCGGCCATGGGTCGGGGGTGCCATGGGGCTGGCGCAGACACTCTGCCAGGCTGGTCCCCAAGCGCCTCTCCACATCCCCTGCCTCACGTGCCCCAGCGTGGGTGGCTTACATAGATCATCCAGTGGGAGTAGCGGCGCTTCAGGTTGTACAGCACGGAGGCCTCGTTGAGGTGGGTCAGCATGGCCATGTCTTCGATCATGTCGAACTTGGGGGGGTTCATCTGCTGCAGCTCGTCCTCCTTGACGACCCGCGTCTGCAAGAGGAGGGAGAGAAGAGCATCAGCCTGATAACATGTAATGCGGCACCGTCTTCTGCTCGGGGAGATTTCTGGTTCCTTTGGCAAACAGCTGAAGTGTGTACCCCATCACTTACAACTGGATTTATTTAATCCTGTAAATCCATGTGCTGGCAAACTATCACATTACATATCTGGCCTGAATGGAAGAAACTCAATTTAGCAAATGGTCCTGTTAATATAGCGTAAGTAAAACCCTTCAAAGAGATTTTTTTTTAACATGTGAATATTAAGTCCATGGTGATTTAGATGTTAAATGCAGGAAAGTGGAAGGAGGAATAAAGGCGAGGTTATTTTTGCTGAAACTGCTTTGATTGAAAATGCTAATCTGATGAAAGTAGGTGTAGTTTAATATTTTGCAAATCCATGACATTTTGAAAAAACAGCTTCATGGGGGAGCAGCAGAAAAGGTTAGATAACTGTTTTCATCTGCAGAAGCCAAAGAATAGATTTTTAATCCCAGCATCTTAAAAAAATCAAAGTAAACTTTACAAACTGACAAATTTGACAAATTTGATTTTGGGGAGTCAAAAAAGTTTCTAATTTTTGTCCCAATTTCAGAACAAAGTATTTTCAAAACTTGACATTTTTTCATAGAAAATTATGTACATTTCCCTTAGTTTAGGCAAGTAGGGGGCGGGAAATGCTCATTGTCTGGTCAGGACTTCATTCTGTTTTCCAGTTTTACACCCTCATAAGCCTCTGTTGCTGCAATAGCCTTCCCCAGGTGTGCAACTCCCCGAGCCAAGAAATAAATACGGGTTAAGCTCATTTGTGGTTATTTGGACCAGGCATTACCTTGACAAATACCAGTTGACCATTGCTTCTTGATCACTGCTGGAAAGCTGGAGTAACACCACGAAACACAACTGGTGTCGCATCCAGCCACCCTGTTCTTTAATTCTGCTCACTTTGGGAAGTTATTCCTGGCTGGGGCAATGAGAACAGCCAGCAGACCAAAAGAGGGAGAGCAGAGCTCGGCATCTGGCCCAAGGCACGTAAAAACACATTTATATTTGCCAAAGAACAAGTCCTTACTCATCCTGGTGCTCGCAGAGAACGGCACATTCACACTTTGCTCGGAAACCTGCTTTCCAAAGAGCACTGCTCTGCCTTACGCTGGTGCAAACGCCGGTTGCGAGGAGCAGGATTTGGCCCCTCACCTTTTGCATCGCAAAGGGCTGCTCCGGAGCGTGCGCGTCCTTCGCCAGCCCATCCATAGCGGGGAGCACGGCTGGGACTTGCGCTGGGGAAGCCCGGCCACCCTCTCCGATCCCTCTCGCGGGGTGGAGGGGTTTGGAAAGCAAACATCTGCTGGGGGCACGCGGAAGCGTTGACACGCTTGGAGAGAAAGTTGTCTGCGTGTCCTGGCACACCACAGTGTGACAAGCAGCACGGTGCCCCGCGGGGACGAGCGGCTGCGGAGCGGGCAAGTGTTATCAGGAAGAGCTCAGCTAGCTGCAGACACGATCTCCTCTCACATATCCCCCTCGGCACACATTCTTACCAGTCTTTGAGAAAGGGAAGACTTTGCTTACTTGCTTGTCTTTGGTTTCCACAGTGACTTTGCCACCAGAAACTTCCTTGATTTCTACTTCAATGTAAGCGTCTTTCTCATCCGGGATCCACGCTCGCTTCTTTCCTTAAGGAGGAGAGGAAAAAAAAAAAAAAGAAGGGAAAGGGGAAAATATCAGATTGAAATGGAGGAAACCATTTGTCAAATCAAGGCCACACAGATGCAGTCTGATTACATGGGAGGACAATCATAATTCTTTCCTATCTCTTGGTCAGAGGAACTGGGATTTCTCTGTTCTTTCATGTTTGTCAGTCGTTTAATTTGCCAAAGTCAACCTTTACATTGGCAGACATCTGCTGCTCAATGTATGCCTGCATTTGGAACGTCACGAAGGAAAACACGGTTTAGAGGAAGCAAACCCCTTATCTCTTAAGTTGCTCCTCATTTGCTGTGTTGAGATAGGTGCAACACAGAGTATGTGCTTGTCGACAGAGCCCAGTAACACTCTGGGCAGCAGGAAAACCAGCCACAACAGAGTGGGGAGGCTGGGACGGAGCAGGAGGGCTGCAGGGCGAGCTCTGGACACCTCCAAAGGGAGATGGAGATGGAGACGACTTCACCATGGTACTTAGTGTTCAGCCTCCATTCTCCTGGCCACCACGGGGACTGGGGAAGGTAACAGGCCACCTTCCCTTTGCACCTCAACAGAACAGGGGGAATAGTCAAACCCCTATTTCCTATTTCTGAGATCTTCTTGTTCTCCAGGGTGGTGGGGGCAGTTCCCGCATCACGAGCCCTGTTGGGCTCAGCCACGCTGGTTAGGGGACAGGGAGAGCCACGGCCAAGGGCTCCCTTGGAGGCTGTGCTCGCTGGGCTGCAGCCTCCTCAGCGCTTACCATCAAACGGGATCGTCTGGAGCTTCAGCTGCTCCGTGTAGCTTTTCCGGAGGTACTCAGCAGCCTCCCCAAACTCGCTCATGTCTAACATGGACATCTTGCCGGGCTGGAGGGCGAAGGCTTGTCAGCAGCAAAGGAAGAGTGAAAGGCACCTGAATGCTGAAAGGAGGGAAAGGAGAAGGAGTGAGCGCAGAGAAAGCACCCAGCAGTGGGCTGCCACCTAAGAGAAATGCAGTAGCCAAACACGCTTTTAATTTCAGAGAGCAAGAGAAGACAGCGACAACAATACCGGCTAATAATAACCATAATAAAATGCAATTACGGATATGCCCTGGGCTGCCAATCCCAGCTGCATGCCCTGTATCGCTCTAGCGTTGAAATCTATGTTCACATTTTGGAGGTCAACAGAGTGCCCTTTTCTTTATAAACTTAGCTAGAAACTGTTGCAAGTTGGCAACCCTGCTGGAGCAGCAGCACCCTGCGCAAAACCCGGGTGAAGACCCGGGTCCTCATTCCAGAGCAGTGGTGCAGAACAACAAAAGCGAGGGTGGAAGCACTAAGCCTTGAAAAATCCCTTCCAGAGGGACAGCTGCTCGGAAAGGCGTTTTTATGACATTGCTTCCTCTTATCCATCTCACGCGAGAGCACACAGCAAAATGCCGAAGCGCCGCAGCTACCGCGACCGTTGTGACCCCCTTGCCAAAACGCACCGACCACAAGAAAAATGCCCTCAAATGGGTCTGTGCTGCCCTCCCCTGTGCCGCCATGCCGGCCCGAGCGCCCCTGCCCGCTGGGAACGGTCGCCCAGTCAAGGCGAAGCGGGTTAGCAGCGCCCGCGAGCGCGCGCAGACATGCTCCTTGCTACCAACCTCGGCGGTAGGGCTGAGTGGCTGAGTGCGCGCCGCAAAGCCCCTTTTTATTGTGTCTGTCAAGGTCAGAGTGGGAAAAGATATGTCAGAAATTCCCATGTGTCATGTCCCCACAGCTCCATTGGTGCTGCTGTCCCACTGCCCGGAGAGACACAAAAGGCAAACTTCGCTTTTATCTCTCGGCAAAGGCAGCCTGGTTATTTTTACTCCCGTATTGTCAGGCGAGTACAAAGGCAGAGCGAGAGACTCGGCAGCTCTGCGAGGCTGCCTGCGCCCGCCTGCTCGCAGGGGAGCGGGGCACAAGAGCTCGGCTGCTGCTTCTCCTGCTTCTCCTGCTCCTCTCCTCACCACCCTGCCTGGGAACCACTGCCTGGCCAGCCCCTGTGAACCACAGATCCGTTCCAACCTGTCCCCCGGCTCAGCTTCGGCCCCTCCATGACCGCGCTCCCCAGGCCAAGCAGGAGGATCCCCGGGTTCAGCCTCTGCTACCGCATGACCTTCCCCTCCAAGGGCTCTCCTGCTTCACCGAGGGATATCAGCCGCATCCCGCATTTAACAGATTTCACTCACACTACAGTTTGATTTTCTGGTTAGAAGCAAACGCAACTCAACAGTTTTCTAAGAGGGGCTCAGCCGCAGGGCCAGGGCAGCTCCCAGCTCTGCTCCAGTGCCCAAGCTCTATGTTGGCCTCAGCTCACAGCAAAACCAGCCCAGCTGTAAGCCCTGATCCTACACCATGATGTCCTTTCCAAGATGAGAAGTGCCCAAGGGCCGTCTCCGCCACGTTCAGGGAGGAGTAATTTTAGTTGCTGGCATCCTCACCCCCCAGGCACAGTGCTCATCTTCCCTGGTGCGGAGGGCATGATCCCATGGTGCGGACAAGGTGGCTTGGAGCCCATTAGGATAAAGCACGATATAAGCCCATATCTCCACGTCCTGCGGGGCACTCTCCCACCAGGCTGGAGGTCAACCGTTGAGTGTCTTCATCCAGATCTGGAAAGAGCCTTGGTTCATGGTGCAGAGCAGGACACTGTGGGCACAGGCACACGTGTCTGCTGATCCTCTTGGGGAGACACCAGGGATGCAGGCACTGAGACCTACTTGTCCATGACATCCAAGAGGCAAAGAGTGTTCAACTATGCCAAGATGGCAGTGGAGAGAGCCAGCAGAAGAAGGGTAGCGTCCTGAAGAACGCCGTGGTGCACACAAGCCTTGGTTGACCGCGGTTCCTCTGAGGTTAGCCCAGGGGTCTCCTGCCTCACTGTCATGAGCTCGGAGTCAGATTTCCACCCACGTCCTGGCGGGGCCTAAGGCCTTTGGCGGGTCCGGTGCCAAGTACCTCTGCCACGAGTGCCCCAGCAGTGGGATGAGCTCTCAGCCCAGGCCCACCAGCTGGCCCAGCCTCACACATTCTTCTCAGGGCATGTACCCGCCCTGTGCCCTGCTCACCCCCTCCCCTGCCTTATCTTTAAAGCAATTTTATTTTCGGAGATTCCTTCTACTGTTCCTTCTGTTAGTCGTAGTTTCTTTCCCTCTTTGAAGATGTTCCAGCAGGGTCCATCAAAGGCCAAGCAGATCTATAGAAAGGGAAATGTGGAATGGTCACTCCAGCAGCTGCTAAAATGTACTTCCTTTGGGTTTGGGCATTTCTAAGCTGGAGGTTGTGATGTGGTTTTCAGTACAGTAGGAAGCTCATCCTCATATTCCTGGTAAGGCCCATGCTCTGCTCTGGTCAGACAGGTGTAACGTGGGCATCCTGAGTGGGGCATCTATGGAAGGACGTTTGTATGAAGCTCCTACGAAACCCACAGGCATAACCAAGAGCCTATGACCTCCAGCGTGAGCAGAGAAGAGCTTACTTTGGGCGGCTGGTCCCTGAAGCAAGCAGTTTGCCTGAATGTTACACCTGCCCTGTGTGACCATCCCAGCTGAGGAAACATCTCCCTTGGCCCTTGCTGGGCCATTTGTCCCTCTACAACTCTGTGCTTGACCCATAGGGATCCCATGGCAGGATGGAAGAGGAAGGAGCTCCTGTATTTTGCCCTTGAGGACAGCAGAAGCTTTGGTCAATGGAATATGACACCACCAGCACTAGGCTACAAAGCTGCCCCTTCACTGAGCAGCATTTTGCAGCTGGATCAGCTCCTACCCAATCCCAGCAGAACCAGAAGGTTGTCCAGAGCCCAGGCAGCCTCTCCAGCCTCTCCAGGCTGCTCCCTGACCCCACAGGAGGAATGTTTCCCATTAGCAGGTTCTGATAAGTGGCAAGAAGAAGAATTACTCTACGTGTCAGACAGTTTGCTAGAGGTTTCTACACTTAACATATCAACACTATCAGCTTCCTGAAATGCGCTGGAGGGGACTGTGAAGGCTCTGATTAGATAGAGACAATCTGCAAAGGGGCTATTTCAGGCATATTTCCATCGAGCGAGAATGTCTACTTACAGGGAGACAGGCGAGGGTGACAGGCCAGGCTGACGACGTCCCTCTGGCTCAGCCTGGCCACACAAGCCTGTGGATGCAAGGCTCCCTCCAAACACCAAAATCCAGGATGTGTTTTCTAGGAAGCACTTTTTTTCCCCAAAAAAGCGATCCTCCCTTCTCGGACTGGGGCAGAGTCTAGGCTACAGTTTGCACCAGGGACTGTTTCTAAGTTGTCTTCCTTTCCCACAGCCACATCCCACCAGAGGGAGAGAGAACAATCCCAATCCCAGCTCTGCTGTTAATGCATCCCTCAACACAAGCAGAATTATTCTTGAATTTACAGGCAGAAGAGTCAGGCCTGGCTCTGGTTAGAGAGGAGAAGAGGTGATGGTCTTGGTGGGATGGTGTCAGCTTCAGAGGAGGTCTATGAGACTTTTTCTCGTGCCTGGCAAGAAGCGGCTCAAGGAGAGGAATGGAGCCTTGGCACAGCTGCAGGGAGCCAAAAGAGGCACCCGCAGGGTTCAAGATGGGGCAAAGAACTGAACCTGTTCATCTCAGCGCTCCCTAGGCCCTTCCAGCTGCCTGGACACGCTGGGACACTGGGAATATGCTCTCACCCATCCTGAACTGGCTGCCCTTTGGATGGGTGCGCCCATGGATGAGGTGCTGCCTTTATAAACCCTCGGTGAAGTACAGGAACTTGCTGCTGCTGTGAGAACCTCTGCGCTGCGGAAGCAGCTCAATATGGCACGAGGCTTGCAGAGCACGAGGGTGCTGAGCACTGAGCTCTCGGCACCGCAGGGGCACTGCAACATGCACCTGCGGGCAGGCGAGAAGGAGAGAGCCCCCACGTGAGTATCAGAGCCAGCAAGACAACCTGGAGACTAGGAAAAGTGCGGAGTTTTTGTGTGCTCATTTGGAATTCACCAGCTTTGGGTGATGTTTCTTCTTCTGAGAGACTGGCACTGAAGAGATCCAGGTTGCATTTAAGAAGGAAGGTTGTACCAAACACTGTAAAAATCATTCTGCTCATCAGAGGAATGTGTTAGCTGACCCCAGCCAAGAGGCTTGAGGTTTTGGCAACGTGTTTCAAAAAGAGATGAGAGAAAAGACACCCCTGGCCATTCACTTGAACACTTAACAGCACCTTGACTGCAGCCGGCTTGCTGGGACAGGCCCCTGCACACAGCAACAGGGCAGAAGAAACCTTGAAAAAGGTACAGGGAATGAATGGCAAGAGACTGGCTGGCAGCTGTAAGGCAGGGCTGGTTCCTTTGACCCCAGGTCCTTTCCAGTGCTTTAGTGAAGCAGTTCTGTTTCCAGCCAGGAAGGGAATTCCCTTTTGTCTGAAGGGAATTCTTGCAGCAAGGAAATAAAACAAGAGGGTTCCCACAGAGGAGGGGTGCAAGGGGCAACAGCAGTTGGTGTATGTTGGTTTGAGTGCAAGATCAGCATCCAGCATGGAGAGGACCACGGGGGTAACTGAGCATGGAGGGGGCAAATAACTGCTCGGGAGGCAGGTGTTGGCCCAAGCCCAGAAAGACCAAACCCAGAGCTGCCTTGGAGCACCAAGAGCTGTGGCACTTGCGTGCCAAGGCTTGACAGGAGCTTCTGATGCCTCTCCGAAGGGTAACTCCGTCAGCAGCTGGGCCTCCGCAGGACACCGCTTCCCCGCAGGGCCTGCAACGGGGCAGAGCACCAGGAGAGCCATGATCACATTCCCAAAACTTGTGGAGACAGAGGCTGCCGGGGCACAGATAGCCACGCACGGGATGCCTCAGCCCAGAGACTCCGCCAGCTCTTTGCAGATAGCACCTTCCAGGGGCAGCGGAGGGTAACAATGGTTGGAAATCAAGACCCAATGCAGCTGTGAGGCTGTGAGGGAGGCACAGAGCTCAGATCAGAACCGGCACCAGGCCATGGTTCTGCAACTCCATACTTGGGATCTGTCGTTCTTGGAGCAACCTAATGGGTTCTGGTTTCCCAGCAGTTTCCATGTGCTTTGGGATTTGGGAGCAAGAGGGAAGGTGCTGCTCCACCTCTTTGGCTCCACAAGACCATGTAGGGAGTGTTTCCTTCCTGTTCTGACCCAGCTCCTCTGCACTGTGGCCCTGCAGATACATTATCACAGTGAACAACCCAGCTGCTCACAGAGCTTCAGCCCCATCACAGCCCCCTGCTCTCTCCACTCCTCACACACCTTTCCCTGGCTCCATGGAAACCTACATTAGGAATGTGTGGAGAAGATAAGCTGATGAGAAGTGGCATCACTGGGACTTGCTGCTTGGTTCAGCACTTGCTGCCTTGGCAGAAGCCATGGCTCTGCTCTCCTGGCCCATCTAACCAGCTTTCTGCTTGTTGTTGGCTTGTTGTTCTGCTTGTTGTTGGAGGGTTGCTTGCCCTCCCTGTGCCGCTGGGTCACCCAAGATCCCTACTTGATCAAACTCAGTTTATCTAGTGACAAGGGACAATTGTTCAAGGTGCAGTGACAACAAATACAAGAAGCTTCTCACAGTACCCATAGGCTTGGGCCCTGCTCAAAACTGGCTGCACCTGGGAGGTTCATGCTGCTCCAGCTTTGGAGAAGGCTGCTCCACGCCAGTAGCTGAAGGCTTTGCTTTCTCCACGCTGCGTTCAATGTCCAGTGCCAGGTTTGCACTCTAGTCTGGATGCACCCTAGTGGGATGGCATCTTTCAGAGAACGTTTCTCCTACAAGATGCCCCTTGTCCCTAGACAAGCCCCTGGACGATGGCTTATAGACCCCAGGGTGGCCTTGTGCATCCCAGTGCAACATCTGAGCGGGCCACAAGCACAAAGCTAATGCCACTGTCTGTTTGATGGCCAGCTCCTGCAAACCTGCCCTCAGGAAGCAAGTCCTGGCACTCTGGCCCAGCTGCTGGGTCTATGAAAGGCCCATGAGACACAGGGAATGGCCATGTCCCTGCTGTAGGGTTGCTCCTGCATGGAGCTGATCTCCCCACGGTGTGAGCCAGGGGAGCCAGCACCCAGGGCTCAGCACCCACGGCCACGGACAGGGGCAATGGCCTCGCAGACGGGTGTCCCTGCCCCTGCCTCTGGCCAGGAGCCTTGGGGACTGCTCTGCCCACAGCTCCTGGGAGTGAAGGCGCCGCCAAACTCAGGTAGAGCCCAACAGCTTCGTCCTCCATCAGCCCCGCTCCCTTGGTCTGGCTCTCGCAGATGGTCTCCGTGCTATTTATACTTCACTGCATGGCCACTTCATGTCGCAGAAAGGCCTGGTGGAAAAGCTAAGGAAGTGAAATTACTTTGGGGAAGAAATGACACTACCCGTTTATAAATAAACCCACGTTTCATTGATCTTTTGGATGCTCCCTTGGCAGAGGGTCCAATGTCAGTGCTCCAGCATTGCAGAGAATACTTGGGCATTGTTTTATTCTCAGTTACAGGGGAAGGACAGCACCAGCTGCCTTTCTATCTTTAGCCCATTAGAGCACCCTTCAATTGTTCTGCACTTCAAACAATAGGCACATGTGGTGGGGGGGGGGTTAAGATTTTTGGCCTTACCAGAGCATTTTGCATCGAAACGTGGCCTTAAACTCAACAGATTTCTTTCAAGTCCGCCCTGGAGCTGCTGTTAATACAGCAGCGAAGCCCGAGTGCCAGAGCTCGGCCTTCTTTTTCATTTGCATGTTGGGCCACAGACCCGTCCAGCTCCCTAGGGAGTCCTCTCAACAACCGCCCACCAAAACAGCCCCATTCTTGGGTCTTTTCTTGGCTGCTGACAAACATCACATCATCCCTCCCCTCTGCTGCCACGGGCAAGCTAGTGGGTTGCGTACTGCTCCCGTTCAAAAGGACTTTTTGCTAATGCACAAAACACCCAGCACTGCCCAAAACCTCAGGCTCCGCTCAGCTTGCTCCTGTGCAGCTGGAAGCACAAGGCAGCGACCGGGGGCTTCCTTACGGCGGCATCACCGGGGCCACGGAGGGCGCCCGTGCGGGTCCCGGCAGGAGCGGCCGGAACGCGGCCCTGCCGAGGGAGGCGTCCGCGACACCCTCGCGCTCCCGCATCGGGCGCTGATGTAACGCGAACGCCGGCTGCTGCCAGGACTATTTATTCCCTCCTGCTCCCGCGGATGTTGTCTAGAGTTTCAATTGTCTGAACACTGGGCAGCCCTCGAAAGGGGATGTGGCGTCCTAAGGCCACAGAGCCCCGCTCTGCAGGCTCCACAGCGGCCCGAGGAGGGGACAATTATTACAATTATAATTTTACAATTAATTATATAATTTATATATATATATATATATAATTAATGATTATATGTTACAAGTACAATGGGCTTTTCTTGAAACTTTGCAGCCCTCTATTTTTAGCAAATAAAGATAATGTCCCAGTTGCTGTTGTTCATCTTTTGTTGCATGTAACATGCCAAATACTTACCATGTCTGCCATCTTTTTTTATCATTTAACCTTCTCTGAGCTGCATTGCAGCTCTCTTACGCTGTGGAAGAGATTATGGGCTGTGTTCAAGCACAAATCCTTCCTGGGCTACTGGATTACCAAGAAAACATCTCGTTCTCCAGGCTGAATTTGGAAAAAGGGAAAGAAAAGGCAAACTAGAGCTCTCCATAAAAAGAGCTTTCCTAGTCTGAGCAGTGTGCATGTTTCCTGGGAGTGCTTGAGGAGAGAGCAGCACCTTTTTCATCTTTCTTGCAATAAAACTGGGACATATTCTGCAAAGTTTTGCAGAGAAACTCAAACTTTTCTCACACTTTCTAATACTCTCAGAGCAAATACAGAGACTCAGGACATTGCCAGGACCTAGGATTGAAACGGGGATACTTCTCATCAAAGGGATGGCAGAGCATCCACAGAGGAAAAAGGACTGGACTAGGACTCCCCAGGCCCGAAAAGGCACCAGATGGGTGTGTTGGAGATCTACAATCACAGAGCGACATGGCACCACACAGAGCAGAGGCGGGTAATGGCAACAGCAGGATCCTTTTAGCGTGACAGAGCGAGGGGTGGGCTGGCAAAAGCGCCCCTGCCCCTCAGGCAGCTCCTGGTCCTGCTGGAGCCCTGGCTGGCCAGGGCTGAGACCGGTCCCGGTGCCACGGATGCCACCGCGGGCACCGCCAGCGTCACCGGGAATCGCGGCTCTGCCCCGGCGACGTGCGGCCCCCTCGTTCCAGATGGCAGCGGTGACATTCGGGTCCCGGGTGGCACTGCCAGAGGTGCTCAGAGCCGCAGTATGTGGGATGAGGGGCTGTCACCCCTGCCTGCACCCAGGGTCAGGCTTGTTCTGCATCGGCATGTCTGTGTCCCATGGCAGCTCATGCTGACCCATAACCAGGGGTAAGGCTGCTTGTCATTTTTCCCATTTTTTCCACTGCTCCAACCACTGCTGCGAGCAGGGCTGTGAAGGAAACCACACGGGGACACTTGGGACAGGGTGGGCAGTGACACTGACAAAGCACTGCCTGTCGTGGGCACATGGGGCTCCCAGGAGAAGCGCACGGAACTGGCTGCATCCCTCAGAAACGCATCTGGGAAGAGCGGCAAAGTTCTTTCAAATGCCCTCCCAAAGGAGTCCACGCGCCAGGCCCTTCGGATAAACACTCATTAGTGGGTCAGGAAAAGAAGACAAGAAACTTGCAACGAGCTGGACAACTCCTGAAGCTGGTCGGAGGCCAAAAAGCCTTTCATCCCTCAGCCTGGCCTGGTCACTGGTGAGGACCTGTCTGTGGAAGGTGACCAAGGGTGACAACAAGCATTGCCCGGCGCTTGCCAGAGAGATGACACCCTCATTGCAGGCTAGCACATCCCAGGACTCTCCCATTGATACATCCCAAGGCTGGGTGCCCCTGCCTGGGGGTTTCATGTGTAGGTACATGGGTCACACCACGGCGCAGCTCTGTGTGACTGCATGAGCAGCAAGCACAAACAGAGAGATACAGAGAGAGTCTCCATCCACTTACTGCCTCTCCGAAGGTTACAGGGGTCTGGGACTGTCTTTGCAGTGGTGCAGGACACCCCAGCAAGCTCCTTGCAGCCAACGGGGGAGGCTGCCATGCAGCAACGCTCGGGGAGAAGGAGATACCCTGGACTTGGCCTGTGCAGACGAGCTCCTGAGCTGTGGGCTTCCTTTGGGGCCTGGCGCTTGGCACGTCCCATCCCAGCGTTGGTGCCAACTGCTGGAAAACAACAGTTGGCTTCTGTTGTCAGAGAGAAGGCAGAGAGGAGGGTGGATGTAGAAAGCAAGGCAGAGGATAAAGTCTCTTGCCCAAAGCCTTCAGTGGATCCGTGGGCCAGTGTGGAAAATATCTGCTCTTCCACCTCAGGCAGCCCTGCAGCCCGGCACAGCCCTGCAGCTCGAGGGCTTCCAACATGGACCAACACTGGGACATTCCCGACCAGCCCAGCCAGCACTAGAGCTGCAGGTGTGCAGGAAGGCAGCGCACGAGAGGCCTCAGCACCAGGGACCCGATAGGCACTCAGCAGAGAGCCTGAGCGCTCTCCATGCCTGCCACACGCAGCGTCCTTGTCCTCCCCACGCAGCAGGGACCCTGCCTGGCAGGGAGCACCACTCTTCCCATCTTACCATAGGGAAAAGCAGGACAGAGCGGGAAGCGCTCACTCAAGGCCAGGGAGGGGGGCCGGGTCCGAGCTGAGTTTGCATCTCCCACACCCGCAGGTACCAGGGCTCGCAAAACCCAGAGCTCTTTCTAAACCCTTGGTACATTGTGGGTCACTGGCGCAAGGGGGTGATGGGGACGGGCCCGAGCAGCAGAAACTAAGAGCCTGGGGAACCTTGTTTCTGCGGAGGATGAGGACACGGGAGCTGCACACACACACACAGACCAGTCACCTCTGGCCAGCAGCGCCGCTGGCTGCTGCCCCACCAGTCTCCTGGCCCTGCTGCTCCCCCCAGGAGGGGAAATCCTTCCCCTTGGACCAAGAGGAGGCGAAGGGAACCTGTGAGTCCTGCCCAGGGATGCTCCTCATGATGCAGTGCCCCAGAGCCAAGGTCACGCAGGGCTCTGAGCACGCAACGGAGCCCACCCTGGAGGAACTCACACAGGGGCTGTTCTCAAAGCCAAGGCTGCGAGACAAGGACACGACCGAGCACCAGGCCAACACGTCCCCTCCTGCCCGGACCATCCAGCCCCGCCGCGTGGCCCCAGCCTCGCTGCACGCCGTGCAGGGACATCCTTTATTCAACCAGCACACGGACTTTTACACAGACTCTCACCAGGGATTCGAGGCCAGGCCATCCCGCCCGTCGCCAACAGCTTCCCCCAGTGCTGTGCTGAGCTCTGCCTTCACACAGACCCCGCGCTGTCGGCTGGTTTTCGTTTCTAGCAGCGTCGAATTCAGAAAATATCCTAAGGAAAAGAAAACTTGGAAGAGGTGAGACACTCTGCTTGCCCCCCTCACAAGTCACATACCCTCTGGCTTAACCCCAGGGGTGAGCAGTACCCCAGGATTGCAGCCAGCTCCAGAAATGAGAGCAATTCCTGGGTCTCTGGTGTCCTGTCCCTTCCTCTCCTCTCAGTCCCCTGGGCTTGTCTGGCTCGAGAGAAGAGGGCTCAGGGGCACCACAAGGGCAGCCTGTAACTATTTGAAGGGTAGTTACACACAAAGATGATGCTGCCAAACACTTCTGGGCAGCACCAAGCAATGGAACAAGGGGCAACTTCCACTAAATGCAGTTTGGAATGTTCAGGTTGGAATGTAGGAAGAAGCTTCATCTCCAGGAGCCAGGTGTTGTTCTGGGACAGGCCACCAGAGATGGGGGCAGATCTCCATTTTCAGATAGTTTGAAGGCTCAACTAGACAGATCATGGCCACTTTGATCTACTGCTGGGGATGGTCCCTCTCTGAATGGGAGGTTGGGATAGAGACCAACTCATTCCCCACCAGCACCTCTCTGATTCCCTGACGTGGGGAAAGGTCTGAGCTTGTCTCTGATTGTAGAGTGTACAGCCAACATGCAAGCGAGTGTCTGTTGGTAGCATACTAGAGTGGATGAAATAATAATTTACAATTTCCTGGTTTTACAGCTGCAAAATCTGAGCGTTATACATGGATTTACACATTCAATTCCAAAACCTGCATTAGTGAAAAATTACGTTCAAATAAAAATGCAGAGCTGAGGTTTTGTCCAGCCCTTAATCTTCCAGCCACACACAAGCCTCACGCAATTCTCTGTTTGCCAACAACCTGCAATTTGAAGCACTATTTGTAGCACAGGTCACAAACCATGTTCATGTCAGAGCCTCAAATACATCACAGCTTCACACATAAATGTGCTATAAAAATGCTACATAATTATATTGCTCAGATAAGTACACAGAGCAATGCCTTGTGATACAAGAAATCTTTCTCCTAGCTAAACTGCTGTGTCAGTGTAACACTATTGGTAAATTTGCTAAATAACTTGATTTCACTGTGGCTATTGCAAGAGCTGAACAACTTAGGACTGTGTGGTTGCTCTTTAGTATATTAAAAAAATAAGAAGGACCTGGTTTGGTTTGGATTAAATTTTAGCTCTTCCTAACACTGTTGTGCTCCTGCAAGAATATGCCTCCAGCTTTCTCACACTGCCCTTTCTAGGAGGAATGATGCTGGGGATTTGCAGGTGATACCCTGGGATTGATTTGCCATGTACAATAAATGAAGGTCTGCAAGTTCTACAAAGTGAACGTGCTCAGACGCCCTATGAAAGCAAAAAAGAGATGTGCAGGAGAAACAAGGCCTGTGCAGGATGGGCTTCCAGACTGCACAAGTTCCTCCAGGCTGGGACAATTTCAGATGAATAGGATAGGCATAAAACATGAAAAGGCATAAAACATGAACCATCCCTGCCCTGCTGGTGCTGTCCACATCACCCACCTCTGCAAACCCTTAGAAGGGCCAGGAGAGCCCAGTTTGGGCAGCTCTTCCCTTGTGGGAGGGGAGCAGGAGAGATGGGTTTTGCTGCCGAGGGACATGTGTGGCAAGTGTAAACTCTGGAGCTGGTACAAACCTGGAGGATGTCTGAGATGCTTCTTTTTCAAAAGGTTCCTCTCCTCCCCTTGTAACCAGCACCTTCTTCCAGGCGGTGGAGCAGGATTTCTTGGGAGCACTTGCACCAGCTTCTACTTGCACAAGGCTTGACCACAGATCCTCTGTCTACGCTCCCGCAGCTCTCCGGTGTTTCCAGTTTTGGCTTGAAACACTTGTCATTTTCTGAGCAAGGAGTTTGTGTGGCAGCAGTCAGAGAGGAGGAGCAGCCAAGGGGGCGATTGACGGTGCTCCCGGATCGAGGCACCTCTCCAGCCACGGGGAGGGGGTGCGCGTAGACGCCAGGGACATTACTCACGGATGCATCTGTGCTGGTCCTGGCATTTTGTCTTCCACCCACTGCCACTTGCACGCCTTCCCGCAGCAGCTCACCTTTTGTGCCGCTAGCTGCAACGCCCTTCTCAAAGGGACACGCTGGGGTTGCAAGCTGCGTCCTCTTGCTCCTGTGGACGCTTTCCAAGGACGGCTGAAGCGGGAGCCTGGCTTGGTAACGCTGCCAGTAGCTTTCATTTATTCCACCTGGTCCTTCTTCACAGGACATCACGGATGAGGATTCAGACTTACCAGGTGTCTTTGAAGTGAAAGAGACACTTTTTCCTGTAGCTTCCTGGGGAACGTGTTCACTGAAGAGCCTGTGAGAAGGGACTTGGCCACACCTGCACAGCAGGAACTGATTTGGGACTGCCTCTTCAGAAGGCACCTGGGCAGGATCAGGCCTCAGCTCCTCTGATGAAGCTTTATTATTGTCCCCAAATGTTCCTGCCACCAACAGTGACTGAGCAGGGCTGTTGCTGCTCCCGGTGCAGGTTGAGCTCACAGAACTCTTGCTGTCTGAAGGCAGCACAGCTCCAGGTGCAGAGCTCTGACTCTGCTCCTTCCTGCAGGGAAAGGGGGCTGCTGGGCTCCCCCTCTCACCGGGGAGCAGGGGGCTGCTTGGGTTCTCCTCCTTTGGAGCAGAGGGGACCTTGCAAGGCTCTCTCTCCTGCAGGGAAGGCAGAGGATTTGCAAGATCTCCCTTTTGTGGGACAGGGGGAGGCAGAGGGGGAGCCGAGAGGCCCTCCTGAGCTCTCTCTGTGCTGTCTGCAGAGGAAGACCTCTCCCCGGTAAGGAGGGACCTCGCCAGCTTCTGTTTTCCTGCCAGCCACCCAGAGCAGAAGCTGAGGATGCGCTGCATCTTCCCATGTGTCCTCCGGGCTGGCGAGAGGCAGCGGGTTTCCCCCAAAATGCAGATATCACTGGGCTGGGCCTGTCAAAAGAGGCGGTGTGTCACCGCTGCCCGTGTGGGCAGCTCCCTCCTAAGAGCTCAGGGCTTCACAGCATCACAGCTCCTCTCAGATATTCAGGTTACACAGTGGAATGCAATGGCGTATAAGAGCTTCTCTTTAGAATATTTAAAGTATCAGTTCCTACTTCTTTTCCAGTTTTGTAGTAATGATCAAAGGCTGTAAAGGTATAACGCCCTTTCGAAGGAAAGCTTGAAGAATTGCAAGGTTCCTCTTGGAAACGTTGATCTTGCTGTGTTTCTTTGGGACTGAGATACACAACAGGGTGCCTGAGGGCTCTGCTTCTGTCCTGGTAACACAAGAAGCTGGTTCTCACGCACAGGTTCAGCCCTAGCTGCCACCAGCGCTCTTGACACGAGGCTCAATCAGCTGGTTGCCCCTCCAGAGGCTGGGGGCTCTGGGGGGGCCTCGGCAGCAGCCTTGAGTGCCCCGATCAAGCTAGAGTCAATGAGTTAACGTATGAACCATGCTCAGTAGACTGCACTCTGCCTGCTCGCTCAGACACTGCTTTCACAGGACATGAATTCAGCTGTTTGCCAGCCAAGGTCTTGTGACTGCGAATGTTTTCAGTTTTGTGAACCACAAGAGCTTTCGTCTAGTTCCGTTTCCTTATTACAACTTATTACAAAACTGTTGCTTGACATTCACAAGAATATTCTCAGTGGGGTGTGACAAAGCATAGTGTCTGTGTGGACAGCTCAGAACTGAAGAGTTAGGGGCTTCCACCCCCAGAAGAGGAAACCCTTTTGACTGGCCGTAACCACACAGACAACTGCAAAGTCCTCAGATGTTTGCTGAATCCGGGAGACAAAAAGATTTTGGAGACTTCTCTTTTGGGCGACACCTGGTACTGTTGACCCCTGATGATTTACTTGCAGCAGGAGACTGTCTTCACAGCTCGTATTTTTGTCACTTAGGCTGTTCCACAAAAGCAACAGTAGTCCAGTCAAGTCGTTTGGTTCTGGACCTTTCTCCTGCTGTTCTCCCTACAGGTGACACTGATCTTCTACGAACGCTGGAAAAAGGATCACTCACTGTCGCAATCACAGATCTCTAGAGAGAAAAATTTTAGTTACTTTCAATAAATGCTATTTCTAGCCAGCCCAGCAACTGTAAGATCTATTCCAATAACTCAGTAATATTATTGTCCCCAATATTAAGACAAGACACGATCCTGGCAAGTGCTGGTGACGGCTGCATTATAGAAAACTTCTCTACCAAACCGCTTCCCATTCTTCAGATCAAAACACTCTGGGACTCTGAGTACATCTAAGGGCCATTCCCTCTGGCTGAAACTCAGGAAATTAATGTCTTATGATGTCTGAAATGGGCTCCTAATTTTTCCTAAGGTTAAAACCTTAGGAACTAAGCAAGTTGGAATTCACTGAAATTTCACTATTGGGAACCAAAGCTTCTCTAAACAAGGGGATTTCGCTATCTTGGACTTGGCTGTTCTGGTACCCCCTTCCCCTGGGGTTTTGTCTCCATCCTCAGGCCACCTAGGTGCCACCACGGCCATCCTCGGGAAGCAGTGTTCAAGCTCTCCGGTGTGGACAGGAGTGGCCATGTTCCGGGCTCTGCTGTCCCTGCAGGGCGCGTGGCCACCCTGGCAGACCGGCTCCAGCGCGGGACACTCCGTGGGGTGCCCTGTGTCCCCTCACTCCATGGGATGCCCCCCACATGTGCCCCCCCGTGAGGTGGCCCCACATCAAGTCACCTCATGAGGTGACCCCTCCACATGCCCTGACCTCACGGGGGGTCCCCACATGACATCACCCTATGGGATGTCCTCCCATATCCCCACACCCTACGGGGTGTCCCCCCACGTCACCTCACCCCATGAGGTAACTCCACATCATCTCACCCCATGGGGTGCCCCCCCTTATGACGTCATCCATGGGGTGCCCCCAGCATCACTCACCCCGGAGGTCTCCCCAGGTCACCCCCCCCCGGGCCCTTTCCCCCTCGAGGTCCCTCTCACCCCTCCCAGCTCTCCCTGCCCCCACTTCGCCACTGCCTGGGGCCCCCACCTGACGTCACCGCATGACGTCATGCCGCTCTATGACGCAGTCCCGCCCGGGAACACCGCACCGCCCGCCTCCGCCCTCGGGCGCGCGGCCCACTCCATTCCGCCACGCCCCCCCGCACCGCTCACCCCTGCGCATGCGCAGCCAGACACGGCCCACAGCACCCCTCCACTTGCAGCGCAGAGTGGGATCGTCCTGAACTCGCTGATTGGCCCGTGACCCTGCCCGTCGAGCAAGAAGGCGGGGCGGAAGGGGCGGCCCAGCCAATCGCGTGTGGCGGAGCGGGCCGAGCTGCTGAGGCGGCAGGTAGGGCCGGGGTGAGGGGCAGCGCGGCGGGCCCGGGGGCACGGGGACACGGGACACGGGACACGAGACACGAGACACGTGGCACGAGGACACGGGGACACGGGACACGGGGACACACGGACACGAACACCGGGCCCTCGCCCCTTCCCGCCGCTCTGCGGTTGAGGTGCGGCTGGGCCGCGCAGCGGCGGCTGGAGGGGACCGTCGCTTCGGACACCTTCCGCCGCTGCTCACCCGGCTCCGGCCCCGCGGCGTGGCGGGGTCCCCGCTCCCCGGGGGGTCCTCGCTCCACCGGCCCCTTCGCGAGGACGATGAGCCTTCAGCCCGCGCTCACGTGCGTCCTCCGTCGCCATCGCGCGCGCGTGAGACAACCGCGTTGCCTCTCTCCGCTGGGCAGCCTTGGGGCCATGAACACCATAGTTGTCATGACAGAATCAGGCTAATTGCACCCTAATTAACACATGTACGCGGGTCAGGAGCAAGACGGAGCTGTAGCCTGCAGCGACTGTCACTGCAGCTTGCTCCCACATTGGTCGGAGGAGCAGTGGGGGGCTCGGCTTGTACCGAGCTCTGCGGGTGCCTCCGCACCACATAACTGCACTCCAGGCAGCGCTCTCTTTTTCCAGAAGTTATTTTCACATCTGCCAATGTGATCCTAGGGAAAATGTGCCTCCCCGATGGGAAGGGACTGGCGCTTGACCAAAGTTCGGCATTTTCCCCTCCCCGGCATGGAAAGGCGTGGAGAGGCATGCTTGAAAAAATGGGGAAAAGCACTTGAGAAAGGTTGCGAGGGCCGTGGGGCAGGCGGGTGATTTGTGCTGTGTCCCCTCAGCGCGGGCCATGGCTGCCCCGTGGGAGGACGTGCTGCGCGAGGAGCCGCGGCTGCGGGAGGCCGCGCTGCTCGCCGTGGACGCCGCGCTGCTGGCGGGCGTCCTCATGCGCACCCAGGAGGAGCCCGACGCCTCGGAGGTGAGCGCGGGGGCGCAAAGGCCCCTCCGTCCCGCGCCGAGGGACGCAGTGAGTCAGCAAACGGCCGGAGCACAGGGAGGAACTCGCTCTCATTGCCGGGGTTCGCTGGAACAATACCCAGAACGGGCAAATTCACCTTTTCTCCGAAACAGAGGGGTTCGGGAGGTGGCTTGCTCCCAGCAAGGTGGAAGCAGGGTGTCCTTTAGATGGAAAGACTCAGCATTAGCTCTGGAGCGGCTGCTCCTGCCTCCGCAGACTCCCGTGGATGGCTTGTAAAGCAAAGTGGTCCAAAGTGAGCAGGTTTCAGACCGTGTGCCCTGTCTGCGGTGCATTGAAAGCGCCAGGGAGGTGGTTAGCTTGAACCTTCGGACAAGTAGAGGAAAGCCACTAGTTTTAAATTTTGCCTCCTTTAGACACCCTTGCTCTGGGGTGGCTTCCAGCATTGTAGTGTTTTGGGGCGAGACACAACTTCTCTCTTGCTGGATCCTTTTTTTCCAGATGGTGAATTATGCTCCTTTCACGTTGCTCCCATCAGCAGTACCAAAGGCCCTGTTTGAACAAGCATATGCTGTTCAGCAAGATTTCAACCTGCTTGTGGATGCAGTTAGCCAAAACAGAGAATTCCTGGAGCGTACTCTTGCCAGGTATTATTTTGTTTATTTTTTTTTCCAACGATGCCTTTTAAATAAATATTTTAAATGTAAAGCGTTATTCTTCAGCTCGTGCCTTCCCCTGGTATTCCTCATGCTGCTTTCAGGCATTCCCAGCTTCTATCCATGTGTGTCCTGCACGCTGAATGTCATAGAGCATAGGCACATCTATCTTCTGCAAGAATCATCTCTTCTTTGCTGCATTACTTGTCCTAAGATTAATTTTCACCAACTCTTTGTGCTTTGACATCTGCCTGGGCCTCCCGGTAGATGCAGAGAGTGCCCAAGAACTGACTCCCTGCAATGATCTTCAGTTTAGCCAGTCTTCTAGCCCTTAGCTTCTCCCTCATGAACTTGCCACCCCTTAGGCTTTACGTTAAGTTGCTGGAGGCTTCTTTGAGCCCTGGGTGGGCTCTCTGGCACTTGGCTGCAGGAACAGAGAAAATGAGGTGGTTTTCCTAAAACCTCAGCCCTTGCAGCTGCTTTAACCCTTGTGCCAGCTCCATAACTACCTGCAGACGGAGCTGTGGCCAGGGGCCTGTTTCTACCTGTGGTTAAGGAATGCAGAGCCTGGGGCTTGGGGCTCTGCTCCCTGCCCTTGCCCTCTCCTACACAGTGCCCCAGGGCTGTTGTGCTTTGGAGGTGCCACTCATAATTAGCCCTGGAATTTGGGACTCGGAGAGGGGGGAAAAAGCCAGACTCTTCTATCAGACCTACAGAGTGCTTAGCACCACAGTGCGCAGGATTTGGAGACCAACAGGACAGAAGATTTGTTGAAACTCCTGAAGTTTCTTCTGTGAACTTTGTCGTGGCCCAGAGAGATTCTTGATTTCTTTTCTCTCTCTTCAGAGCTTTTCCGTGTTTCTTTCCCTTTGCTTGCCTCATCCCTCTGACCTGCAAATTAGTCACCTCTGCACAGAGGTGCTTTTATCGCATAGCTGTGCTGAGCAAACTGGATTTGAATCATACACTCTGGCCCTTGAGGGAGAGGGCTTTCATGGTGAGATGATTAGTAGGACTTGCGAGATGAATTCTCCTGTTTCTCTGTGACAGCATCTGGTGGCCAATTTGATCTCTCTTTCTCTTTAGCACCATCAAGGTCGATGACTTCACAGCTCGACTCTTCCGAATCTACACGCAGGTTTTGGAGGAAGGATTGGCTCAGGTACCTTGGCAGGAGAGCCCGGCCGTCAGCAGCCTTGCCCCTCTGCTGTGCAGTGCGATCGCCTGGTATCTGTGTCCGCAGTCTCGTTGCTCCTCCTGGCTTTGAGCTGTCCTGTAGGCAGGCAGCTTGCTCCCTGGGTTACAAAATCTCACTGGGTTCCAAGCTGTGAGCTCACTGCCTTGTCCCATGTGCCAGTCGTGCTTTTTGGACAGTGCTGCTGGAGGCAGCCAGGCCTTGACTAGGGAGATTTCATACCTGATTGTCTTGTCTTCTGGAAGTCTTGAAGAATGCAGGGATGCTCTGTCAGGACTCATTCTAGGTGGCCTGTTCCTGCAGAAACACGTTTCTTCTCAGGTGAGGGTTGTGGGAGCTGAGCAAAGGCCAGGACTCGCCGGCAGGTCTTGCATGGGTGTGTAGCAAAGTCGTGGGGACGGGCTATGCCCCCAGGAGGACTTTGAAGTGAGGTCACCAAAGGGATTAGCAGTAAAAGACAACAAGGGAACTTTTCTGTTGTTCTAGGCGTGGAAGGGAAGAGAAACTTGCTCCCACTTCACCTGCCCTCCTCTCTGTTTCAGTCTGTGTTTTTAGGCATAAATCGCTCTGATTACATGATTGACTGTGCTGTGGACGGGACGCCAGCTCTGAAGCAGATTGAAATAAACACCATCGCTGCCAGCTTCGGGGGCCTCACTTCCCGAACCCCGGCCGTTCACCGGTAGGGAAGCAGCTCCACAACCAAGGCCGTGTGGCATCTGCATGGCCAGGCCTGTTGCCCTCTGTCCTTCCCTGTTCCCCCGGCTCCTGCTCTAGAGTGCTGGGCAGTGGCTGTCATGAGACTGAGAGCTGCTTCTGTGCCACAGGCAGGTGCTAAAGGTGCTGGGAAAAACTGAGGAGGCCTCACGTCTGGTGCCCAACAATCCATCCCAAGGGCTTGCGTTGGGAATTGCGAAAGCCTGGGAGCTCTATGGTTCACAGAGGTAAGGAGAGAGAAGCTCCCAGGGGCCACATTATCTTGGCTCCCTTGGGGATACACACTTTTTTTTTTTTTTTTTTTTTTTTTTTTTTTCTTAAACTGTACATTGTGCAAGATGCCTCTGTGACAGACAAAGCTGCTCTTGAAAAGGTTAGGGCCATCCTATGAGGAGCAGAGCTGTTGCCTTAGCATGTAAAGCTGCTATTTTGGACCTCTGTGTGCACATGGTGTCCTGTCACTCTTGGACGTGCCACAGAGTGACTCTGGAGGAGTTGTGTGATTAAAGAACACTGTGTGGTTCAGTTTTCCTTGTGTCCTTGGTGCTTATAAGCACTGGCTTATTAATGATGTGGGATCAGTGCTGCTCTCTGTTTTCTCACCTGTAGAGATGCTGGAGACACCTAACAGGAGCACTGTAGGAAGACTGAACCTCCAAGAGGTCAAAAGCTTTCGATTTTTTGGGTGCGTGTTTGGTCTTTCTGGGTTTAATTGCATTCTTGATACCTCTTTCAGTGCTGTGGTGATGTTCCTGGTGGAGAGAGTCCAAAGGAATATTTTTGATCAGCGATGTGTGGAAAATGAACTCTGGAACAGGTAATGGTGGAATTTCTTGGGATAAGAAGGGAAGGAGGTGGTACAATTCTGAGGGGGAGAGAGAAGCAGCTTGCTCCTGTGTTCCTTCTGCCTAGCCTCAGCACCCATCTTAATCTTCCTCCACACCTCGCAGTGCCAAACAGCAGCTCTTTGATGGAAATAGCAGCAGTGATCAAAGCCTCTCCTCTCCAGGGCTGGTTTCTTGTGGCCTTTACCTCTGTGTATTCCTGGGAGCTGGACCCGTGGTGGCTTTGCTGTGGGGCACGTCTCTCCAAAAGGACACTTTGGAGCAGAGCTGTGTTAATGAGGGTCCTGCTTGTTATCCTGCTCAGGACAGGAGGTTTCATAAAACTTCAAAGATCTTTGTGAAAGATCTGGGCTAAGGAAGGAACGTGGCTGTGGGTTAAAGGGTGTTGAAATGGGGAGTGTTTTGATGCCATCTAGCCCTGAGCCCCTCCAGACTGTGCTGGTGCAGTAGGAGACCTTACAGATTCATAGTTTTGTAGGAATCAGGCTGGCTGCTGAGTGTGTCACTACATCCCCAGGGCCACACTGCCTCTTTGTGGAGAAAGCCTGTACAGCATGAAGTTGGGAAACGCAGGATGTAAAATTTTATCTGCAATTTTTGGCTTTGAAGCCAACAGTGAATATATCTGTCATGTAGGGATAAAAGAAGCAGAATACTGAATTCTCCTAGAAACACCTTAAAAGGTGAGAGATGAGGAAAAATGCAGTGTGCCTAAGCAGATATTTTGCTTCCTAGTGTTTGGTCTGGAGAGAGGGCATGAGTGCTGAAAACAGGGACTAGTCTGACCTGAGGAATGCTAGGAATGCCTGTGGAAGAGCATGCACATCCTCCTTGTTGGGTTCCACTTTTCCACTTTTGACTTCTGGCTCAAGTAACTCCACACACAGCCTGGTGACTCCTTTTTTCTTACAGGAATATTCGGGTCATCAGGAGACGGTTCAGAGACGTGTTTGAAAAGGGATCTCTAGACGATGCCAGGAGGCTGTATATGTGAGTATGAGCCAAGGTGCGCATTCCTGGTGGCTGTTGGGTACACAGAGATGACTGCATGGCAGTTTCATGAGCTCTAAGTGGGAATTTTGGGTGTGTTTTTGAGTGCTAATAGTGGCTTTCTGAGAATGCAGTTCTCTTCTGTTTTGCAGGGCTGTTGCCACTTTGTATGAAATGGGAATGATTTTTGTTTTCCATGCTGATGGGATTTTGTATATACACTTTAGTCCCTTACATGTGAAAGCCTTTCAATCACAGCCGTGAGAGCTCTCCAGGATCTTTGCTTCCTTCACATACGTCTGCTATGGAAAGTTCTGACTATTGCAGAGGTTTCCCCAGGGACATTTCCTGTTTTCCGTTCATGTGTTGCTCTGGTAGTGGCAGTTAGTGCTAGGGGAGGAAGCATTTTACATGTCTTTGTGGGATTTGTTAGTTTTGAGTGCATTTGGCTTCTCCTCCGTTCTTACAAAGATTGGGCTGTGGGTTTATAGACTCTTCCCACAGTAAAACAGTTGATTCCAAATGTGATGTTTATCCTGACTTCCAGAGTAATGTACTGCACAGCTTTTCCTTTAGGCTACGCAGGCCTAAAGGAAACAGTGATTTCATGCTAATGTTATTTCCATTTGTTATTTCTGCTTAGGTTGATTTTTCAGTGTAGTTTTATGCTTGGTGCTTTTGCCATGTTTAATTAACACACTTGTCATTGCCAGTTAAGGGGAGAGGGTCTCCACTGAGCTTCCTGCAGAGCTTCCTCTTTCCTTACTGACAAATGCCTCCAAATTCCAGTCCCTGCCTCCTAGCCAGCGTCAGTGTTTTTATTCCCAGTTTGCGTGGCCAAAGCTCGTGTGTGTGGTGCTGCAGGTAGATTAAGAGCAGCGCACGGGATGTTTTTGTGCCTGGGGCAGGATGTTGAGTTGGGGTCCCACCGTTGAGCTGCCGTTGGAGAAGGACCCCTCAGCGCCTAGGCCTGGCTCCCAGTGGCAAAAGCTGTTTAAAAAAATAAATTCTCACCTGCCTGCTGTGCTGAGTGTGTGAGTTATGGAGACATCAGTTAGTCATGCAGAGGCCTCATGTCAGAGCAGCTAGAGCCCTGTGGAGAGGAGCAAAGGAGTTTGCAGTCACCTGCTTTCATCTGCCTTCTCTCGCAGAGAAGAGAGCTTCCTCTGCAAGGTCTGGTCCCCATCATGAGGAGGAGCAGAGCAGCCCGCGAGGCCAAGGAGAAGGGGCAAATGTGAAGAGGGAAGGGGTGTAGAGAGGAAAACAAAGATGACAAAGACTCCTTAGAAGAGAGTTTGGCCTCCACTGGAACCCTCTTTGCTGGCTTTGCAGTGAGACAGTCTAGGGGCAGTGCATGAATAGGAAAACACAGGTGAGACCCACAGTAACTGAACTAGATGGTTGTCCTGATACTTTTTGATGCCAGCAGTAGCTGTGGTTGCTGTAGGACTAGCATACAAATGCGAACTTGAACATATTGGAGTGGGCTGTTCCTGGAAGAACATATCAAGGTGTCTGTTCCAAGTACCATGTTAGAAGATGGCTTAGACATAAGTGTTTTGGTGGGGGAGAAGTTCTGGCTGCTGCAGCCCAGCCAGCTGCTCAGGCTGGTCCCATAACACTTTGGACACTATCATGTCGCAGAGCTGTCTGCTTGGGGTGCCAGAGGGCTTGAGTAGAGGGGTGGATTTGGTGGCTGGCCTGATTTTGTGACTGTTGGTGCCTTCTGTTCCAGAGATGGCCAGGAGGTAGCAGTGGTGTACTACAGAGAGGGCTACGTGCCCCAAAACTACGATCCACAGGTTGGTACTGACTGCTGGGATTGGAAAAACTGCAGTGCCCAGCAGCTCTGAACCTGCCCACGATCCCAGGTGGGATCAGTCTCATCCTGGGTAGGATTAGCCCTGTCCAGCAGGGCTGATCCCATTGGGAAGCTGTGATTCTGCAGTACGTAGGAGTGTCCCTGGCACTCTTGTGCTCCTGCATAGGCAGTAGGAAGAATGAATGGCCTTCTCCTCCAAGAGCCATTTGCCTTGTCACCTCTTATCCACAGCACTTCTGTACTGTGTAGTTTAATGCGGATGTGAGCACCTGCTCAAAGAGTTAAGTCCTGAATGGATATGGATGATTTTCATGGATAATAATTTTCTGCCCTTAAGCTGGAGGTGATAATGATGCAGACCAAATCTTGCTGTTGTCTGCAAGTGCCAGCACTGGGCAAGCTGCAGAGGGGATGCAAGTAAAGGCATTGAACTAACCTGGCTGTGCCGTTTCCAGAGGCAGCAGGAGATCCACACGTGCATTTGCCTCCTTCTCTCCTGTGTGTCAAGCTTTCCACCCCCTTCCCTGGCAGATAAGGAGGGAGGAGGAAATTGTATGTCAGTAAGTGAACAGAGATGGGTAAATAAAATGATTACTTTGCTGATGGGATTATTGCTCTCCCTGTGTCTTAGAACTGGGAGGCACGACTGCTGCTGGAGAGGTCGAGGGCAGTGAAGTGCCCTGACATTGCTACCCAACTCGCTGGGACCAAGAAGGTCCAGCAGGAGCTGACCCGGCCGGGGATGCTGGAGAGACTCCTGCCAGGCCGTGTGGCCTCTGTGGCTCGGATAAGAGAAACATTCACTGGGCTCTATTCGCTGGACCTGGTGAGTGATGCGTGTCTGGAGCAGAAGTAAATGTGCAGATACGCTCGGCCTGTTTAATATTTCTCTTTAGTTAAGAAAAGTGGCAATTGAAACTGATCTTGGAAGCACTTTGTAAAATCTGACCTCCTGAAAGGGCTTTGTGGCCTTGGTAGGGACCTGGGTGGCCCTGCTCAGAGAGGGCTGTGCGGGAGCCCCTGCTTTTCCCTGATGCTTTGCTGTTGCCATCCTTGCTGCCAGGGAGAAGAGGGTGACAAGGTGGCTGCTAAGGCCATTGCTGCCCCTGACCACTTTGTGCTGAAGCCACAACGAGAGGGTGGAGGTAAGAGCTGGAGTGGGTCCTGGGGGTTTTCATCATGTTCCTGTACTGTGTTATAAAAGGATGGCTTCCTGTAAGAGGTGCAACAAGAATGCCACTGGCATGTTTCAAATCTGTTTCGGTCCTGCCTAGACTTTAGAAACAGCTCTTTTCATCACCTCTTCCCATGACCTTGTGTGGCCTCGCTGGCTTTGGTAAGATGGTGTGAGCATGAGCAACATCTCACGTGTAGGGTTGTGAGGCCCGTTAGGGACCTGACCAGCAAGAGCAAGGCATTTGGGGCTGGCCAGGAGCAGGCAGCTTGTCTAGCCCTTCCCAAGATCCTGGCACAAAGAAGCTGCTCCTGGCACGGAGATCCTGCTGCTGAAGAACCTTCCCAAGCTCCTAGAGCTGGAGACACAAGGAACCTGGACAGCACATGGCAAAGGCTGCACCTATTTGGGCTGCCTGGGGCAAACAGCTTCTGCTGCTGTGCTGGGATGTGCCTGACCTGCTGGTTTTGTTGTCAGGAAACAACCTCTATGGTGAAGAGCTCAGGCACGTTCTGGAGAAGATCAAAGACAGCCCTGAGAGGACCTCTTACATTCTGATGGATAAGATCAAACCACAGCCATCTAAGAACTACTTGCTGCGGCCTCATAGTCCTCTGAAAGTTTCCGAGTGCATCTCAGAGCTTGGGATTTTTGGTGTCTACGTCAGGTAGGAAATATGTGGATAGCTGTTGTCGCCAGCACTTCCTTTGGGAACGATTTCCCCTCTGCACCATCTGAGCACAGCAGCAGGGCGGGTGTGGGGCGCGTAATGAAGAGGGGACAGATGTGGCAAGTCACTGTCCCTGACAGCTTCTTTCTGAGCACTGGGTTCAGATGCTGAACTGCTGCTCTGAACCTGCTGCCAAACACAGTCACTGCCACCTGAAACACGAACGTCTCACTGCTGTGTGTTTGGGGTGGTACCTCTCAGGATGGCTGTAGCAGCAATGCTTCGCTGAACCCCCAGGGGCCTCAGCAATATCTGAAGACTTAACACGGTTGTGCTCAGTCATAAATAACTGCTCTTTTTGTGCAAACCATCTTAGATCCATGAAGATGTTTCCATGATTTAAGTCCTTCTTATACAATTTTAGGAATAAATGTGCTCTGGCAGCACTAACAACGTGACAGTAGAAAGAAATCTGACAGAAATGACCTGTCTGAGCACACAGCTGTGTCATTGCTGTGCAGAAAATAAGCACAGCTTCGTTATTACTCTGCCCTAGACCAGAGAGCCTTAACATGCCAGTTAACGACCCTGTGCTGTGGCTTTGGTGGGGAATGCCAGTCAAATTCCCCAAGGCAGTAGAAATGTGAGTTTTCTGCTCTGCAGGTGCTCAGTTGCCCTTTTCTTTTGCAGACAGGGCAAGGAGATGGTGATGAACAAGGCCGCCGGCCACCTCCTGCGGACCAAGGCAATCGAGCACGCGGACGGTGGGGTGGCAGCTGGGGTGGCAGTGCTGGACACCCCCTACTTGGTGTGAGGAGGTGATGCCCCATCCTTGCTCTGTTGTCTGAAGAGCTCATCTACCACAGGGATGTTTTCCTTAGGGTGCAATTACCAAGGCCTGAGGTGTTTGGGATCAGGAGGAGGGACTGTACAAACATAATGGTTCCACGAGACCTGCATGCCAGGTCCAGCTTCTCATTTGCAATTCCTCTGTCAGAAGAAGGGATTCCCTTCCCCTTCCTGCTCAGTGGGTCCAGCCCTGCCCCAGCTCCAGCCTCCAGCCCCGACCTCCCACTGTCGCATTGATTCAGATGTTTCCTTGGGGTCTAGCCTCCAGGCAGTGCTATGTATTGCAAATCCGAATGGTGAGTGCACTGAGCATCCCCTCCCTGGTCTGCCCCCTGGCAGGGAGCAGGGCATCAGCAGAGAGGCCTGGCCCCTTTAATCATCCTCCCAGCACATGTGGTGGGGTGAGGTGGCACCTTTGTTGGGTGGGAAACAAGGGATGTGCAGAGGGAAGCAAACACAGCCCGAGCTGCCCAGGCCTCGGTGCTGTTGCCTGCTGCGTTCTTCAGACACAGGATTTGTGTTCGTTCCTCCCTGGAGCAGGTGGCAGTTCCTAGTGGCAGCCCATTACTGCCTACGTGGCTCTGCCACTGCTGTCACCGCTGGGACTAGTAGAAGTGGATGGCGAGAGGTGCCGCCCTTAAGATTTCATACACTGATGGTATCAGTGAAGGGGACAATTGGGCTCTGCTCCTGTGGCCTTCTGCCCATTCCACTGGTGTGACCCTCCTCCACCTGCCCTTATTGAGCCAAGCAATTCATAGAGAAACATAAAATAGAGGGGCCTCTCTGGAAGTGGCCTGGTAAAGCACCCAGGTAGCCTTAGCTCTGCTTTTTAATGAGACCTGAGAGAAGAATCTTTAAGGCAATATTTCTTATGAATCAATTTGTTGACTGAATCTGTGCCTACACCCTGCCACATGTGCTGCTGCTCTGGTGCTGTGCAGCAGCCCCCAAGGGCAGCGCTCAGGCTGGGTGCTTTAATCATGAATCCTTGAACTTGGAAATCTTTCTGTTCTTTCAGTGTAACTGGTTCTGTGCTTCTGGGTTGTTGTTTAGTTGGGGTGGGGGGGCTAATTACCCCCATGCTGAGATTAAAATGTACGCTCAGTCTGAATGCTGTTCTCATGTCAGTTTTGTCTGGGAATATACCCACAAGGAAAATTAGTTCATATTTCCTTGTTCTCTGCCAGGGGCATCTCTTATGGTGATGGACCTTTTGAATTTTGGCTTTAAGGGTATCAATTACCAGCATACCAGGTACTGCAGCACTTCCAAAGTTTGTGGGAGTAGGTCAGAGCTGTCATCATTCCTTTCCCTGTTGATTTCTCCTTCCTTGCTCATCTCCTCTGTAGCTGCTCTGGAACATGTGAGGGTTATTTTTCTACGTACATAACTGCAAACAACCCTGCAGGCCTTGCAGACCCAGGTTGAGGAGACACGAGTGCTGACAGTCTCTGTCCCCACAACCAGCTTGTGTTTTGTTCATGCAGGACTTCAGGAAAGCCAAACCCTGTAATGCTTCCCAGGACAACACTCCTGAGCTGTGCTCGGAGCCCAGGTTGTTGCTCTCTCCCGTGTTGAGACAGGCGGATGGTCCCTGCTCCGGAGGAACTAGCTCAGCTCCTGTGCTGGTGTGATGTGCCACGTGCTGCCTAGGAACAGGGGATTGAATCTCTTCTGAAGGGATTTTTAAGCTGCAATCAGGCTCTTGGGGAGAGGTAACCACTGAATGCCCAGGGGAAAGGGAAAGATGCCATCTCCTATGGCTTGACATTCACTTGCTCTTGGAGACAGGCAAATGGCTCTGAACAGAGTGATGAGCACTGTGGCTGGCCACAATGGCAGTGCTTAAGTCACCCTAGTGTGATGCCTGCCTGGGGCACAGGGACACAGAGCTCTGAACAAGCCACAACCAGGCTCTGTATGTGGGGGCCACATGTTGCTGACCAGCACCTACCCCTGCTGCAGGGTGGGCTGAGGAGCTTTTACTGCCCACACTGGCACAATCAGGCTCAGTCTTAAGCAATTCAAGCTGTTGTTTGCCCTCATCTCTCCTGGGCTCTTGCTCAGATAACCAGCCTAGTCTCAGAGCAGTTGAGATTTTTTTTTTTTTAGGCATGAGGAAATGGTTGAAATCTCTGCTGGCAATGAACTTGAGACTGAAGTCCAACCTCGAGGGTGGAGGAGCAGTGGAGACTGGTGTGGAGGACTGCAGCGGCGTGAGGACCAGCTCTGCTCCAGCACCTTTGCTGGCTTTGGGAACAAGATGGGCAGGGGGAAGAGGCTGGCATCAACGCAGAGGTTCCCTGCTTGCTCTGCCAGACCTTTACCACGAGGAGCTCATGGTTTCCATAACATGTGGGTTAAGGATAACTGCCAGGCTCCTGGCTCTGTCTGGACTCATACACCAGACAGCTACCTCCAACCAGTGCACATGTGCCAGACCAGTTTCCATTCTGTTTCTTTGATTTTTATTCCCTTTTTGCATAGAATTCTAGCTGTTTCCAGCCAAAATTACATAGCAGACTCAGAGGAAAACAGGAAGAGAGCAAGTGTGGGAGCAAGTGTACAGAGCTGTGGGGGGAGTGTATGACACAGGCACACACTGAGGTTACATATCACAGGCGAGTACTGTGCCAAGGAGAGTAGCAGGTAGGAAATGAGACTTGGCCAACACCCCCTCAGAGCACCTCTAACCTTCCCTGGAGCAATCTGCCTTGGAGACAGCTGCTTCCCTTCAAGACCATCGAGAAATCAGCTCATTTTACAGGTAAAGCCTGTACACTGGGGTTCACAAACAGCTCTTGCAACAAGTTTTACAGCCCCTTTCTCCTTTGGTTGAAGTGTAAACTCAAGCAGCTCCTGCCTACTTCCAATACAGCCATTAGAAAGGAGGTATCTTTCCCAGCCCAACCCAGGGCTGCAGTTAAGTTTAATTAATTTATGGCAGGATTGTTGGCTTTGGCAGCACCTTTTAGCTGGAGATAAAATTTTCTCTTTTTTCCCCCTCATATCAAAAGGCCCTATCAGATTTAAGCAATTGCTGGATTTAAATGTCTTTCCCTCTTTCATTTTTGTGAATACAGCCCTATCTGCCTTGTTTTCTTTGCTGCAGTAAGGAGCTTGCTGCCCTCTAACACACACTTGGTTGGCCTGTACTGGGAGAAGTGCCTCTGTAGAGCAGTGGGGTGGCTTGGGTTGTGTTTTTTCCCCCCCTCTCCCCTGTCCTTTTGGTAGCAGTAGCATCTGTGTCTCACCCCAGGCCTTGT
Source organism: Tinamus guttatus (assembly GCF_059628265.1). Lineage (NCBI taxonomy): Eukaryota > Metazoa > Chordata > Aves > Tinamiformes > Tinamidae > Tinamus > Tinamus guttatus. The sequence continues at coordinate 2,569,358 of NW_028289684.1, read as the reverse complement.
CCTGCCTCTAGGCTTCACTGGTGGCACGAGGGAGCAGAGGACAGTGCTGTACAGAGCACACCCCAGACAAAGACTTCTGTGGTGCCACCCTTGGCAGGAGAGTGCCCCTTCCTTTCCAGCCTCCCGCTCCTTCCTGCTGCAGGCAACACACCAGGACCCCTCAATTACATAAAATTAATTAATTCCCCCTCCCAGCCCCCTCCAAAATCATGAACAAGGTGATGGGAAGGGAAGAGCAGAAGTCCCTCTGTCAGCAGTGACGGCGCTGGGAGCTCCGCGCACTGAAGCGCTCCGCTGAGGCGCGGACGCACGAGGGCGACGAGGCCTCTGCAGAGCCGGCCGTTCCCTCCCTTACAGCCTTTGTATGCTCAGTTCATCAGGGCAAGGTTTCTTTTCCAGGGCAGACAGCAGTTTCTTGAGGGACCCGCTCCTCAGGACACTGCTGCTGCAGTTCTGTTCAGCAGGGACAGGTCACGCTGCTACAGCTTAGTGTCACATCTGTTCTTGAAAAGGTGGTTTATGATATCTGGGTCCGCCAGGGTGGAGATGTCCCCCAGATCTTGGTCATTTTGGGCAATCTTCTTTAATATCCTTCTGGTAATCTTTCCTGTAAAGAGAGCCAGGAGAGGAAAGCAGGATGCAGGAGCCTGTCAGCATGGCCTAGGGACTGCCCAGACCTCCTGCATCCCCCTGGTCCTGGGTTTTGTCCCCTTGGGCTTCAGTGGAACCAGACAAGTGCTTTAAGCATATCCATCCTTCAGTGCTGTAACTAACCCCCTTACCTGAGCGCGTTTTGGGCAGGCTGGGGGCGTACTGGATGTAATCGGGTGTTGCTATCGGTCCAATTCTTTCTCGGACTAAAAAAAAGAATAATAAAAAGATTCCTTGGTGACAATGAAAGAATTCAGTGAGAGCAGGGCACAACCAACCAAAAGGTTACCCCAGGCAATGAAGCAGTTGTGGAAAACATGCTGGATCTCCAGATATTTCCACCCTGCTGTGGCCTAAAGCTGTGGGTTTGTCACTGGAGATGGGCTGCGGGCAGGTCACCTCCAAAAGGCCCTCTGCAACAAGCCTGCACGGGGGAGCCGTGGGATCAGCCCCCGTGCAGGTGAGCACTGCTGCAGGCCATGCGAGGCCTCTGCTCGGCTACCAGCTTCCCAGGGCTCCAGGTGGCTTCATATGAGCAGCCAAGGCCGGGAGCTGTAATTTTAGTGTCTGCCAGCCGTGCTCTCCAGGCAGAGAGGGCACCTTGGCGCAGGTGTCCACGCTGCGTTCCCCGCGCTCCCTGCGCCCTCGCCTACCATCACTCAGGTTCAACCCCTCCTTTGCCCGCCCAGCACCGCCTCCTCCCCGGCCGTGTGGCGTCCAGTCGCTGTGGCTGTTGCTACCTTGTTTTTTCAGCTCCTCTGTCAGGTTCTTGGTGAACTCGTGGCCATCTCTCAGCGTCACAAAGCAGTAGAGGCACTCGCCTTTGAGGGGGTGCGGGTGGCTGACCACCGCGGCCTCCGCGATGGCCGCGTGCTCCACCAAGGCCGACTCCACCTCCGCAGTGCTCAGCAAGTGGCCTGGGAGCAGAGAGAGGCAACATTTTACCGAGCCATGTGGGGCTGAGGCCTCAGAGGCACCCTGCAACCATGAGGAAGGAGCCTGTGAGTACAAAAAGTCCTAAAACTAAGTTTGACACCGCCAATTCTGTGTGGCTGAGAAAACAGATTAGGAATAACCCCTCCCTTCAACAGTGCTGTGTCGGGCTGTCCTCCCATCAGCGCAGGATTAGCTAAGCGCCGCAGACAAAGGCTCCGTGTCCCTGGCCCTTATCCCTATTACCTTTAGGCTTCTTAAACAGATTTGTGAATTGTTCACATCCATCAGATTAAAGAAAGCGAAGGCTGAGGAGAAGTGGAATTGCTAAGGGGAGATGTGTCCACAAGGTCACCTGGCCCATGCAGAGAGGAGCAGGCCTGAATCTGCAGAGCACAAGGACTGTCTCTGTTGGGCACTGTGCTCATCTGGGAGAGATGGAGGAAGCTCCCAGGGGCACAACTCTCTTTTTTAACTTCTGCTCCAACAGTACCTGCACTCTGCCACTCTACCTTGGGACTGCTGGCACAGGAAACCACGGGAAGATGAATAACTCCCCAGATAATCAACTGAAGAAGTGTTACATGAACAAGCATTAACTTAAGGATGAAGGATGAAGTCTGATATGAGGAAAGTGCAGCAACCTCAAAACCAGTAACAAGAACATGTAGGCTACTGCCTGCAGGAAAGGAGGAAGGGAGCTATTTAAGACAGCATAGGGAAGGCATGGTGGGGCGAAATTACGGTGAATCAGAAGACTCAAGCAAGAGAGGTGAGAGAGCCTCAATCCTTTGAAAATTTCAGAATTCAACCTGACAAAGCCCTGAGCAGCCTGATCTGGCTTTGAGCTTAGCCCACCTGGAGCAGCAGCTTGGATTAGAGATGCCAGAGGTCCTGCCCATCCTAATTATTTTATGATTCTAAAATCTCCTGTCACGCTAAATGCTTCAGCATGGAAGCACCTTGAGTGCTTAAAGACTTCCTCTAAGAGGCTACAGAAAGCTGCTTCTCTCCAGGATGTTTCCTCTGGAAAGATTATCCCAGAGAGTCACAAAGTCACAGCCTCTACTTGACTTGGAAATGAGCAAGATCCTGCAATCCGATCCAGCTCAAGGACAGGTTGCTGGGCAGAGTCAGGGACAGAGCTGTGTCCCATAGAGCAATGCTGTGGTTTTAGCTGGCATCTAAAAAGCTACACTGGCTTCCACAGAAGACACAAGTTGTTTTTCTTACCAGAAACATTCAACATGTCATCAATTCGTCCTGTGATCCAGTAATAACCATCTTTATCTCTCCTGCAACCTAAAAATAGGCAGAAATGACAGTGTGAGGAAGCAGTGTCACCCCTCAGAGCAACTGATAAGGGATTCTGAGTCCAGGACAGAGCAAGATTTATACTGCTGGCCCCAGGCCCCTGCAGCCACATGCTCCCCGCACCGTCTTACCATCGCCCGTCACGTAGTACCCAGGGAACTTCTTGAAGTAGGTGGTTTCAAATTGCTGGTGGTTTCCATACACTGTGCGCATTATTCCTGGCCAGGGCTGTTTAAACACCTGACAGTGAAAAAGGCAGACACGAGTCAGCGGGAGCAGAACCCAACCAGCAGTGCTCATTCTTGGTCAGTTGTTTCAAATCACCCCTATTGACCTAAATAACCCTGGGCAGCAGGTGCAGTTCCTACGCTGCTCCACGACCTTAGCATAATTTATCCTTTTGCAACTGCCTGGCAAAAGGGGGGAGCAACTACCTCACACTGAAGAGCTCTTCCTGGGATCAGGATAGCAGACACCTGCTGTTCTACCCACCCCATTCCAGGATGGAACAGACTGTACTTCTTGCATGATGGGAGGGGAAATAATCCTGCAGGGGCAGCAGGATGCAGTAATAAAAGCGCTGCAGAGATGACTGTGGGTGATGACACTTGCTGGCCCTGCTCTCACTGCAGTGCTTCTCTATTGGGCAAGTCTCACCATGCTTGGCAGAGGAGCTTATTGAAAAGCTTTTGCCTTCTGTGTGTTGCATCAGTGATTGCTTACATGGCTTGTTTAGGACATAAAACTTGAGTTATGGCAGTAGAGGCTGTTCTTGTCACTGAAAAGGCCCCTTGGCTGGAACCAGCGTAGGTGGAGATGTGTGCAGTGTACCAGGAACGTGCTGGAGCTCGTGGGGAACAGGCAGGGACAAGGGCAGGGTTGGGAGGACCGTGAGCCCCTCTTTACCAGGTAGCCTTCTGCTTCTCCTTCCAGCTCTTCTCCCGACTCGTTCAGGATGGCGGGGACCACGCCGAAGAAGGGGAACGTCTGTCATGAAAAGCAAGGAGAGATGAAAACCCCAACACTGAAAGTAGCCTGTGAGCTGGACAGGGCAGTGGGCAGAGCAGGAGCAGCTCTGGAAGTGACATCTGGAGATGTCAGGCCGGGCATTTCGCATTGTGGCCACCTACTGATGTGAAACATGGGCCACTGCAGCCCAAAGCCACCTCAGCACAGAGCCCAGGCCGGGGCCGCGCAGGGCTGTCCCCTCCCTCCGAGGACACCAGCTACTCACAGCAGAGCCCGGCTTCATGGGGGTGGCAGCAGGGAGCGGCGTCAGCATGTGGCCACCCTGCAGGGAGAGGCAAAGCGAAGGCGGTTAGGCTGGGTCCCGTCCCACGGCCGCTGTCTCTTGGCTCCGGTTGCCTCTTGTCACAGTCGGGTGCTGCCTGCTCAGGACAGGCAGAGACAGGGCCTCAAGGAGGAGGGAGACAGTGGGCTGGATTGGGGCAGGAGGTCCTGGAGCTGCTGGAGAAGACAAAGAGGCGGAGAGGGCAGCTGCAAGCAGGGATCAGAGCAGACTGCCGGCAGCCATCCCAGGGAAAGGCCTCCCTGGGGAGCCGAGGTCCAGGCCTTTGAGGTCCAGGAAAGAGAGAGGAGAATTGGAGCCAACGGATTCAATCCTGGGCACGCAGGAGGTCGGGAGGCTCCTGGACAAGCCAAACAGCTGGTCCCCATAGTAATACTGCAGCCAACCTGCAAAGGGGACCCCGCTACCTGCCGGGCGCACCCGGGAAAGGGAGGTCCCGCAGCCCCCGGACGAGGACTCACCGTCTCCGTCTGCCAGAACGTGTCCACGATGGGACACCTCTCTTCTCCCACCACGCGGTAGTACCACAGCCAGGCCTCAGGGTTGATGGGCTCCCCGACCGTCCCCATCACCTTCAGAGACTTCCTGCTGTGCCTGCGGAGCAGAGCCAGGGACTCGCGGGCCTGCAGGCAGCTCTAGGCCACCCAAACACCCTACGGGTTTCCAGGCACGTTTTCGTCCTCCCGAATGCTCCTCCATGTGGCTGGAGAAGAGACCTCCAGGGTTTGGGTATGTCCCACTCTAAGCTCACAGCAGACCAAGGCCACATTCAGCTCATTACAACCGCAACCTTAAAAGCCTAACTTCTATTTACCAATAGAGAGCGTTTCACCTACCTTGGCATGGGGAATGGCTCCAAGTTAGAAGCACTGTTGTGTGATGGGGATCACTTAATTATATGAAAAAGCCTGGCTGTTATTTTTTTTCCCCCGCTGATTTGAGAGAGCAAAGGGGACAAAACTGTTTTGGAAACTTCTGTTACCTGCATGTTTTATACGAAAGCAGAAATGAGCTAAAACTCAACTTATGAATAGTAAATTGAGTCTCAGGCTCCTCAGCACAACCTGTCAGCTGTTGAGCTCACAGTATTTGCCTTCATTCGTTACATGTCTGTGCAACTCTAGGAGGAATTGTAGGGACAAGGACACATTCAGCTCTGCTCTTTCTCTTCCCTGGGTAAAGGAACACCACACACACAGGCTCGCTGCTTGTCACACCTCTGCACAGCAGCAGGGCAGAGCAGAGCCTGCATCCTCAGAGCTTTGCGGCAGCTAATGCTAAACGGGAAGGACCTGCTCAGATCTGAGCCATAGGTGGCTGCTCATCTCTGGATTGAAAACAGAAGATGCTGCTTTGTTCACAAAATGCAATGGGAAAGCTGCTGCTCAGAGAAATTGTGTCCCCTTGGCAGGACCCTGGGGCTGCACAGGCGTCAGGGCCCCCCACAGCACTGCGGGAGCACTCACTTTTTGACGGGCTCCTCCCCGTGTTTCATCAGCAGCCGGATGGCTGTGGGCGCCGTGTAGAACTTGGTCACCTTGTACTTGTCAACGATGCTCCACATTCGGCCGATGTCTGGATAGGTGGGGACACCTTCAAACTGAGTGGGAAACAGGGCAATGACACTGCTGTCTATTAGCACCACCTCCCTGCAACCGTCTGCAGGGACGTTCACAAGCAACAGGCGCTGGGAACAGCAGTTGGATCCCTACATGTCCTCAACTGGCATGCAGGGGAGTGCGGAGCGGTGTGTGAAACCAGCCTGGTCCGTGGCCCCATCTTACATTCTCCTCAGTGTGGATTTATCACCCCACTCCCAACCCCAGATGTTGTAGTCCATGTCCCCACAAACTCCCTTGCAATGAGGGCACTTGGGTGGTTATTGCAGAGAAAGCTGTCCCACCAGTGACACTCTCCACAAGGCATGAAGTGATGGGTCCAAACATGGAGTCACAGAGCCAGAATCAAAGGCATCGAAAACCTTAAAAAGATTCTCCTAATGTAAAAGTGACTTTTTCTGCTTGCATTTCCCCCTGAGAGCTTTGGGAAAAGGTCTTGACTCCCTGTTTTGTTTTTCCCATACGCTGTCAAAGGAGATGCAGTCAGAGGAGTTAAATACAGGTTGCCAGACCAATTTGAGCAGTATGAACATCTCTCCCTGCTCAGCATCCAGCCTTCCTGTTTTAGGCTGCAGCAGCCCTGACTCCCCTGGAACAGGAGGCTTGTGCTTCTAAGGGAAAGAAACAGGAGTACTTGAAAAATGGTCCAAAACACACAAGGAACCCACTCCTTTCCTCTACAGCACTGAGCAGTCACCCAAGCCCTCCTGGGGACTGTCACCCTTCCTCCCAGAGGACAACACATTGCAACATAGCACAGAGAGTATGAAGGGACTTGGCACAGAAATGTGTGTCCTGTCAAGCTCAGCACAGAGCAGTTCAGGGATGCAGCTCAGCGCCATGGTCAACACCGTGGAGGAGAGCCACCGAGTGCCACCCAGCACTTACTAACACACTAGTTGCCCCATTTGCCAGGGGTCCGTAAGTGATGTACGAATGGCCTGTTATCCATCCGATGTCAGCTGTGCACCAGTAGATATCCTCGGGGTGGTAATCAAACACATATTTAAAAGAGGTGGCTGCAAAGAGCATGTATCCACCCACTGTATGCAGAACACCCTGCAAGGAAAAGGCACGGGATCATCAAGACAAACTCCCCGCCAGAGTCCTCTCCATCCCAGCCCAAGCTGAGCCTTACTGGTCCATTGAGGAGCAGCAACAGGAATGACCCACACCCCCAAAGCCTCCATAGTTCCTATGGAGGCCTCCGGAGGAACCCTCTCTGGCTCCCATCTCTGAGGCCTTAGTGCAGTGCAGAGCGTGGGGCAGCGAGGCGGGCAGGGTACCTTGGTCGTACCTTGGGTTTCCCGGTTGAGCCGCTGGTGTAGAGGATGAAGAGCTCGTCCTCTGCGTCGCACCACTCGGGCTCGCACTCCGTGCTGGCGCTGCTCATCAGCTCGTGCCACCACACGTCTGTGGCGGGATCCCAGGGGGTCTGAGAAAAGGGGAAGATTAGAGATGGGAGCTCCAAGAGCGGAGAGAAGGGACAAGGGGCTGCAGCCCCTCGTGGCCCATCCAGGCGGGTACTCCCTGCACAGCTTCTGCCTAGAGCCCTGTGCCAGCCGCTCGCCACAAACCATGCGCCCGAGCTGTGGCTCCCCTGCAGGAAGCTCCTTTTGCAGCCCACAGCCCCCAGGCAAGCCCTCGAACGAGGTCTCACTGCAAGGCCTGACGTGTCTTTGCCCAACCGCTGGCAATGCCTAGAAATCCCCCTCACCGTGACGGGGGCTGCACCGCTGTCGTGGCAAACGGGCTGCCCCTCCGGCTCTTTGGGGCTGCCCCCAGCAGCAATCCAACAGCAACCCAGCAGGTGTCCCTTAGCATGGCCATGTGTTTACTGGCCCTGGAAAACTCGGAGGGCTCCTGCAGCAGATGCCAGAGCTGTAACAGGGCTTCTGGGTGGTGAGAAGAGGTCACTGTGAAAGTCACCTTGGCCAGCCACCTCTCCGGGATGCCACAGCTCAGCACAAGGCCTAATTTCCCCTGACCTTCTCTCCTTTCCTTGGAGGAACTTGGGAAACAGCTGCCCAGGCAACGTTCCTCAGGCAGAGAGCAGACCTCTGCTTTCCACATCTCCGCAGGGCCAGGCGCGCTGACCCAAAGCTTTGCAGCACGGAGGCCAACATGCAGCTGGGGCTGCTTCTCCTTACATACATCATCTCCTGCAGAGCTAGGGCCCATCACGCAAGCACAGCCTGCACACGAGTGCCCAGGCTGCAGCCTAGGCCCCAGCACTTGCTCACACTAGACTGTCGTGTTAGCAAATGGCCTGGAATTAGAATTTGGTCCAGGAGGGAGAGATGCAGATGGCCCAGACGAGTAGGAAAGGAACCTGAGCAGCAAAGCACCTGGCTGCAGCCGAGCTCACGGCACTTGCCCAGCTGGTGGGGCTCCAGGCTCAAGTCCATCTTATGTGTGAGCTGCAATGAGTTGAATCCCAACTGCTCCAGGCTATATGAATCAGCTGAAGGGATGCAAGTCCCACCACTGGAAATCCTGCACCCCAAAATTCCCAGTGGGAAGTGCCACTGGGGTCCTGCAGTCCAGCAGCAGCCAGAAGCTCAGCACACCTGATGCAGGAACACCACCTGCTCTGCCCCTATTCCTGGAGAACAGCACACATGGCTGTTTCAAAACTCCAATGGGTCCCCACATGGCTCCCACAGACCCATCAAAACACTCACTTCCCTGCATCCCTCATTCCAAGATGCCTTACTTTTAGCACCAAACTTCCTCCAACCTCTGGAACAAGTCATAGCCCCAGGACGGCACGCAGCGAGCCAAGCCAGGCCTTGCCTCCCGCTCACCTGCTCGCCAGGGGCCACCGAGGAGCACGCGCTGGGCACCCCGATGTTGGGGGGACACACACACGGCTCGGTGCAACCATGCGAGTTCTGGCAGGGAGCCAGGAAGGCCCCTCGGCTGATTCCTGCCAAGTGCCCACGGCCCCCGCACAGCTGATGTTAGGGAGAGCTGGAGCCTCAAACACAGCTGCCGCCCGCAGAACCTGCCCAGAGGCCCGCGCCCGCGCCCCGAGCGCTCCGGCAGACCACGTGTTGCTTGGCCCCATCGCTTTGGTCAGGCGCCTTCCTGAGGTCACCGCTCCAGGGAAGGCGTTAGCAGAGCCCGCCCGCTGGGTCAGGCCCTGAAGCTCCAGGCTTCCTGCCCACAGCGCGCGGGCGCAGCCGGAAAGCGGCACGCGATCCCTGCCAAGCGCGGTGCAACGGGAAGCGCGTTGGGAGAGCCGCTTTTAAAGGGAAACAGATGAAGTGTCATCGTAACCCTGGAAGCAGAGCAGGATTCCCGGTGATCCGCATTTCACCCCGTCAGCAGTTCACACGTGTTCGGAGGTCTCTACAGGCGGTGGCTCCTCTCCAGCAGCAGAACCGGTGCTGCGGCATCAACACTGCGAGCATGCAGAGCTCGGGCTGCACAGGCAGAGGGGGCCACCGGCTCCATTTATGCTCCACAGCTTCTCGTCACAGAAAACGAGGCGTTCGGACCAGTCCCTCCAAACGGGGAGCAGAACACAGGCTGCAGGCCCTAGCAGGCCCCAGAATGTGTCCCCATGTTCTCCAGCATCTGCTTCTCCTCCAAGAGGCCTCCGGCCCTTGCAGCAACCACGGGAGCCTCAACCACGTTCACTCGCTCTGTGGGCGGGGTGGCCAACCCCCGTGAGCGCAGCCAAGCAGCTAGTGGTATCTGTCACTAACATGCAACGGCCGGTAGCCGATTAGGAGGCGACGTGTGGCCGTGCGGAGCCAGAGCGGTTAGAAAGGTGGAGCGCCGGGGGAAGCAGGGCGGGAGGCAGGCAGCGCTGCACGTAAATACCTGGGGATGGAGTCTCTGCGAGCTCTCAGTCTTTTTTTCCTGTTAAAAATCCACAAAGAGGGTGTGAAAGTTGAGAAGCGGAGGATCCACGTCAGGATGAATGGAGATGCAGGAGGCGCTGGGCTCTCCGGTGCAGGGCCCAGGCCAGGAGGTGCCTTCCCAAGGCAAGAGGCTGGGGCTAGGCTCTTCTCGGTGGTGGCCAGTGATAGGACAAGGGGTAACGGGTGTATATTAAAACACAGGAAGTTCCACCTCCATACGAGGAAGAACTTCTTTCCTGTGAGGGTGACAGGGCACTGGAACAGGCTGCCCAGAGAGGTGGTGGAGTCTCCTCTGGAGATCTTCAAAACCCACCTGGATGCCACCCTGTGCCATGTGCTCTAGATGCCCCTGCTTGAGCAGGGGGTTTGGACTAGATCTCTAGAGTTCCCTTCCAACCTCTACCATTCTGCAATTCTGTGAGAGCCTCCCCATTCCCACTGTGTCCCCTGGTTATGCGTCGCCTCCGCAGCATGAGAGACCCTCATGAGGAAAACCCATCTTTATTAGTGTCTGAACAGCAGCAGCAGTGGAGCCGGAGGTCCCTCCCGCCTCCTCCTCCTGGGACATTCTGCACAGCCACCTCGCATCACCCACAGCAACCGCTTCAGCCTCCCGACCAGGGACAGCGTCACAGCGCTGCCCTGGTCCAACTTCCCCACCCCTTCACAGCTACCCTACCCCAGCAAGAGGAGGAGGCCAACGTTCCTGCCCAGATGGGCAAGCATGAGACACTGCCTCCACAGAACCAACACAGCTGCACAGGCAAGACGAACTCAAAGACACGTAACCTCCTGTCCTTGTTGTCCCAGGGGCACGCATAGGCCATCCCTTTTTGAAAGGGCAGCCCAAAGCTCGATCGAATGCATCCTCCAAGTAAAACCCATTTCTGGCTTTACTCAGGTTTTACTCTGGGTTTGATGCCTGCGCTCACCATATCTCAGCTCCTGGAATAGCTCAGTGCACTAGTATGGGGTACCCAATGTCCCTCTGCACAGACTTGGGACAACTGTCCCAGTTCAATCAACAGAGAACACGTGCCCTCACCGGCTCCCACGAGCCATCGTGGCAACCAAGTCCGCCAGGCAAGGGAGCCCATATTTTCTGCCAGAGACCATAAACACTCTGAAAACAGCCATTTTCTATCAGGTGGGGGCACTGGCATGTACACTGGCTGGTCCAGAGGCAGATGGACAATCCTGAGAGCTATAAACAAACCAAAACATTCCTTGCTAATGTCAGCTACACAGTAGCTGCACGATTTCAATCGTACGACGAGCTATTAGCACGTTGTGGGATTGTGCTGCATCCTGGCCACAAGCAGAAACCTCTTGTTTTCCCCTCCCACTTCCACTGCCACAGCTGGAGCGCAGGAGGACACGGCTCCTCGCACAGCAGGGAACATCGATACAGGGTTCAGAAGGAGAAGGCCTCCATGGGCAGGAAAACACGCACCTTGTCCTAGTCCTCTAGGCTCCCAGCTGTTGGAAGGGATTCCCTGCCGTGCTTTCAGGGCTCCTGTGGGCTGGCAGCTAGTTACAGGCTCAAAGGAAGCAGCAGGGAGGGGATCTTGGAAACACACAGGAGACCCTTCTCATACCACTTGCAATGCAGTGGCAGGGAGGAGGGGAGGGAACAGGAGCACCAGGGAAGCACTGCAGTGGTTTCTATTCATTGATTTGGGCTCAGACCCATACGAAAACCACCCCATCCTCCCCTCGTCCCCAGGAACGTACCTGCACATCCTGGCAGAGCCTTTTGAGTGGGGGTGACTTGCTGCACGTCCCGTCCTCCGCTAGTTCTCCCCTCCCCATGTGCTTGACCACGATGCACTTTGCCAAAGGGGAGCCCCTGCAAAGGGGACAGGGCTGTCAGATGGGGCTGTTGAGCCCATGGCGGGCTGAGCCTGCCCTTCCCATGATGGAGATACATGGTTTGAGCTGTAGCGAGCGCTGCCCGCGTGCCTGTGCCGTTAGATCACTGGGAAGAGCTGCAGGTCCCAGAGGAAAGAGGCTGGCTTGCCCCACGGCCAAGGCTGCACATCACATGGGCCTGGCCACATCCGTGCAGGAGGCCTCCAGTACCACCCCAGCAGCCCACAGGTCCTTCCATCATCTTCTCCCCACCCTCTCCTCTTTGCCTCCTCCATGTCCTAACTCAATCCACCGGCTTCTCTCTAGTGATTTCTTCTGCCAGCAGGGGAAGGAGCCGTTTCCACTCACCCAAAGCCCCCAGATAAGGCAGGAGACATCAGGCCCATCAGCTCCTATCACTGTGTCCTGCCACAGTGCAGGTCCCTAGCACCGGGACGATGTTGTGGATGTCACATGCACTCCTGTCTCCAGATACAGCAGCTCATGGCAGGAGGCACCTTGGTGTATTTTGCCAGCGCATCCACCAACAGGCACTTAGCAGCGTTCCCTAACAGTCCCGTGATCAGCACCCCTCGCTCTGGTAGAATTTCCTTTCACAGGTGGCCTGAACTTGTCAAACAGACCTTCAGTTTAGGATGTGCCTATGCATGGAAAGGGCTCCCTGCCCACGTCAGCCCCACATCCCTGCATGGGGCCCTGCAGGCTCCACAGCCCTGCAGGCCTCAGGACAACCATAGGATGTGAGCCGCAGCACAGGGACAGGGCTTGGAGAAGAGAAGTGTGTCCACAGCTTGCTGCACATGGACCAGCCCCAGCAGAAATGCTTCTTTCAGGAGAATGTAGACTTACTTGTCTTTACATTTCTGCAGAGCTTCATCTGCAATCTGCTTCAAGCTAATCAGCTTGTCCCCTCGATAAAAGGCATCTGCAAAACCCCAAGGAAAATGTTAGATGGGCTCCCCATCGAGACAGCCTGGGACAGTGGGAAGCAACAGAGCAGTTGCAGGAGAGCTAAGCTGATCTCATGGACCCGAGTGAGGAAAAGTTGGCAGGAAGCCACTGGGAAAGGTTTCCTAACAAGCCCTTTTGGCCCAGAGAAGCAAATGCCAGGAGAAATGGTGAAATTCCTTCCCTGGGAGAGGTCAAATTTGACCCAAGGAGTCTCTAGGGCATATTCTGACAGGGACAGAAAAGACTGCAAAGTCTAACGGGTCCTTTCCATAGCATGGACCTATTAATAGTCTCATTACTACCACAGAAAGTGATTGGGGAAAAGGCAGTGGACTTGCACAAAAATGTTACCTCTTTCTCAATCTTTTGCTTTACAAGGCTGGGAGTTACAGCACAAATATTTCCTTGAAATCAGGGAGGGAGGGAATTTTTGTATTCAGCCTGCCCAAAAAGTGATGCATCTTGAAAACATCTGGCTTATTTTGAAGCCAGACATGGATGAGACACTTTCAGAACTGTGTTGTTAGCAGCTGGTGACAACATGCTCTGCAGAGCAAAGTGGGAGGGTTGCTTAAATACTTCAGCACACACTCGAAGTGGAAAATAGTGCTCCAGAACAGCTACAAGCAGTTTGCCTGCCTTACAGCAGCTCAGCTGAAGCATTGCCCTTCCTCCTCCAGATCCGAGCTCATTCAGCTTTTGGAATTAAGACCTTTTGGATAACCAAGAGGCAGGGTTAGGCGCCCGTTTTACCTGCAGTGAGGAGGAGTGAACAACCGCAGTCCAGGATCCGCTCACAGAGAGAGTCTGCTGAGAAACCTGCAAACTGATGGACACGGCACAACGCGGTCAGGAAGCGGCAGCACAGAAAGCAGGAGCAGCCGTGCGGTTCATCCCACACAACCCACAGCACCAGGTGGGGATGAGAGAGCTAAAGGAGATGGAGACTCCCTAGAGACCTATCAGTGGGAGAGAGCACAACCCCCGAAACGTCATTGCACAGTTAAATGCAGAAGAGGGAAACAAAGCAGCACCTTAATTCAATTTCCACCCATCTTGTAGTCAGCACCCATCTTTACAGCTCTGCCAGTCCCTCCCCTTGCTCTTGTGATAACAGAGCTGATGTCCCCCACAACAGCTCAGGGCAGAGATCAAGGCGCAGCTCTTGTTCCTACCACAATGGAATGAAGAGCCCCGATCCTGGCACAGGCAAGCATGGCTACCACCAGCTCCAGGATCATCGGCATGTAGATGGAAACACGGTCTCCTTTTTTCACGCCTGTGGGGGGAAAATGAATATGTCATTATATAACCTTTCAAAACAACTGTGGGGTAAGTGTTATCCACCCCTCAGGCAGCTCTATAACCCTGGACTCTATAACCATTATGAAAACAGGATGTAGGAGGAAACTAATGATTTTATTTCAACAGTGACATGTTCACAGTAAAGCTTCAGCTGGGGTTAGAAGCAAACAAGCCTCAGCAAGGCAGGGAATAGCTCATGCCCAAGGGGTGACCTTCCACTGCCACTTCCCAGCCATGCCCGGCTGGCCAAGTCCGACAGACTGGGAGCACCCAGCAATATGAGGAGCATCATGCCAATAATGAAAGAGCAAGAAAATGCACAGACTCCCAGGCTGTCCAGACACAGCGGGTGCACACATTGCCTTTCAGACTCTGCAGCTTGAGAAGGTAACTTGTAAGAAAACTGCCATGAATGTTCCATGTCCTGATCAGACAGGGCCCTGAAGGAGCTGGAAATGCAACCTGTGCAACCCAGAAAACCCCAGGGCAGGCAGTCCTGAGCACAGGTTCCTCCCCGCACAGCTTTCATTAGTGTTCACAGATGGAGCTAGGTATGAAACTGCAAGAGAGCAAATCTGTGTCTACTCCACTTTTCCATAGAAGCAAAACAGAACAGGGAAGCATTTTGCCCTGAATTACTCAAGGGAAGTAGCTGCTGGGCAAAAGGCGGATCCAAACTCCCACATCCTGGCCTCGTTCATCCCAACTTTGCCATACTCCCCTGGCTCCCGTTGCGTACCTTGGCTGCGGAGAACATTGGCAAACTGACAGACTTGGTGCAGCAACTCATTGTATGTGATTTTCGCAGAATCCCCAGGCTCATTCCCTTCCCTGGAAAAGCAAGGCAGTATCTGTTAGTATAAGAGCATCTCAAGGTTACAGTGACTCTGCAAATTTGGAGGTACTTGGTGTTGGACAACTTCTGTGTCCTCACCTGCCCTTCTGAGCAAAGCGTAACCAGACCCCAGAAGGCCCTTCTCAAACTAAACTTCCCCCACAGCAGGAAAATTTAGCCCCAAGTCCCCATCCCCATGTAGAATACTAGTGACAGCAATCAAATTCATGCAGTGGAATTACATAGTGTTTTCAGGGAGGGAAAATAGAGGCAAGAAGGTGCTAACAGAACCAGAGCTAAGGGCACACCTGGATTTATTTATTTATTATAAATATATACATAAATATATATAAATATATATATTATTTAATGGTGCGCACACACTTATGCCCGTAGACACGTGTGCATGAAGCATTGGCCAGCGCTGTCGTGCAGCAACACTCAGTCCTTAAATACCTACGGCCTGATGGACTGGAATGGGATGCCAAGGGCTGTCCTATTTCCCAAGGTCATACATAAATAGACCTGTGTACATCTGTAGGTGTCACGTCTGCTTTGGGCCACGCTCCCTATGGTCCTCCACAAGCCAGGCCACAGAGATGCCACTTCAATGGGACCTTGGCACTGGCATTAGACACACGCTGATGGGAAGGAAAGCCAAAAGCGTGGAAGAGAAATGGCACATCCTCAGGGAAATAGGGAGCTACTGAAGTAAAAAACAGCTCAAAGGAACGTGATACACTTCAGCCATTGGTGAAGAGCAGGAGTGGCAGGACTCAAAGCAGACCAGAGGATTAATAAAGAGAATTTACACTGATTTCACACTAGTGCAGTGTATTTTCACACTATACATTCCCACCTCTCTCCCCAAGGCAGCCAGCACACAAACATTGTGATCCATTAAGGAACAGGGACTATGCTCCTCAGATGATAATTCCCCTACAAAAGTGTCCCCAGGAGCACGCACAGCCAAATGAAAGGCTACACTTCTCCAGGGGAGAAGCCGCAGCACATCCCTGTGCTCTCCTGCCCTAGGACTGCAGCAAGGCCCTGCCGAACTCGGGAACCACCTTAACCATCTCGCAGGCCAGAGCATGCAGAAATATTGACTGAATTCTATCCAAAACAGACCCCATCGGGCGCGGGAGGAAGAGGAGCTCTTCTGAAGTGAGCATCCTCGTTTCTCGTGCGGTTCCCCGGGATCAGCCACTGCCATCCCAAGGACACAAACAGTGTCTCGGAGAGCAGCCGCACTCCTCCGGCAAAGAGCGAGAGCTGTGGGAGGTCCCCATGCGCCAGCCCCATGCTGGCCTCTCCCAGACAGGACTCTAGGAGCAGGGCAAGCCAAGCAACAGGAGAAACGGCTCAACGGGGGCCTTTGCCTCAGGCCTCCCAGCCGTGAGGGCAAAGCTGAGAACACATCTCTGCAAAGCAGCGCAGGTCCAGAGCGCCTCCGGCCGGCTCGGGCCTCCTCCGCCGCTCGGCTCCGTGCCCGGCACGCGGACGGCCTCCATGTCCCGTGGGAGCGGCCCGGCCACGCGGCCACAGGGCCTGCCCCGCTGCGCACACAGCTCTGCGGGGAGCCGATCCGAGCCGATCCGCTTGGGCGCCACGAGCGCGCGGCCGGACGGCGACGGAGCCAACGGGGAGCGCGGGCGCCCTCCGCTCCTCCCCCAGCACCGAGAGGGGACGCGGGGCCTGGGACATGCCCGGGCTCTCACAGCGGGAGCGCGTGAGGGGCCGCCAGACCTTGCGCACGGGTTTCCAGAGAGCGCTCACAGTCCCGGCATGGCCTGGGCTGCGTGACTGCAGAAGGGCTCCCTCAGCATCAACAAGAGGCACCTCGGGCTTCAAAGCAACGATTTCAGATTTTAACAATATCTTTTCCTTAATGGAAAGCGAGTCACGTCCACGTTTCTAAAGCAGAAGCGGCCTCGTTGCGCTGCAGGGGCCTGTGAGCAGTCTCTCAAGCAAGCGACTGCTTTATGTCTCCCCAGGACTGGAAATAGTTTGGAGTGCCCACAGCTACACTCAGCGGATTGCACAAGCATGCAGAGATTACTCGGCTCTCTTCCCTGGCACAAAAAAAAAAAAAATGCAAACAGAAATATTATGTGTTTCAGACAGGGCACTTGGAGGAATGAACACACTCACTGGTCAAAGGAAAGAGCTCTGTGCTGCAAAATGAGCTTGCAGGTCCCTGCAAGCAGCATCTGCCCTTTGGTGCACAGCAGATAAAAGCAAGAGCTGGCCGTGCTGAGTGACTGACTTGTCCAAATTCAATTGGAAAAAAAAAATCAGAGAAATAACACGAAAACATCACTAAAGTACTCACCAAAGTACCTACAAAGTGACCTATGGAATCCAAACACAATACATTTTCTAGGCACTGCTGATGAAAATAGACAGCAGCCGTACTGCTGTGCATCACCTCTCATCTAGTAGCAAACTTTCTTTTTAAAGTAAAAACCAATTTTCAACTCCTCGACATATCTGGCACCCTCCCAGATACATTTTTGATGAAACACATTGTGAAACAGAGTCTGAGCCTGGGGCTTTTCTCATCTCCCTCAAACTGAATCCTGCATTTAACGGTAATTCAAATTGCACAATATTCCCTCGCAATGATAGCGGATGTATTTGAGCCTCCTCTGGCTCCAGCAAGATGCAGCTGTGTGAAGAAGTCAAGCCAAACAGGCTGAGGAAGAAAACTTCAGATGGGAAACCTGAACAGGTACCACACCTGTGGCAAAAACGCGTCCTAGAAAGGTTCACAGACCTGTGGCCTGCTCAGCGGAGACTTTGGCCTTGGAGATGAGGAGTTGTGGCCACATTTCACTTGATGCCTTTAGCAAAGGCTAAACCAAGGTTAAACCTCCCTGCAAGTGTGACCAAACAGGCCGGGAAAACACCGAGCGTCACATGGACACGGTGCAGCAGGAAAAAAGGGATTGTAGCAGCAGTCGTGAAATTCCTGAGGGCTGCGTTAACTGGCACAGTGACCCCGTGAAGCCAGAAGAGGTGGAAGAAGGTTGAGGATAAGCAGCTTGGGAAAGAGTGAAGCTGTGGCCAGATGTGGGGTTTTAGAGCTCCTTTCTTAGCTTGATTGGCGGCTCTTGTTTTTGCACCAGAGCAGGTTAAACAGTTACCACGCTGTCTTGAACACTGTAACCAGCTACAGAACTTCCTCTCCAAGTGCTGCCCTGCTCTGTGCAACCAGGCCAGCCTGTTTTACCCGCCCACCCAAGCAAGATCAGCCTCTTTTAACTGCTACTTCTCAGCTGTAGGATAAGTAGTAGTAGGGAGAGGCAGTAACTGTTCAAACTGCTACAGCCCAGTGGACAAGGAGATGGACATTTCACAGAAATGAACAACATTTCACAGAAATGAACAGGTCAAGGCGACCCAGAAATGAAGCAGCGATGCTGCTCGGTTTGTCTTGCAATCACATTCCAAAAAACGATGATAACCTGAGTAGGAGACGAGCGCAGCCTCCTTGCGCAACGCTCACGCGCAGGAGCATGGGAAGCACGGGTTGCATGAACGGTAATTACGGTTTCCTGGGTAATTGGCAGTGATAGCTGTGATTTACAAGGGTTATAACACCACTATGAGAAACTCGCGTTCTCTGGTGATCAATGCACATTAAACGGGAAGGGGAGGGGAAAAAACCCCACGCAAACAAAAGTGAACAAGCTACGGCACAAAGCCAAAGACGGCCTGACCCCACAAATGCCCCCAAGGAGGAAGAAAAGGGCTGAGGATCAGCCGGTTTCCTCCTCTCAGCTCCCGTGACCGTGCCGCTGCCGAAGAAGAGCGGTGCCACAAACCTGCCGAGCCTCTCCACAGCAGCATCCCCCAGCAGGGCTGTCCCCCAGCCTTCCTAGATTGACAGCTGTCAGTCTCCAAGGACAGCCGGGCTCTGGGGACAGGCAGCCCGCAAAGGGGTGCTGTTCAATGCTCTGCACCCGAGCCAGTGGGAAGAAGAAACCCCCGAAGAAAACAGGGGCTCCCCGTTGGAGACATGGAAGGGATGAGTTCAAGGGTCCCTTCCCAGTGACGACTGCAGTAAGCAACGTGACAGGGACAACGTGCACGGTGCAGAGGTGTGAAGAGCCTCCACCACAGCTGAAGCCACCAGGACAGTGGCAAAATCAGACTCCTAAGCATCATTCACCCCAAATTAAACGCAGTCCCAGCCCCAAACCCCTTCTGAGCCCAGGTGGAGCCAGCAGCTTCTGCTCCTCCAGGAGTTTGTGCCCAGAGCACGGACGTGGGGAGACGGATGGAGCTCCTGGGCCGGCGTCCGGAACAAGCGCACGCGGAATGCCAGGCAGGGCTCGGCTGGGCCCAGCTCCTTCCATCCGCAGAGCTGCTTCATGCGCCCATCATGGGTGCAGTGAGAGCTTCAGGTCTCAGCTAGGAGCGCTCCCAGTAGCTCCCAAGCCCCTCCAGGAGCATTTGGCCTCCGTTATTCTCAGAGGAGCCAGGAAAGCTGTGACCTGAAGATGGATTAGACAGGAGGCAGCTTAGGGGCTTGATAGCTACAGCTGCTGGCATTGCTTAAAACGAAAATAAAGGCAAGATTCTCCCTCCACACCTGGCTTTGCTCATGCCATCTGACACCCAAAAGGCATTTGGGAGGGAAGCACTTTAAAATCTGCCCTTGCGGAGGCTGAAACAGGAGGTCTGAAAGGACCAGCTGCACAAAATAATCAGAAAAAGCCATTTTGTTGACAAATAATGTATATATTTGCTGGCATGTGGATTGTTCAGTATGGAAATGCTCATAAACAGAGTGCCCAAAGTGGAAGCATTTTCCAGAGGGACTCCAGGAAAAAGCTAGTAGGGTAAAATGGGTAAAAAGAACTCCACGAGAACATTTCATAATAGCAGCTCCCAGCCCCTGCTTACCCCCATCCCAGTTCCCGACGTCCCGCAAATACCCAACGCAGTTCTGGGAAGGGTGAGGGGATTTTCAGGTAAACGGTTTGCCAGAAACGTCACCCTCTGCATTCCTGGCTGCCACACTCGGACCATTTCATCATGACACGGATCAAGCAAGAGGAGCAAGTTGTGGAACTGCAGAGCTTGGCCTCGGAGGGGCTGGCCAAAACGGATTCCTGGAATACGCAGGAATACTTGGGAGAACTTTGAGAAAACTGCTGATGTCACCAAGGCACAGCAAGCCTGAGGAGAGGCAAAATCACTTTAAGAGCTTTGCCTTCTAAATGAATATGGTTAACTCGGAGACCTACTCCTCTGCAGCAAGTCAAGCATCCTATGAGGCCCCTCTCCAAGGCCCCCATACACACAGGTAGGACCCACCTAACTGAGCTCTTAGGTCCGTCTCTGTTTGACCCAGACCAACTTGACCACATAAAGTTGACCATGTACCTGAGTGAGTTCTCGTTGCTACAACAAAGTCCCACCGTTGTGCACGGAGCAATGCGACATGTCGCATCCAACCCCGTGCCCACCCTCTCCAGCCCAATGGACTCGATTTAGGGCATTACCAAGCCAGTGCTTCAAAGCAGTTAAAAACGGAGTGTATTTCTAAAGGGATGTTGGGCCACCGCCTGCTCGCTGAATGTGGAATCAGCTCCCTGATCACCTTTTAAAACATCAGTCCCAATTCTGCAAGGGGGTCTGTACAGGTCCACTTCTCAAGTTCAAGCAAAACCATGCAGGGTGTAAGGGGCTGACCTAGGGCCGACATTTTAAGAAATCCCCACGAGCAGTGGAAATATTTCTAACCTCTCCAGAGGCTGTCAGTGCAGGAAGCAGGAGCTTGCCAGCACAGAAATGCAGTGAGAATACCAAATACCCTGCAAGCGTCCCCAAAATCAGCATTCATCTGCTGTCAGCCATGCTAATGAAGTGCAGTCCCAGCTCCTATTTGAAGCCTTTCAGAATTTGAACAAGGATCAGAAGCTTCTAAAGAAGCATATACTTTCTTGACGTTCAACCACCATTCACTTCACTCTTCCTTGAGCCATGCCTGCAGCACAGAACCCAGATACAGAAAGATACCACACAAAAATCAGTGCTATATTCAGTGACCCTTTGGAGTGTGACATTTTGAACTAGGAGGGAACATCCAAGATGTTTGTCGTAAGTAATATTGTCGGAGAAGCACAGACTACTTCTGCCAGTGCAAGGCGGGGAGAGCTTATTTCAAGAATGACACAGCTGACTGTTTAAACACTTTGTAAACAGACTGTGAAATACAAAATCCTGGATGAAATAAAACGGTCAACAAACTGCCAGCAAGTAAATATCCCATTTTGGAGAACGCTGCATCCCTGGATGGAAAACATTGCCAACTATTCAAGACTTGCTACAGACGCTAAATGTCAGGTAAGGTGATTTCAATGGAGGCTCAAAGAATATCCATCAGCCCCATGACAGGAAACAGCCTTTAATCAGAGTTTTAGTAGATTTTCCAGCTTCATGACTTGAAAACCTCCAGAGGCAGGGGCCAGATGTCATCTGCTGAACTGTCATCTCATTCTGTATTAGAAATACCTTAGAAGAAAGTCAATGGCAACGAGAATGCAGAGCATGCCTTGCTATCAGGTAGACCAGATGTGAAAAAGGAACCAGGAAGGCCAGCAATTCCGCCGGAGGCATTCCCACACAAGGAAGGGGACACCTGCCAAAATGATCAGCTCTGAATGTCTACAACAAAAAGTCAATTTACAGAGGGCTGCTATGTCTGGTGATTCTGTACCCCGCCCTGTTTACACATTCACCCCATTGAAACTGCAGAATGACAGATATCTTTTCAGCAAACAACCAGCAGAATGCAAATAGAGAACTGAAACCCTGCCCCAGGCATGGGCAATGGCTCTAAAATAGCCCCAGAGTACAAAAACAGGCAGGAAAAGCCCAGTTCATCACAGGGGGAGGCATTCAAGAAGTTTTGTCAAAGCACTGGCAGATCAGTACTAGAGCCCAAGGCTTGGGACACAGGATGCCCAACCACACAAAAAGGCAACCACCCATGGGGGGATCCTCACACATGTAACAAGTACCTGATAGGGACCCCTTTTTGCAGGGCCCAACCACCTTGTCCTCTGTAAATGCCACTAAACAGAGCAAGTCCCATGCATTTAGGACTTGCAGGCCTGATTCCTTCTCCATGTCTGCCCTTTTCACACCACGTTGCTTGGAAAGTGCATACAAACCATTCACACAACTAAAATAAAGTAATCGGGTTTTCTAGAGGCAGAGAAACCTGAAGGCCTGGATCCTCCACGGCACAGGGCATGTCCTTAATCCGCACAGAACTTCACCAACCTCTTTATCCATGAACTGCATTTATAGGCCTCTCCTGCCAACATCCCCCATACGCAACTGCTGGGTAACCACAAAAACCCTTCCAGCAGTAAGCAAACTATTCTTAAAATATATCAGGTGTCTGTAACCTACACCAGTGTTACAAAATATAATTACAGGCTATGAAAAAACCCAGGAGCTGCTATATGTGCTCGCACACACCCCTCTCCTCTCCCAGGCTGTTCTGTGCATGTGGGCACACAGAAGCATGTACAAGAAAAGCCTTGTGTATAATGTAAGCCAGTCTTTTAACACAGTGACACAAGAAGTGATTCATGGAACCGTCTCATATCCCCTGTGCTGCACAGGGGTTCTCCGAACAGAGCCAGGTCCTCTGTCAGTCCAGGGAGCAGCAGGAGGAAGAAAGAGCAAACAAGACCACGATGAACTAGAAAAAAACAGGTTTCATTTGCACTGAGATATTACACTTCAGGAACAGGACTTTCGAAGCAAGTCTTAGAGTACAGCAAAGGAAACGCTCTGTTCGGGGTCAGGAACGGGGTCTAGTGTTTTGTTCCTAGCAGCAGCAGATGTCAATGGGGACATGTTAGCCCACCACCTTTGGCAGTCCAAATAGCAGTCTTAACACCAATCCTTGAAGAACCTGCAGCTGATCATGAAAAGTGACCATTAAAAGACAGGAAGCAAAGGGCAAGGCTTAACGAGATCCATAAAAACCCCATTTCCATTCCTGAGGAGCTTAATTTGCTGAAGGACCTCCTGGAGAACGTGATCCATGCTGCTGTCACCTACATGAAGCATGCCAAGAGGAAGACGGTCACAGCATGGACACAGTCTTTGCCCTCTACAGATTCAGCAGTTGATTTCTGAAATTACTTCTCATGGGAAACATCATCCAGGGATGTCTGAAAACAGTCCTATCCATGGGCTTATTGACCCCCTCGTGGAGCTCCAGCAGGTCTGTGAGGCAAGACCTCCCCTCCAGCAGCTCTGCTGACTGTCCCCATAGGCTGCACTGGCCCATGTGCAGAGGGGCCTTATTTCTTACTACAAGACCCACCAGAGATGCAAGTCAGAGTCACCAGTCCGGAGTTCCCAGGACCTCTCCACAGCCCTCTCTGTGGATGGAGGCAGCTTGGCGGCCTCCCCGGCCTCGGCACGGAGGCCCTGTGCAACAGCACATTGCAATCCTGGCCAGCGGCTCTGCAGTTTCACATTCAAGTTCCTGCAGTGGCTGCCATCTAATTCTGGGTGGATGCCATCCAACCTTGGCCTCCTCTATTGCCATCCGACTTATTTATTTGGGCAAACACTTCCTGGCTATTCCCTTGGATATATATAGACAGATACTGTTTCCCTGCCAGAAAACGTTACCAAGGGCTTCGGAGCAAAACACCAGGAACAATCAGCTCCGACACAGCCCGAACAAAAGCTGCTTCCCAGACTCGGCGCCACTGCCAGGACTCCGGTCACGCCGAGGAGCTTCCTTGGGCCACCACTCGCCTCATTGGTCTACCAGCCTTGTCCTCCTCCATCCACGGACCAAGAAAGGCATGGACAGTCACTTGAGAACAAGCTGCAGATCCCTTCAGTTATATATATATATATAAAACTGAACTTTTATATAGCTGTTTTTTATTCAGTTTTATACCCTGCACTTTTATATAAGCCCTCAATGCTGTTCGTGCTACTGCGCTAACCCTAAGCAATACAGACATGCTACTGCTTTTGTCCATTTTCTTAGCATTTCTCTGGTGTCACCAGCTGATGCCCTGGGGCTGTTTGCACTTCATGACTAGGCTGTACCCAGTAACTATGTGGAGTTCTTCCAGGCTTTCAAGAATCTACATTCGATTTCGGGAAACTGCTCAGGATGTTCTCACTTCCTGCCTTGCTTCTTTTCAGAGGGGCAGGAAGAATTTCACCAAATAAATTAGCCAAGTATGTCCCTCTTCAAGGACTGAATGTGTCTGAGCTACTACAGTTATTGTCTTTTCTCCTCGTTTTAATTCCAGCTTTATTAATGCTCCCACCATTCCCCCTATGGCAGCAGCCAAGCAGCTCTGCAAAGCACAAGTGTTCTCTTCTAAAGGTAGGAGAAATGTCATTCCAAAGCACGCAGAAAACTGGACAGATGCACCCAGTCAAACCATGGGAAGGCTGCATGGATCACTGGAGACGCGCCCCAGAAAACCGCTCAGATCCGCAGGGATTTCCCTTTCCAAACCAGAATTCCCAACAGCAGAAGGGAACTGCACTGAGCTCGGGTAGTGTTGCAAGCCCTGCCGAAACACACGGTAAGTTTTCCATGAACTGCTTCTTGCTATAAAACTCGCTGCAATTACCATCTTTTATGTAAGCCCTTCAGAGCAGTCACTGGGAGACACCAGCACTGGGCAAGGCTTTAGCAGCACCTGCCCAGGAGTTGTGGAAGCTCCTGCCAGCTCAAACACACGCGTGGAAGTGTTATCAGCGCGTGCCAAAACAAATGCAACCTTCCCGCTGCTGCAAGCACTTTCTTCTGAACAAGTTCTGCAATAGAATGATAAGCGTTTACTGCTCAAGAGAGTGTTGAAAGAGGCTGCATCACTGGAAGGAGGACGAGTCACTCAGGAAGTTGCCAAAGAAGAGTCAGTTTGGCCTGGGGCGCGTCAGAGTCCCGGGGCCAGTGGGAGTAGCTGAGTGCCTGGGTAGGAGCGGGTAGGGTTGAGCACGTCTGAAAATCACGATGCTAACGGCCACCCCTGCCAGCGCTGTCCAAGGGACAGCAGTGCATGACCGGTACCCGTGAAGGTGCCTGAGGATAAAGCCACCTCGCTGGTCTACATTTCCAAAGCCAAATGCTGTGACTGTGCTGAGCAGTTTGAGAAGTGCGTTTCTGCAAACAGAAAAGGTCCAGACCCTCACAGCAGGAGCACAACGGTAGCACAGCCGGCATCTGGCTTCATTTCAGCTCCGAGGTGACACATCCCGGAATAAAAGGCTCCAGATTGAGCCGTGGCTGCCCCTCCAACAAGGGCAGCAGCCGTTCGGCACCTACCGGCAGCCCCTGCGGCCCAGGAGGCAGCACGTGTGGAGTTTCCTACTTCTTTGCAGCAGGCACGTGCTCACACCGAGGTTCATTGGGACTGAGGGACACTCCGGAGCAGAGGCAAATGCGTATCCTCTCCAGAGGGCTGCTGTGAAAAACTGCTCTTGCCAGTTTCCTGTCGGAAGCCTCACTGGCAGGCTTTGCTTTTCAATTGATTATGCTTTAAAGAATGCTCCCACTTTCCTTCTTCAGGAAGATTTACCTGAAGACAGCCCCTAAATCCTTTATTAGATATTTTTTTTTAAAAAAAGGAAATCTCCATTTTAGCGCTGCTTTGCCATTCCGTTTTATCACTGCATGTCATTCCAGATGCAGCGCTGGAACGACTGGCAGTTATTTTTCCATTTAAACAAAGCTGCGGAAGGTCCTGGCAGCCTTCGCTAGCTTCACTTCTCCTTTCTAAGTCCATTGCTTCATACGCAAGAGAGCGGAGAGGGAGCAGGAGAGAGAGCAGAGAGCCCAAACGCTCCTCCGACCGGCCGCCTCCAGCACCCAGTTGAGCCCGTGCAGCAGCTGGGCCTGTGGCAAAACCACCACCTGCCAGATCCTGCCTCAGGTTCCCCGGTACCAGTGCGACAACTGGCCCGACTGGTTTGGGAAATGAAGTCTCCCAGTCAGCGCTGCTGCTCTACATAGACCAGGAAATGGAAAATGTTTCACCGAGGTGCCTTTAAACCCATGGGTCTCATTATGGAGGCTACGGGAGAGTTTTGTAAGAACTGTTTTGTTTCCTGAATTCCCACCCGGGTACATTTTTACCCCAGAAGCTGTCCAGGCAGACACTTCTCCTAGCTTATTAGCAGCCATTTCAGCACACAACTAAGTGCATCTATGCAACAGAGCTGAGCTTGCAGCATGGTGAAAGCTCAAGGGTTGCCAGCTTTAGTCAGTGCCAGCAACAACCCAAGAGAAAGCCTTGGGACTGGCTCAAGCCTCCTGGAAGAGCCCTTGGTGCCACAGATGATGTGCCCAGGTGCCGGCAAGGCCTGTGGCAGCAAGGACAGGAATCTACTGCAGCATTAGTTTTGGTCTTCCCACACAGTTAGGGGAGAGATTTCGCATTTAAGACAAGCACTTTATCAGAAACGCTTCCTTGCTCTTCTGTTACATTTTAGGCCACATCAGCAACGCCAAACACAGAAAGAGGAATCAAAAGCAGCAGGGACAGAAATACGTGCAACGTTCACGAGCTGCAGGAGCTATCACAGCCGAACAGGCAGCAGAGAGGCTGCAAGGGCTTCCTACAACCCCGGGGTAGGCTGAGCTACACAGTGCTAAGGGCACCCAGAGTGCGTGACGGTAAATGTCACCTATGTAGCAGCTATGCGGTGTGAAGTGATCCCACACACTGCCCTTGGGACCAAGGAGCAATCCCATGGCAGGGCGCAGAGCTCGGCAGCACATCTCATCCCGGCTCTGCTCCGAGCTGGAAAGGACTCGCTGGCCAAGGGCCATCCCCATGTTCGGACTCTTCTGCAGTACAAGATGACCAGGAATGTTCAGAGCAGCGTGGCAAGGACAGATCCCCATGAACCATGAGCTCCTTCCCATCTAGGCAAAGCTCGAGGTGACCATAGGCAACACAGCAACAGCGGCTGGAATCTTTGTCAGGACACACTTCTAAGAAAGGCTCTGCAGTCCTAGAAACAGCATTCCCTTTCCCCCCATTCCTCCCACTGGAAAGCAAAGGCCATGACGCTGGGTCTTTCCAGAGCTCTCATGCCACTGAGCAGTCACTGATTCCTCAGCACGATCCCAGTTCCTTTCCCATCCAACTCTCCCCACACAGACATACCTAGAAGGAGGTATTTTGCCAAGGCACTAAAATAAATAAATAAATAAATAAATAACACTAGGAATTCTCTTTGGCTTTTGTAGGCTCTCATTTCTTTATTGGCCTTTCACAAGTATGACAAGTTTCAAGGGTTTCAGAAACCGAGCTTGCTCAATAACGTGCTTTGCACAAACGTGGACAAGGAGAAGTCACTGCTTTGTTACTGGAGAGAGGGACGTGCCTGGAAAGGCCTGTGCGTGATCCCTCAGGGCTTCCTTCACAAGCAACAACCCCCAGCCCTGTTCCTTTTACAGATAACAGCTCCCAGCCCCATTTCCCCAAGGTCCCCACACCGCATGTTCGTGCTGTCACATTCAGGGCACTCTTCATGCACAGCTGAGCTGCAGACACCCCAATGCCCACGTCCAAATCAACCACTTGCAATGATGCACACGAGGAGAATGCACGCCCAAGCAAGCTTATTTTTCTAGCAGTGCAAGCAGAGATTGTTACTCTCCTTTTTAATACCCGCTGCAAGAATTGTTCAGCATCACAACATCCCCACACAGCCTGCCAAAAATGAGTAAAAGAAGCTCTTTTGTGGACAAATTAAAGCTGAGGGCTGCCTATCTGCTGCACACAGGTGTTGCTGCGGGAGGAGGAGGACGCAGGGACGAGCAGACCCCTCGGCACACCCTGCACAGCTGCCAGCCGTGCGGCCCAGGGCTGCCAGGCGGCTCTCGTTTGCCCTCGCCACACCTCTACCTGGGCTTACACAAGAGTGCTCACTGACAAGCTGGAGCTGTTTTGCCATGGAGCGACCTGGAGAACATGGGTGGCCGGCAGAGAGGTAAACACTTGCCACCATTTCTACTGCACAAGCTGGAGGCCAAGTCAACCTGGGCGTTTGGTGACTTCTACTGAAGCAGTAGCTGCACAGCTGAAAACTTAAGTAGGAGCCCCCAGTTAGACAACCGTGGGGAGAGCTGAACCGTCATGACCACATTCCCCTTATGCCAGTGACATGCAGGGACTCCATGTCTGCAGCAACTTCTGTAGCCCAGCACAGCTCATCATTAAAGAGCCCAAGCACTTTTTATTGGCCATGCTCCTCCATAGGCAATGGCAATATGCGATGCTATCACTACATCTCTGCATGCATCTCACTTGGCTTCTGCGCCACCACGTCCGGTGACACAAACACAGATGCAAGATAAACGCGTGGCACTGGGCGAAGCGCAGACGAGAGCTGATAAGGCAGCATCCTCAACCCAGCGCGCAGAAGCGAGGAGCCGGCTCTGCAGCAAAGCACCAGCTCTGGATTTCAGAAGTCTATAGCGAAGCCCGTCTTACATCATTGTCAAAATTTCAGCTTCACGTGACTTTTCGGACTGTAGCTACTCTGAAAACTAACAGGGAAACCAACAGATTCAAGACAGGACTGGAAGCTACCTGTCCTTCCTGCAGGCAATGTCAGAGATGCTGAGGTTTTAGAGAGCTTCACAAAGTTACACAACCTCAGAAGCAAGAGCTCAATACGGAATGCAAGGTTTTAGAAGAGCCTTTCTGCCATAGATGTGGAAAGTTTCCAGAACAGCAGAATGCGGAAATGGGAGGTCTGGGTTTAATTCATTTTTTTGCATGTTATTTGTTCCTGATTCCATTTCCCTACTTGCAAAGGGGCACCTACCTCCTTCACAAGGAAACTGGGGCACCTGCCCAAGTTACACCTAAAGCAGCACGACTGCTTCTGGCTGCAGCGAGTACAGGGCCGAGGTAGAGCTAGAAGCTGGGGAGATCCCTGCTACTAAACTATGCTCCTTGAGCACATCCCAAGACAGCCCCTTCATGGAAAGCAAACACCTTTATCTATGGAAAGATTAAAGCCTGCCAGGTTTTACTGCATTTTAATTCACCTCAACAGCCATCAGTACCATGCACACACAAGGGCATTGCACTTAGACCCCTGCATGAATTATGAGAAATAAAATAAAACAAACAGGACTTTACCAGTAGAAAGCAACTTTGTCCCCAAGCTTCTTCTCATGGACGTTCCTATCCAGCAGGTTGTAGCAGATGTTGGTCGTGGCCCCTTTCATCCATTCCACAAAGATCTTGCCCTTGGTCACGTCGAAGTTGTAGCGCAGGAAGGGCGCCGAGGGCTGCGTCTTCCAGTGAAACTCCTTGGCGATGTCGCCCCAAAACTCTGCGGAGAGCCGGGACAGGGGGATCAATGGGGACGGCGGCGGGAGGCGGCTCCGCGTGCCCGGCAGCTCCCCGCGAGCGCGGGGGGCAGCGCGGGCCGGGCCGGGAGGTGCCGCCCGCCCCGGTGCCGGTACCGGTGCCGGTGCCGGTACCCACCGTGCGGGGCGCGCACGGAGCGCTCGTAGAGGCGCTCGTAGTGCTGCAGCGAGGGGACGTGCGCGGCCGGCAGCAGCGCGGCCCGCGGGCGGAACGCGCGGGCCTGCTCGGCGGGCAGCACCATGGCGCGAGGCGCGGCCTCTGCGCGGGCCGCGGCGGCGCCCAGGCCGCCTCAAAGGAGGAGGAGGACGAGGAGGAGGAGCGGGAGCGGGGCCGCCCTCGCGGGGAGGCCGCCAGCGCCGCCCCCTCCGCGCCGTGTCCCCTCCGCAGCGCTGTCCCCGCTCAGCCTGTGCCCGGGTCCCCCTCCAGCCGTGCCCCCTGCCAGCGGTGTCGCCCGTGCGCCGGCCGCGTCCCCGGCAGGGCTGGTGTCCCCACCCGGCCAAGCCTGAGGGGCCCCATGGTGTAGGAATAAGGAATAGGAGGAAAGGGTGGCCAGGGAGGAAAATAATAATGCTGATTGCTTGAGGGATAAAGGGAAGGTTGTGGTAAAGGTAGAGAGGTGAGGATGTAAGGATCACCTGGGAAGACCCCTAGAAAAGGAGAAGGGAGAGAACCCCTGGATGGAGAAGAGGTGGTGGTGGGGCTGCTTGGTTGTTGCCTGCTCCTTCTCTCTGTTTTCCCACACCATGGCAGCCAGCTTTGCCCAGCCCCAAGTCGGTGGCTGTGGCCTTGTCTCCACCCATGCAGACCCTTGTCGGTACCGCTGCGTTTCATACAGCCCCGTGTTGTTTAACCCCACAGCGGAGCTTCCACCAAGTCGCCCCAAGGCAGACATAGGTGGCCTTGCTTCTCAGGGAAGCACAGAAGTGTAGGGCTCTTTGCCACTGCATCCCCAAGCTCCAGACTTCATCCTTGCAGTGTCTATGGGGTGGTGGGTGCTCCGGGCTTGTGTCCCTACACTGCTAACAGGCAAGAAACTCCTGAGCCACTGAGAGTTCTGCACCAGAGCTGATAATGCAGGGACACCACAGGTAACAAGATGGCGAATGGCAGCTCTCCGTGTCGCAACATGAATGTGCGCCACGTTGCATTAGATCCTGCATTGCATTAGATCTTAAATAACAAGGTATGCCTGTATTAACCCAACACGGCTTGGAAAATGTGCACAGTGTGGAGCACAAAGGGGTGAGTCCAAGCCTCGCACTTGGGCTCAAGTGACTCCGCTTCTCCAACACAGAGCTGCTGTGGAGCTGCATCACTTCAGCCCTCTGCACTCCTCCCCTCCTCCTAAATGCTGTGGATCCTGTGCACGCTGGCAGAAATTCACTAAGTTTTTTTTTTTTTCTTCACCAGGACACTCAAGCACTGTGACAGGGGCCCAAAGTGGCTGTAGGGTCTCTGTCCTTGGAAAAACTTAAAGCTCAGCTGGACAAGAGGCTGAGTGCCCCATGCTCCCTGCAGTGGGAGGTAGCAGCAGGGGCCTCCAGAGGGACTGGCTTTATTTTGGGCTCCTCTGATCTTAGAGATCCTCTGCCTATGCAGGTGCCTACCATGGTGGATCCATTTTCAGCTTAGTCCTGATTTTCCATGCAGTAGGAATGCCACACCAAGCCAGGCCGCCCCAACAGTGCTTCCATGGCACTTCTGCAGAGCATCATCCTCCTGAGAGCTTCGGCTCCATCCGAGGAGCCGCTCACCCTGCCCTGCGGGTGATCCACGCTGTATTTTGGACTTGGGCCAAGGAACACTCGAAAGATAAAGTCCATAACCTTGAACTTGCCCAGTGGTGTACGGGCCTGGGGTCAGTGACCAAGGGATCATTGGTGTTTTCTGGGCTTTGATGCACTCCCTGGAAGCGTTGCATCACTGCACGGCATGGGAAACACCAGGCACTGGTGAGCACCGTCTGCCAAGGCCAGGTTGCTCCTACCTGGTCAGAGATGGTAGGAAGCTGTAGGGGCAAATTCTGCCCTATGCCAGCTTGCCCCCACCATAAAAAGACACGAGGAATAGGTTTGGTGTGCAGGGACTACATCTCTCCTAGTAAAGCAAGGGGATAAAGGTGAAGACTATTGTCTATCTGCAATGCTGGGAGCTGTGTCAATTGTCAGCTGAGCCAAAAAAAGTATTTACCAGTATTGCTGACTTTTCAAACACCCTAACTGGAAAGTGCCTGGATCCTCATCATCCGTCTCCTGCAAAGAGAGACAAACCCACCACTGCTGAAGTCCTTCAGAAGCTGCCTCACACCGAACATTTTCCATCACAAGTTTCATCAGTTTCATTCTGGAGGATTTGGCATTTGCAAGCAGGGCTCCTTAGCTCCCTAGGGAACCTCCTGGGTTCCGTGTCCCTCGCTCCTGGTTCAGACCCGTCGTGCTCTCCTCGCCATGCCAAGGGTGCCCCTTGTGCCGAGGTGCCCTGCTAGCAGGCACTCGCTGCTCTCTTTCTCATTGGCCTTTTGCTTTCAGTGCTTTGTCCAGCTCGAATTCTTCTCCTGCCTCGGTGACAAGATGATTTCTCCAAGACAAGTGCTGCCTGCGGCTTCAGGACACCCCGAGGCATGAGGCTGGGGCAGCACCCAGGCCTCCTGCCTCCAGCACTGCCCGTGATGGGCTGCTAAGGCCATGGACAGGGCATTTGGTGCTACAGATGTGCACAGCTGTGAGTGAGGAAGCAATTGCTTCATCTCACACGCAGCACCTGTGAGAAGGGAGCCTCAGGATGACCCTGGGCTGAAGCGCTCTCCACTCCCGCAGGAGCTTGAGAGCTGTCCAGGCACCCCATGGACAGGGCTGGGGACTGTGCAGATGGTCCCTGTCTCACTGTGTGGCCATGCTCTGCTCCCCACGTCCTCCTGCCCCACAGCATCTTGCCGCTAGCCAGGGGGCTAGGCTGGAAGGGAGCGCGTGGGTCAGCTGGGTGCCACAGGACGAGTCCAGCCTCAGCTCCCCTCCAGGCTCACCAGGCAGCCTCGGAAAAACAGCTTCACTTGTGGCCCTTCCTCCTCTCTTCCTGGAAAGGACACATGGAGGGGACACATTGCTGCACCTGAAGGTCCTCTGTAGGAAATCAGAGCGGGGGAAATGATATTGGCCTAAGTGGTGCCTTGCTCACGTTATCTGCTTGGAGTGCTCTGGGAACAGCAATGCCAAGTGGAGTAACCTGCATTGCAGGATGCTCCTCCGCACGCTCCCTCCCGTGCAAAGCCTCCATCTTAGCTGCTGGGGTGGAGGAGAAGAGGAACAGGAACATCAGGAGCGACCGCGCTGCTCAGGACATTGTGGACCCCATTGCTAAGGGAAGGGGTGATGCCAATGGGGAGTGCAGGACATTTCCTTCTGCTGGGCCTTTTTGCTGCAGACTGGGTGGGAATCTCCTCCCTATGCAGGCAGAGTGCTGAGTGTGTCAGGTACGCAGGGAGACGGGGAGGCGAGCAGTGCTCGCTGCCCTCCCTCCTCATGCCCTGGCGCCCGGGCGCCGCCGAGGGCAGCAAGTCACCTTGTCACCCATTGCCCGTCCTCTGATCCCTGGGCAGCTCCTGCCAGGCCAGCCTGGACCTGGGCCCAGAGAGCAGGGCCAGCCTGGCAGGGGCTGCGGCTCGCTGATACACGGCCCTTGAGGATGGTAATCAGAGAAGGTTTCTTTTTAGCATAGACCCAGCCCCCACGTATCACAGGGCAAACAAGTTTACGGCTGACACGTTTCAGGGGCAGCGGGAAGCTTTATCAGAATATCCTGCAGCAAGAGGGAAAAGTTTTCTTTGTGCTGTAGGTGACATAAAGGGTGGGGAACCAAGGTGTAGAAGGGCAAAGGGACTGGAAACCATCCCGAGTGACACTAGCGAGGTCCTGGGGCCTGCGGAGCGGGCGCTGGAGAGGGAGCTGCCTGGGCACTGGGCAGCGAGGATCAGCTTACGGCGCTGCCCGCTCAAGGATGAGCTCAAGGTTAGAGGTGCTAAAATGGGCTTCAGGGCTCGTGCCCCGGCAGGCGCCTGGCTTGGCCTCTGCCAGAGCGAGAGGTGGCACCGATGGCCCCCGCGTCTCGGGGCCGCACGTGAGCCCAGGGTGGAGGGTGGCACAGGCTCCGGTCTGCTTTGCAAAAGGGGAATGTGGGCAACCTGCACAGCTTGGCCAGGCAGCCCCGCACCCTGCCTGGGTGTCCCAGGGGCTCCTATCCTGGTTTTCAGCCAGGGCCAGTCTGAACAGCCCCTTGTTTGCACCTCAGGCACACACACAGCTCGCCGCACACCAAACTCCTCCCTGCACCAGCTGCAGAGGGAATTTTAACCAGCTCCGCAATAAGAGCCCTTGGGTCCTGCGGGGAGTTATCAGCGTCTTTGTTCAGGAATGGAAGGGCTCAGCCCAAAGCCCAGCAGCTCTGGGCAGCTCTGCAGCCCTTCGGCCCTTCCTGGGATGCTCCTGGCCCTGTTGTGGCTATCAGGGAGTTAGAACAGGCTGGGCTGTCTGGGCTGCCTGGAGGAAGCCAGAGCCACCTCATTGCAACCTGCCTGGGGAACAACTGCTGAATTTCAGTCCTTCTGAAGCATTGAGGAGAAGCTAATGAAAACCAGCCTGGCAATTTAGCCCTCTGCAGAGTACGCTCTGTATATGCATAATCATTTTACATTTAGAGGAGCTAGTAATGCAATCATTGCCATAAATCCAACCCTGGAGAGGCATTGCTGCTGCTTGCCAGAGCTTTCTGAGCGATCTAGACGCAAGAAAACGGCTGTCGGTCCCCAGGACGGGGCCAATTACCCTCATAAAGCCGCGCTCTGCTCCCGCAGCGGCTCCCGTGCGTGCGTGGGCTCTGCCCGCTGCCGCAGTCCCCGTTCTGCAGGGAGGCGTCAGCGGGGCCGGGGCTGCAAAGGCAGCCAGAGCAGGGAGGGCCGTGGGGCCACAGGGCCATCGTGCCCTCTGCTGATGGGCTGCCAGCCGTGCAGGCCTGCAGCGCCAGCCGTGCAGCGGCTGCGGGGACAGGATGCAGCTCTGAATCCCTCGCGCTGCAGGGTGCGCAGCGGAGCCAGGCAGGGTCTGGGCTGCGCGAGGTGCAGGGAGGAGCAGGAGCGGGACGGGTCCTTCTGTGGGAGCGGGATTGGGGTGGTGCAGAGATGTGCCCGGAGCCGGGAGCTCTGGGGACCCTGCTGGCGTGGGGCTGGGGGGGAGCTGAGCTCCTGTGCTGACACCGGGGTGGGTGTCCCTGTGGCTCCCAGGACTGGCCCCACGGCCCTAGCCCATCTCCAGGCCCCATCTGCAGACCAGCATCCCGCAAAACGTGGGGTTGCCTCTGGCCTTGAGGTCACCTCAAGCTGCCTGTCCTGATCGGGCCTCAGGGCTGCTCTTTGTCCTGGGGACTGGCTGCTCCCAGAATCCGGCCCTTGTGGAAGGGAAATCACTGGAGTTTCACAGGAAAAGCGGGAGCAGGGCAGGGTATGAAGCCGTTGGCTTCAGGGAACTGGCCAGCTGGCAGAGCGGGGCTCCCATCCATGGCGGCTCCTGCAGAGAGCCAGGCACAGAGGACACCTCTGCTGTCCCCAGGCAGACATGCAACGTCCCAGCAAAGGCCTGCGACCTCCTTTGCCCATGGCCTCCTCTGCAGCCCTTCCCCACAGTGCTGTGGTCTCCTTGTACCCACAGGAGAGCCCCAAGCGACCCATAGCCCTCCCCTGGGCCACCGGGCTGAGCCAAGGGATGGTGACACCCATCTCTGCCGCTACGCCATCCATCCTCCTGGGACCAGCTTTCCTTGCTGAGCTGTCCTGCTCCGTCTTGCCCTGGTCGGGGCAGCCTTCCCTAGCTCCAACCGAGTGTCCATGGGGACTGGTTCCTTTGCAACCCAGGTCCTTAGGAAGCCACAGGCGCTGCATCCTTGGTGTCCCCGGGAGCCTGGGGCAGGATGGCAGCACTAGCACAGGAAAGCAGGCGCTGGAGACGCTCCACTGCTCCCACACACTTGTTGAAAAGAGGACTTAAGAGACAATCTTGAATTGTTTTCTTTTTCCATAGTTTTTTTAGTGTTTATTTTTAACAGACTTGATTTAAATTTTTGTTTTCTACAATAATTCAATGTAAAAATCCCAGTACAATATACAACAGTTTGAACATTTGGAATAAGAAATCCAGCTTGGTGAGACACCTACGTTCAGCTAGTTTCTAACACAGGTAGTAAATTCCCTCCACCCCCTCCCCCAAAACCACCAGCCAGGAAGGCATTTGGAAGGGAACACTTTACAGACACCACCTCCCCCCGTCCCCAGCCCTGTCAAGATACTGGCTACCCTGTCCCTGGCAGTACTGCAGTGGGACAGTCCCTTAAACACACCACCATGGAAAGGGGTAGAGACTCTCTCGGGGTGGCTGGGAGCCTCCAACAGTGAGGGGCAAGGTCTGCCCTCCAGAGAGGCCAGCTGGCCCTTGTGCGCGAATGATGTGGGATGCTCTGAAGGGCCTTCATATAGGTCCCTCAGGGCACAAGGCTCTCGTGGGATGGAGAGGAGCTCTATCCTCTCCTTGGCAGTAGCACCAGTAGCCCCAAGCCCTGGTGTGGCCGTAAGGGTGTTGGAAGGGGATGTCCATGTCCCTGCATGGCCCCAGTCTAAGGGAAACAAAATGAAGACGATGAAAAAGTCCTTGTTCTAGGGTCTGAGAAGTTAGCTTGGGGATACCTCATTGCTCAGGCCTGTGACATGGCCCTCTTTCCGGAAAACCCTTTGACTTGGCCCACGCTGCTCAAGCAGCATGGAGTGGTCCAGCTTGAGTAATATGGGGTGGTCCTGCTCAAGCAGAATGAGGTGGTTCTACTTGGGCAGCATGAGGTGGTCCTGCTCAAGTAGCGTGGGGTGGTCCTGCTCGAGCAGCATGTGGTAGTTCTGCTAAAGCAGCATGGGGTAATCCTGCTTGAGCAGCATGGGATGGTCCTGCTCGAGCAGCATGGGGTGGTCCTGCTTGAGCAGCATGGGATGGTCCTGCTCGAGCAGCACAGTATGGTCCTGCTCAAGCCACATATGGTGGTTCTGCTCAAGCAGCATGGGATGGTCCTGTTTGAGCAGCATGGGGTGGTCCTGCTTGAGCAGCATGGGGTGGTCCTGCTCAAGAAGAATGGGGTGGTCGTGACTGATCATCATGGGATGGTCCTGCTTGAACAGCACAGGATGGTCCTACTCAAGCTGCATGAGCAGCTGCAAATGGCAGGTAGGCCTTTCATGCCTGGTCTTTTTTGCCCCTCCAAAATTCTCCACTTTTTGGAGAAGTCCTCCACAGCACTTTCACAGATGTGTATGTTAGAAAGTACCACAGAAATCTCTGGTCTAGCTCCTTGCTCCAAAAGAGCTGTTGTTAATGCTAAATCAGGGCACTCTTGACTTTGGCAGAATTTTTAAAATTTTTCAAGAGAACAGATCCTCCTACTTCTCTGGTGACCAGTTTCAGCTGCCAGGGAGAAGTGTTCCCTGGTTTCCAACACGAATCTCCCAACCTGCAAGCTGCGGCCCTTGCTTCTGCTAAAAAAAGAGCCCTGAGCAGTGAGGATGGGATGGGAGCCTGGTTCTCCATTTAACCTAGCCCTGACATGGACATGCATCCCATCTCCAACAGATCAGGGCTTTTTTGCTTGCAAGAGGGATGGTTGGGCTGAAGGTGGTAAGAGATGGCATACAAAGCAGGGAGATGTAACAGCAGGAGACAGACGTGCTGGAATAAGAGAGTACAGGGAAGATGGGGGACAGGAAAGATGTCAGGAGGGCAGCCTGGGAGATGGGAGGTGTGGAGGAGAGTTGGGAGGTAAAAGAGAATGAAAGGGAGGAGATGTACAGTGAGGTCGGCTAGCTGGAGAGCAGGAAGATGGAAAATGGGAAGGGGTGAGAGAAAAATCTGTGAGGTAAGTGGGATACTTGGAGGATAAAGAAAGATGGGGAGATGGGGAGAGGTGGAAGATTGTAAGGAGGAAAGGGGAGATGGAGGGAGGTAAAGAACACTGAGGAGGACAGGGAAGGTTGCGGGAGGAAAGGAAAATGGCAAGAGGTGAAGGAGCATGATGAGGGATGTGGAATGGTGAGAGGTGGAAAAGGTTGAGAAATGTTGGGGGAATGACAGAAGTGAAGGAGAACGACAGGAGGGATGGGGAGATGATGGAAGGTGACAGAAGACAAGGAGAAGGGAAGACTCAGATGGAGCTGGAGATGACAAGCAGGGTGAAGAGATAGAGCAAGATGAGGAGGGATGGAAGATGATGGAAAGTGCAGGACGATGAAGAGGAAAAGAGAGAGTCCAAGGCTGGAGGTAAACAAGGAGGAATGGGCAGATGGTGGGAAGTAGATGAGGAGGAAAAACAGGCCAATAGTGGAAGGTGTTGGGGCATGGGGAAGGATGGGAAACAGTAGGAGGGGGAGGAGAATGAGGAAGTTTGGTAAAATGATGGCAGATAGAAGAGGATGATAGAAGAGATGAGGAGATGATGGCAGGTGACAGAGGTGGCAAGTGGTGGGAAGAAGGTATGAGGTAGTGGAGAAAGATGAGAAGGGATGAGAAGATAGCAGATGGAAAAAGATGAAGTATGGGAGATGGGAAGTAGAGGCGGAAATGGAAAAATGGGAAATGGGAAAATAAGTGAAGAAAAATGGAATGTTGGCAGTTAGAGGGACAGGGCAGTGGTGGGAGGTGAGGATGGATTTTGAGATGAAGTGGATAAGGATGAAGGAGAGGAGATAGGAGATAGAAAAGGATGAAAAAAAGGAAGAAATGAGAAGCTGCAGAGGGCTGAGGTATTGATGTGACTTGATGAAGGATGAGGAAAGATAGAAAGATGGTAAAATGTAGAGGAAGATGAGGAAGAACGAGAGGATGGTAGAAGCTGATGGCAGAAGGGATAGTGAGATGTTGACAGCTAGAGGAATAGGAGGAAAAGAAAACTGAAGGTGAAGCAGGATGAGGATGGAAGAGATGGGATGGGGAATGGAAGAGGAACAGATGACATAAGGGGATGGTAAGAGATGGACAAGAATAAGGAAGCGGTGGGATATAGTGGGTAAAGCAGGGATGGATGTGGGTGATGGAGGAGCAGTGGAGGGAGAGATGGGATGTGGTGGGCAATGGAGGAGCATAGGCAGAAGGAAAGGATGTGGCGGGCAATGGAGAAGCACAGGAAGGAAAGACAGGATGTGGTGGGCGATGGAGGAGCAGTGGAGGGAGGGAGGACTGTAGTGGGCAATGCAGGAACAGGACAGAGAGAGATGAGACATAGTGAGTGATGGAGGAACAAGCGACATAGTGAGTGATGGAGGAACAAAGGAAGCAGGGGTGACATATGGGTGATGGAGGAAGAGAGGATGGAGTGATGAGACAAGTGATGGAGGATCACAGAAATGAGGGATAGAATGTGCTGGGTATTGGAGAAGAGGGTGGAGGGATGGGACCTTGTGGACAATGGAGCAGCAGAGGAAGGAGAGAGAGAATGCAGTGAGTGATGGAAGAGCAAAGGAGAGATGGGATGTGGTATGCAAGGGAGGAGGACAAGATGGAGGTATAGGAGGTAGTGGACCACAGACAAGCAGAGGAAGGAAGAAGATAGTGGGTGATACAGGAGCACAAGAAGGATGGACAGGTCATGATGATGATGAAGGAGTAGGTCAGCAAGGGAATGGGACATGGCAAGAAAGGAAGGAGCACAGGAAGGAGGGACAGGAGGTGTTAGATGATGAAGAGGAGGGGGGGAAAAAAGAATGGGAGGTGGTGGTGGTTGATGGAGAAGCGGGAGGGATACAGACATGGTGGACCATCAAGGAGCAGGGCAGGGAGGGCTGGGATGTGGTGAGCCAGGGAGGAACGTAGGAGGGATGGGTGAGGGTGGGTCATGAAAGATCATAGCAGGGAGGGATCACACACACTCACACAGAAGGGTTGAGAAGGGACTTCTGGAGATCATCTAGTCCAACCCCCCTACTCAAGCAAGGATGGGTTGTGGTGGGTGATAGAGGAACACAGGAAAGATGGGAGGCGATAGGCAGTAGAGGAGGGGAAGGAGGAGGGATGAACTGTGGTGGGTGCAGGAGAACAGGAAGAAGGGATGGGTAGTGGTAGGTGATGGAGAACAGCAGGAAGGGATAGGATGTTTTGGGCAATGGAGAAGGAGAGGATGGAGAGATGTGACATGCTGGGTGATGGAAGAGGAAAGCAGGGAGGGATGGAGGGATGTGACATGGTAGGTGATGGAAGAGGAAAGCAGGGAGGGAAGGGATGTGGCGGGTGATGAAGGAGCACAAGAGAGAAGGTGTTAGAGGAACAGAGGAAGGAGAGATGGGAGGTGGTGGGAAATGATGGAAGGGAGGTAGGGGGTGATGAGGGACCACCAGAAGGGAGGATGGAAAGTGGGGGTTGCAGAAACAGAGAAAGGAGGGATGGGACAGGGTGGGTCATGGTGGGTGGATGGGTCATGGGAGGAGCAGGCCAGGGAGGAATGGGACAGGGCAAGCGAGGAGCACAGGAGGGAGGGATGGGAGGTAGCGGGCGATGGAGAACCTGGCAGAGGAATGGTTTAACCTACTGAGCTTGGAGGCAGCTCGGATCTGCCACCAGTAAGGGGTAAACGGGCAGTGATGGGGATGGAGATGTGGTTAAGAGACAGGCACAGGCAGCGCTGGGGTGAGCAACCAGGTGGGATGGGACGGGGATGGCACCTGGAGGTGCAAGAGGACACGGAGGAGCGGTGCCAGGAGTGCCATGCAGGGTGGCAGGGCCTGGGGACACAACACGAAGAGCTGTGGGCAGGGATGGGGAGCCTGGCGGGTGTCACGGTGCAGCCCGGCGAGCGGAGCAGGGGGTCAGCACAGGGGGACGGGGATGGGGACAGGGCAGGGACAAGGGGAGGCTGGGTGACACCCCAGGCTGGGCAGGAGAGAAAGCTGGGGCCACAGGGACGGGGCCACCATCTGTCACCCAAGCAGACAGGGCACACGGGTGGCGCGGGATGGGGCCGTCATCAGGGGCAGGAGGACCCTTCATGCGACCTGGCGCTGCACCCATGGGACAGGGGACCAGCCGGAGAGGGACAAGGACACACAGGGCTCCGGTGCGGGGTGGGCAGGACGCGGCCCAGCTCGGCACCCGGTCCCGCTACAGACAGAGTAAGACAGAACTGGCGGGTATCACAAATAATTAAAAGGCAGTTGTAAAAATGAGAAACCACGTTGCAAAAGTAGAGAGTCCTTAAAAAAAAAAAACACAGACCCAAACCAACCCGAGTTATTGATGAAAATGCTAAAAACCACCCCAAAAGGAACTATGTACAGCAGGAGGGATTGCCCGCGCTGGCCCTCGGCCTCCTCCACACACGCGGGGCCCCACGGGGCTGCTGGTGAGGAGGGCAGCGCATCCCACGGCGCATCCGCGTCCCCGCTGCCGAGGGGCCCGGCGCCGCAGGACGACAAGGCAGTTTGTGCTGGGTGTCCCCAGCCCCGGCACGGGGCTGGCGGAGGCTGCGACGTGGCAGCTGCGCCCGCCTGCTGCGGGCATGGACAGGAGGGGGCAGCAGCTTCAGCTGCAGGAGCGCTACTTCTGTGCCGCTGCGGGATGCGATGGCAGCGATGGCAGCGATGGCAGCAATGGCAGTGATGCACGGGGCCAAGAGCATGGAGCCCGAGAGCGACGGGCAGGGCCCTCGGGGCAGTGCACAGAGCCCCAGAGCCATGCACAGAGCCCCCGGAGCAATGCACAAAACCCCGGGGCAATGCACAGAGCCCCCAGAGCTATGCACGGAGCTCCCGGAGTCATGCACAGAGCCCCCAGGGCCCTGCACAGAGCTCCCAGGGCCATGCATGGAGTCCCCAGGGCCATGCACGGAGCCCTCCCATGCCATCCAGCCACCTGCAGGCAGCTCCACATGGGCAACCCCCTCCCTGGCCCCCAGGCAGCCAGGGCAGAGCGGCCGCATCCCACTCGTGCCCGAGACATCCTTGAAAGCAGGTCAGGCCCACGGCCCGCTGGATCCGCCGTCTTCTGCCCGGGCTGCGAGGGAGCGCAGGTGCCCAGCGGGCGCTGGAGCGCTCTGGGGTGCAGATCGCTCCCTGCAGGTGCCCTTCACCGCTGTGAAGTGGAGCAGGGCGGGCGCCCACGGGAGCTGCACGCAGGTCCCTGGCTCCAGCAGCCCCTCTCGCAGCCGCGGGTCGTGTTGAGACGGCGAGAGCTGCACGGAGCCCCACGCCGGCCCGGCGCTCCCTCCGTAAGGCTTGTTTGTCGTGGCTACCGAACGCTGCGCGGCGGGACTGCGGCTGCCAGCCCGCAACCCCACACCCCCATTGGTTTTTCCCCAGTTTTGCTCTGTTTTGTTACTTTTAAAATGCACTTGGCGTTACATTGCAGGCTGTCTGGAGATGGGCACGGCCGAAAACAGGGGAGAAGAGGGGAGGGCTGTGTTAGCTGCAGCATTTGGATGAGCAAGTAATGGAAAGCGGCTCCAGGGATGTAAGCGGGGCCCTGCTGCTGGGAAACACGCGCGGCCCAGCTGGGATCTGCAGGGCTGGAGCCGGAGGAGGAGACTGGACGAGCTGGGCCTCCGGCCACCCCAGGGATCCTCCCCGCTGCTCCTCCCGGCGCGAGGAGGCGCGTGCGGCAACGCGGCCGTGGCTGATGCAACCGCGCAGCAAGCGGGGGCCGCGGGCGGCGCCGCCGGAGCGCGGGGCCAGGGAGAGGGCGCCGGCAGCGGCACCGCACGCACATCCATGCGCTCCGCACGCAGGCCCTGCCGGGCTCTTCCCGCCGGCCCTGCCGCTACCTGCGTTGAGTTAACAGCGTCACTTGTGCTCCTCCGCACCACCGGCTTGCCCGGCCCTCCGGGCGCCTCCGAGGCCGGCTCCAGCGCGACACCTGCTTCCTAAGCGTCCCCGCGGGCGAGGGAACAGTCAGGACACAGACGTGGGCGCTCCCGTCCCGGCTCGCAGGGCCCGGCCGGGCGGGAAGGGCGCTCTCTGGGCAGGACAGCGGAAAGAAGACGCTCAGGCTGGCGCCCTCCCTGTGTCCTCACTCACTGGAGGGCCCCAGCTTCTCCTCGGCCCGGCTGGGCTCGCATGGGTGCAGTTTGCACTTGGACGGGGAGTGGCGGATGGCAGAGCGGGACGGCCGGGCGAAGCACGACGTGAGGGACTGGGAGCTGCAGTCGCACGCCGTGTCCTGCAAAGACAAAACGGGGAGGATTAGAGGGGCTGCGCAGCCAGGAGCTGCCGCCGGGGCAGGAGGGAGTCTCCCAAGGGTGCTGCGGGAGAGCCCGGAGCATGGATGGGGACAGCGCACCCTGATCCTGCCTGGGGATCCTGGCTGTGCCACTGGCCGCTCAGAGACACCCAAGGGCCTGGCACAGCGGAGCCTGAGCTGCGGCTACCACCAGGCTGTCCCTGCAAGGCTCCGTTCACCAAAGCAGCTCATGTCTCACTCTGAGCTTGTGGTACCATCCCCTGGGTCTCAGGCAGCATCCAGACACCTGCCCTGCTCTAGGACATGACACAGTCAGGACAAAGCAAGAGCCGTTACCTCGCCGGCTATAGCCGAGATGAGGTCCAGGTCCCGCAGGGTTATGTCCTTACTCCCTTGGCCTGGGGATGACGGTTTTGGGTCCTCACAGCTGCTTTGCTTGAGGACCTTCTTGTTCAAGATGCGGGAGACGCTTTCGGACTGGTGGTAGGTGGCAGGGCTGGGGTGCTCTGTTTTCTTGCTGCCCTCCTCACCGATGGCCTCCTTCTTCTCGGCAGTGGCCGTGGGGCTCTGCGCCCGCCCGCAGACATTCCTGAAGAACTCCTGCACGATGCCGTACTTGGGAGCTTCAGGCTTGGCCCTGCTTTCTGGGCAGCCCGGTTTCCAGATGGACTCCGTGCTACCGGAGTGCTCCACCACGCTGAACAAGCTGGACAAGCCGTCGTTGATGTTGCTGAGGACAGGGCTATCCCTAGTCGTCGTGGACCGGGCCCAGGCAGACCCGTTTTGCTTGCTCTGGTGGAGGTTCCAGAGGCTCCTGTCCTTGGTGGCATCCAGCTTGGAGGAAGACCTTCTTTGGAGCTTCGGGGAGCCGTACTTTGGGGAGCAGCACGGCCGCTCAATCCTGGAGTGGACCTTATCCAGAGAGGAGGAGATCTGCTTGCTGCGCACAGACATGAGGGAGGAGCTGCGCGGGGACCAGCTCTTGCTGTGCATGCTGCTGCGGGGCAGGTCCGTCTGCAGCCCCACACTCACGGTCTGGATGGTCTGTGTCCCTACGTGCGCCAGCCCCACTGTCTGGCTGGAAGTGCTTTTCACCTTCCTCTCCAGCGAGCTGGAGCGGATGGCCTGACGCACGCAGTTGGTGATCTCCTTCATGTCATCGCTCATGTTGCCGGAGATCTCCAGGTCGTGCAGGGAGGACGGGAAGCGGGGCACTGGGGGCACCGTGCTCTCCACGGCCCCTCCGTCCAGCAGCTCTCGGTGCTGCTTGGAGAAGTTGCACAGCCACTGGCTGTACGTGTTTTCAGCGCTGTCTGACTCCTCCGGCTCTTTCGGCTTGGCCATCGTAAACAAGAAACCAGGTTCAATCATAATCTTCCCCTCCTTGTTGTGGACCAGAGGCGCCTCCAGCCTTCGGACCACGGGGGGGCTGTAGTAGATCCGGATTCCCGTCTTGTCAGGTGCCGTGTAGCTCCTCTGCATTTGCTTCTGGGACGGCTCGTGCCCAGAGAGGTTGCTTGCTCGAGAGTAGTCCCAAGAGGAGATACCCAGCTTCTCTTTGGCCAGGCTGTCGGGGGCAGGTTGCTCAATATTCACATATGTACAGTTCGGGGAAGGAAGGCCGGTGCTGTCCCGGATGCTGTTGGGCAGCAGCTGTGCAGCTGGAGATGCCTTTTTGCCTCGGGAATGGTCGACCAGCCCCGGCGCAGTCTTTCCAGGGAGATAGGGAGAACAGTCGAGCAAGCTTTCAAACTCTGACATGGAGGAAACGGACTTTGTCCTGGGGGGACAAGAGAGGACAGGGGTCATGAGATGCCCGGCTGTGGGCCTGGGTGGCAGGGGCTGCGCTGCTGCAGCCACCCAGCTGATAACCACCATGATGGGATCCCTCCTGGGCACCCTCCGGGGGCAACAGGGCTCCACCTCACGGGGAGAGCCCCAGCCCAGACCTCTAGGGCAGTCGTCCCTTTCCCCACACTGTCACTCATCCCGGCTTTGTCCCTGCACCCAGCCAGACCTGCAGGCAACATGTGGGCACCCCTGGCCAGGCCTGCAGAGCTGCCGAGCCCAAGGACATGCTGGCTCGCTCCCTCGCAGGCTGCTCCAGGCTCTGTGGAACAACCAGGCACCTTCTGCAACACGCACGGCGCTCTCACCGTTTTAAGTTGGTTCCCACGGCGTCTGCTTCAGAGATTGTCTCTTTGTCTGTGATTTTTTCATTGAGAGCCTAGGAGGACAGGGAAGAAAGCTCCAGCATCAGCACTCACAGGGCCAAAACAGGCAGATGTGCTGAAATAGGGGCTGCACCCTGCTCTTCTGACCGCTGTAGCACCTCCCGCTGTGTGCCATGGCCCTGCATCCTATACCCATGGCTACAAGCAGCTCCCTGTGCCCACAACCATTGTAAATCAGCGAGTCCTCCAGTGCGTGGGAAGGCA
Organism: Tinamus guttatus; assembly: GCF_059628265.1. NCBI lineage: Eukaryota > Metazoa > Chordata > Aves > Tinamiformes > Tinamidae > Tinamus > Tinamus guttatus. The sequence goes on along the minus strand of NW_028289684.1, from coordinate 2,524,610 downwards.
GGACGGGCTATCTCCTCTACCATCTTCTCCCTAATTCTTGGCACGTCTCTTGCAACCACAGCCAGCACTGTTCGCTGTTCAAGGCAGTGATTATTTGGCCACGTGCCAGCTCCACCTGCTTTCCAGCTCGCAGCTGAGCACAACAAAGCTCTGCACACCAGCGGAACAAACGCAAGGCATCTGCCCCAGCACACATTGGGTGGGCAGCCACGAGAAGAAGCCGTGGGACCAGCCAGCCTGCCCTCGCCCACCCCTCAGCCCTCTCTTGCCCACCTCTTTCCAGTTGCTGCTGTGCTTCTCCATTTCAGAGTGCTTCAAAGCCCAAGGGTTGGCTCCTTTCTGCAACTGGAGAACATGCTGGTCACTTGACACGCACGAGGCACAGCTGTGTGCCTCTCTGGGCAAGCAAAGCAGTTGCCACCTGCCACTCGTGCGTGCCCCAAGACCAACTGCATGCTCCTGGGGCACGCACAGGGGTTAAGCAGCAGAGGCTGGTGCACGTGTGTGTATGCAGGGGACCCCGTACCTGGTTGATTTTGTTCTGCAGGTCCTTGGCTTGCTGCTCTGCCTGCTGCTGCTCTTCCTTGAACCGTGCCAGCAGCTCCACCTTCTCCTGGTTCCAGTTCTTCTCGCTGATCTGGAGCTGCTTGGTGAGGTCCATGACGGCACTGTAGGACTCAGCCAGGAGATGTTGGTGCTCCTCTCGCTCCCTCTTCAACGCCACCTTCCAGTCCGGCAGCGCTCGCTCCGTGATCCCTTTGCCTGCCTTTGACTCCAGCTGTGGGGACAGGAGCAGGTAAGTCTCCAGGACCGTCTCCATGCAGGGATTTCAGGGACTGTGCAATATGCTTGCTGCACCCAGGGGAGCATTAGGGACATGTTGTTACCAGCCTTCCCCATTCTGGGAAGGTTGATGTTCCACCAAAGTGGAACGCTAACTGCTGGCAGTGGCTCATGTATGGAAGAGGATAAGGGACCTCTTTTTCAAGGAGGTGCTATGTGGAGACAGGGTCTGGACAAGCAAGGGGACATCATTTTCTTTGGAGATGTTTAATGTCCATATGAGGAAGAGCTTCTTTACTGTGAGGGTGACAGAGCCCTGGAACAGGCTGCTCAGAGAGGTGGTGGAGTCTCCTTCTCTGGAGATCTTCAAAACCTGCCTGGATGTCACCCTGTGCAACATGCTCCTGCTGGAGCAGGGGGGTTGGACTAGGTGATCTCTAGAGGTCCCTTCCAACCTCAACCATTCTGTGATCTGTGAAGACACCTCTGAGCTCCTCATAGCAGGGAGAGACTGTTCCCACCACGGAGTTGGGCCTGCAGCCATCATGGGTATCAACTCCGGCTTCCCAAAGGCAGGACCTTGTGAAGGCTGGAGAGGCAGCTGGCTGAGGCAACATGCCAGTGCAGAGCACCATGCTCCCATCCTTCCACCTCTCTCACAGTAACTGCAGAAAGGGATGGAGGGTTTGAGCAGTCCTGGGGGTACTGCCTCCTCCAGCAGCACTGGGAAGCAGGGCTGGAGACCACATCTAGCACTGGGGCCTTGGGCTGTACTACAGAGAGGTGTAGGGCAGCAATGAGCTCTCCTAGCAGCTCCAGGGAGGAGGTCCTGCCACAGAGGACACATCTGAGCCTGGCCTGGCCCATCCTGTCACCATGTACACACCAGATGGGTCGGCAGATGGCTGGCCTGGCTGGACGCTGACTCAACGTCCCTCCTGCTGGCAACCCTCGCCCCTCATGGCTCCTCCACGGCCCGTTTGGACCCATGCTGTGACCCACGGCCATGCAGGTGGGCTGGGAATGCACTGAGCCTTTCCTGCCCCAGTCCAGCCCTGCAGAGCAGTGAAGCACATCCTCCCTCCAAGTGCATCCTCCCTCCAAGCGCATCCTCGCTCCGCAGGCAGCTTTTCCAGGCAGCCCTGTTGCTATGGAAACTCGCCTGGCAGAGCCGTTCTCATCGCCATTCCCGCTGCGCCAGCCCTTCCTTCCCGCTCCCAGCCCGCAGGCACCCGAGCAGCCCCCCAGTGCCACTGAGCCCCGTCCTGTCCCGTGGGGCTCCTACCTGGGCGATGTGGCACTTGAGCTCGGCGCGCTCCATCTCCCAGGCGGCCTTGGCCTTGGTGAACTGCTGCTGCAGCTCGTGGGCGCCGCGGCGCTCCTCGCGCAGCTCCGTGCACAGCTCCTTCAGGACCACCTTCATGTCGGCCAGTGTCTTGATGCACTCGTGGGGCTGCGGCAGGGAAGGGACGCGCAGGTGAACGGAGGGCGCTGGGCCCGAACGCTGCGATGGGCCAGGGCGGGATTGGCACCCACTGCCTTCCCCCGGAGCTGCACCCACACTGGGTGTCCCCATGTTCCCCACAGAGCCCACCCCAGTGCTCGCTTTCCAAGGGCTGTTGGAGCATCCACACGGCCCTGACCAGCCATGGGGCACAGGCGGGAAGATGCCCCATCCAGGCAGCCGTGGTGGTGGCGGTTGTGCAAAGGCCCTGCCTGTCCCCGTGCATCCCCCGTGGGGCCCCCTGCTCACCGAGTTGGGGCTCCAGGCGTCTCCCGCGCACGTCTTGTTGTCCGCTTGCTGCTGCGGGGCCAGCTCCTCCTCCTCGATGAGCAGGTAGAGCTCCTTCATGCTGTTCACCTGCAAGACATGCGGCGGCGGGCGGCTGAGCGTGGCCCCGCTTGGCGCCGCGCAGTCCTGCCCCGTCGCGGCGCACGGGCGCTCGGAGCAGCGCAGAGGAGCCGGCGCGGTGCGGGCAGGTGCTGGGCACCCTTCCCCGGCAGGCACGGATGGCACTGCCACAAACACAGAGCAGCTGCCTTGGCACAAAGCCCAAACGCGGAGGTGGGCAGACTCCCAGAGACTCTCCACAAGGAGAAAAAGCAGTGGGATTCCCCCTGCCCCGCAGTGCCCGACCACCCCTTCCTGGGCAGGCCGGAGCCCGCGCTGCCCACAGTACCTCCAGGAAGTCATCGCCCTCGCTATGCACGATCTTGCCCTGGCGCCAGTGCTTGAGGAACCACTTGAGCTTCATGAAGAGCAGGAGGAAGTTCTGCTTGAACTGCTGGGACTCCTGCACCAGAAGGTTCTTCTCCTGGCTCCAGAACTTCTGCTCGAGCCGCCTCTGCAGGTTCAGGCTCTGCAGCTCAAACTCCCGCCTCAGGAGAGCTTTCTGGTGGTCTTCCTTCAGCTGTGAGAGATCACAGAATCACAGAATGCTTAAGGTTGGAAGGGACCTCTAGAGATCATCTAGTCCAACCCCCTGCACACGCAGGGTCACCCAGAGCACGTGGCACAGGACTGCGTCCAACAGGCCTTGAAGATCTCCAGAGACGGAGACTCCACAACCTCTCCGGGCTGCCTGTTCCAGTGCTCTGGCACCCTCACTGCTGCTACTGAGCAGCTGAGGTCTCAGCCCACCACCCACAACTGCTGCTGGGAGATGTGACCTTGGGAAGGCCACTTGGTCAGGGATGGTTTGCTGCCTCCCAAGGGTTTTGGCTGGCAAGGGCTGAGCCTGGAGTGAGGCCCCATATGTTATGCCCCCAAACCAGCTCACAAGGAGCTGCAGCCTCCTGGCAGTGCTCTGACTCAAGGAAAGCGGGACCCTGTGGCAACATCTTGAGGGGAAGCTTGCCTGTCTCCATGCAAGGAGAACCTGTAGCCTTTGAGGATGGGATAAGCCAAGTGTCAACCTGAGTGACTGCTAAAGAACACAGCACAGGAGGTGCTGGTGGTGGCATGGCCGTGACTGCTGGGACTTGTCTCTAGGGGTCATAGGGAGCTAAGGCTGCTGCCCGCTCACCTGGCAGATCTTCTGGGAGAAGTTATCCACCTCGTCCTTCCTCAGCTGCCTCTCCTGGGAGAGCTGCTCCTGCAGGCCCCGCAGGCTCTCGTTGGCTTCCGCCAGCACCAGCTGCAGCTCCTTCATCTGCAACAGCAGGAGGGGCACGGTGGGTCCCCGCTCACCCTTGCGCCCCGTGTGCGGGGCCAGGAGGCCACAGGAGGCCAGCAGCAGTGCAGAGGCTGCAACACAGAGCGGGCAGCGCCGCGCATCGCGCTGCTTTCCAGCCAGGCCCACAGTGGATCACGCTAAGGGTGGCAGGAGATGGCTCCCAGGGCACATCTTGAGCTTTGAGCACTCAGGGAAAGATCCTGACTCATTCCTGCAGCCTGGAGTCAGGCACTGAGCCTGGGACCCAGGGCAAGGGGTTCTGCATCAGGTGCATCTCCCTCCACTTTGTGGAGAACTCATCCCTTCCCCATGGGAATGGTCCATCACCTGGGAGCCTGGGTTCCCGCTCATTAGATAAAGGAGAGGGATTGAACTGCAAAGCCCCCAGCCTGAGAGAGACGGGGCTGGAGCACCAGCGAATGGGCACTGAGGAGCCTGTTTAGTCCAAGATCCACGAGTTGGACCTCCTGAGGCCACGCAGGAGGGCCAGGACACCTGGCACATGGTTATCTACTGCCAAACAAGCCTGCAGCAAATTATTTTTCTAACCAAAGCAGAGAAGACTCTGCTGGGTGCAGCACTGACCACCTAACGTGTGGTGCTGGTAGCAGGCAATTTAATAGGCAGATGGATCCTCACTGATCCTTGATCCAAACACATCTCCAAAAACCCATGTCCAGAGCCACACTGCAGTCTGAGGCTTGTCCCCAGCTCTTCTGCACACCAGCAGCACTGGACACTGTCTGTAAGAGGTGCATGCAGCTGGACCAGCTTAATTTGCAAAAGAGAAGGCTATGGGGTGACATCCAGCAGCCTGCAACTCCTCAGAAAGAAAGCAACCTCTGCTCAGTAGTGCCAAGTGATAAATCAAGCAGCAACAGGCACAGACTGTGTTTTGGGAGGGTCAGGTTGCTCACCCCAGTGGCATTTTCTGTTCCTGTTGGGAACACAGACCTCAAAGGGACGCTGGGGAAGCCCCGTCCCAGGGAGATCTTGCTCTTCTCCATGGCACTGCCCCGCACCCACCTAGCAGTGACCATCCCCGGCCACCCCGGAGAGGCTGCTTCGTACCTCGGAGGCGTAGGAGTCGCTCTCCTCAGGTCGGCAGGTTTTGTAGCTCCGGGCATGTGCAGCACCGGGGTCCGTGTCCTTGGCGTGGGGGATGCGGTACGGGTCGGCGTCCCTAAAATCAGGCTGCTGCATGCGTGGGCAAGTTAATGAGAACAAACCAAAAGAGCGGGAAGAAAAGAAAGCCAGAAAACAAAACAATGGGTCTCCGAAACAGTAAAGAACTACAAGACAACAAAAAGGATGAGGAGGAGAAGGAGCTTCATCACCATGGCGGGAGACAATGCGGAAACCAAAAGGAAACACAGGATGAGGAGACAAGTGGCCTGGGTTGTTTGGGGAGGGGGAAAAAAAGAGAGAGAGAGGGAAAAAATGTGCAAACACCAGTTACGGTGCCATGCAGTGACTGGGGGAGACCAGGACCTGGGGCTGGAGGGACTGTGGTCCGGCAGCATGCAGAAAAATAGAACTCTGAACAAGCGAGTGTGCTCCAGAAAGAGGCCTGACCCTGTCACGGCATGAGGGCACCTTCCAGACCAGCGACTTGGTCTTGCTTCCCCTCCCGGCGCCAGGTCCCAAATGGGATGCACCTCCAGGCAGGAGACGGCCACCTCGGGGAGGAGGCGGGGAGCTGCTCTCCGCTGCTCCAAAAATGCCCAAATTTGCTTTTGCATCTTTGCTCTACAAACGTTCTTGTCTGGGATCTCTTTCCTCAGCGTATTTAGCTCGGGGCTGCAGTTTCCTTCCCCAGGGGCCGTTATCCCGGCCTTGCAGCCTGCGCTGCTTTCCAGGTCCCGCATGCCCAGCTGGGCTCGTGAACCAGCGGCCAAGCTGAGATAAGGGGAGAGCTTCCGAGCCTGCCTGGGGACACTCCGCTCTGCACCAAGGAGCCTGGCATCTGCCTGTGCACAGATGGGGACAGCAGCCGGCCCCAGGGAGGCAGCAAGCAGGGAGGTGGCACTGCATTTGGGAGCCCCCCTCTGTGGCATGGTGCAATCAGCAGGGGCTCCGTGTCTGGAAATGGGAAGGCCCCAACCCAGCCTTCCCCACCGCCCAGCTCAGGCCCTCCACCTTCTGTCCTGCGCACACTCTGTTGGAGCAGAGTCCTATCTTGTCCTTGGTTCCACCGGCATGCAGCGAGTTGAGTGTTAGTTTGGGATTTGCTCTAGAGAGGCACAAGGAGGTTACGTTACAGGTCGGGGGTTGCTTTGTTAAAGCAGGGGAAAGAGCGTGGCAAATAAAGCAATAACTGCTGCGAGGGAACTGCAGTGACGTGGGAAAAGGTCCGTACCTGGAAGTCGGAGCCGTGCTCTTTCTGCAGGGCCTCTTTGGTGGAGTCCTGGCCGCTGGGGCCAGAGAAGGGGAAGGAGTCTGTCTGCTCCTTAAGGCAGTCGGCGAGGTGATCCACCTTCCTCATGAAGCAGCCCAGGTCCTGCTGCAGGACCCCGAGCCTCATTATGAGGACGTTCATCAGCTTGGAGTCGCTGGGGCTCTCGCTGCTGTTATCCATCGCCTCGCTCAGCATCCCGCCCACGCACTCGTTGTCCAGGCACAACTTGAGGCTGGACGTGAAGCCGTTGGTGTCCGAAATCAAGACATCGATCGCTTTGCTGACGAGCGCTGCCTGGTCCCGGATGCCCAGGAGGGTCTCAAAGTCCTTGGACTTGAGCAGCTTGGTGGGGCTGCTGTCTGGAGCCTTCCCGCTGCCGGGCGCCCTGTCCTGGGCATCGTTCTCCCCGCCGATGGGCCCGTCCCTCCAGAGCTCGCTGGGGATGCACTGTGCGGAGTCTCCGGCCTCGGCGTCCGTCTCCAGCATGGGCCTAGTGGTCTGGCAGGAGGCCAGGTCGCAGCGCTGCAGGTTGGAGAGCAGCACGCGGTTCTCGTACTGGAGCTTCTTCACCTTGCCGCTCAGCTCGCTGATCTGCACCTTGGCCGTGGCCAGCTCCTCCTGCGAGGGCTCGCTGATCACCGAGCAGCTGTCCTCCGACAACGTGATGTCCAGGTCGTGGTCTGACTTGTACTTATTCAGCTCGTTCATAAGGAGCTTGTTCTGGTCCTCCAGCTCCATCAGCGACCGTCTCAGCAGATCGGCCTCCTCCTCCACAAACTGCAGGTGCCGTCTCAGCTCCACAAGACTCTCCCCAGAGTCCCCGCAGTTTGAGGAGGACGACAGGAACCGAATGTCCTGTCCGATGAGCTCTTTGTCCCCCTGGCCCTTCATGTCATCCATCTCTGCCCGCAACCCACGGTTTTCAACCTCCAGTTCCACTATCCTCCGGCTCAGGATATTGGCTTCCTCCTCTACAAGCTTCAGATGGACTTTGAGTTCGGCCTCCCGGGAATGGGGAGAGTCAGCCAGCTCCTCTATGGACAGGGAGCTGTCGAGGTCCCCGTACAAGGACCTGTATTTGACCAGCTCCTCCTTCATGCTGTCATTCTCTTTGGCCAGCTTGGTCAGCTTCTTGCACATGAGGGCTGACTCTTCCTTTGCAAAATGCAGCTGACACTTCAGGTCTGCACTGTCCTCCTGGGAATGAAGAGCACATGGGCATTAGAAACACGGTCAGACCGGCTGCCCCCGCTCAGACCTAGCAGGCTGGGCGCTTTTCTGCTCAGTCCGAGGGCCGTTTCGAGCCCAGGAGGCAGGAGAAGAGGACCACGATGCATGGGACACCCTTTGGGACACACCGCCCTTGCACCCCAGCAGCCCCTCCAAATTGGAGCTTCATTCTAGAGGCTTCTGGAGAAGCAGCAGCATGGAAGAGCCCAGAGCAAAAGCTGTCAGGCTCCACGGAGGAAAATAAAAGCTGCAACTTGGTATCCTCCCCTATGCTGGCATGTGCTGCAATAATTTGCATGCCTGGGAATGACACAAAACCCTCCTAGGGTCTCACTCCTCCAACACGAGCCCCACTGGGCAACTATCCCGTGTCAGAGCCGTGTGCCCTGTTTGCTCACTGCCCACGCACACCCCGCGTGCCCCACGGCCACGGCCCGCGCTCGCTGCAAACCGAGCGGCCGCAGCACGTTGGAAAAGAAGGGCTGGGGTTGCTGCTGGCAGGCACCCAACATCCCAGCCCTGCTCTCTCCCAACAGCTGCCCTTTCTGCCACGGCCTCCGCACGTCACAGCATGGGAAACGGAGCCAAAAAAGCCCAAGAAGGTTCAGCAGCCTCTTCCCGAGCGCCTTTCGCTGCTCCAGTCTGTTTTCCAGGGTTTTGTTTAAATTCAGGAACAAGGATTTCAGCGCTTTGCCCAGGGAGAGCGTCTCTCCGCTTCGGGAAGGTTGCTGGAGGCAGAAGGATTTCCTGACGTCCAGCTCGTGCTTCCCGTGCTGCGGGGTCACCCGAGCGCCCCGAGCACCGGCTCGCTGACCGCTCGGCTCCTGCACAGGCCGGAGCAGGGCCGGAGCCCGCGCAGGGAGCGGGGCCATCCCCGCACACAGCCGTGGGGAGCAGTTTTCCCAGGCAGAACCGCAAGGAAGCCGGGCAATTCGGCGACATCGGGCTCGGCGCCGGGCGCTGCAGGGCTCTCTCTTCCCGGCGCACGAGCTCGCTCGCACAAAGAGCCTCTTGCTCGCAGATCCCCTGAGCTCAGCGCGTTTCCTGTTTTCTCGGCTGGGTGCAACAAGCTCCGCCGGGAGCGCTCTGCTCCGGCGAGGGCTCCCGGGGGGGTGCGGGAGCACAGCCGGCCCCTCCACGCTCACGTGCCCGTGGTCCCATGGCCCAAAGCCCACCAGCTCTTCACTGTGCAACCTTCCCGGGCTGCTCCATGAGCCCAGGGTGACGGGGGCCGCGGTGGGGGAGGCCGCGAGGTGTCTCCAGCGGCACCGCGGGAGCCAGGGAGGCGGTTCTGGGCTAAGCCCGGGAGGTCAGCGGCTGCTCACGTCAGGAGCCGGAGGGACGCGCTCCAGCCTGCTGCCCCTTTCCTGCATGTGGCTCCTGGGACACAGTAAGGAGCACAGCAAGGGGGGCCAGGCCCCCTCCAGCCCGCTCCTGGGGTCAGCACCAGAGCAAACGCAGCTCCCGGAGCCTCCGCTGCAGCGGTGTGTCACGCCTGGATCTGCGGGAACACAATCCAGGTCCTGTTTTCACACAGAGACCCAAGCGAGCGCTGTGTTTTCCACGGCACGTCCATGGGTTTGGGGTGCCGACCCTTTTTCCAAAGCGTGGAGCCAGCACTACGGGAGCAGAAGACGGTGGGAGCAGCCGCCCCCTCTCCCGTGCCCCTTTGGGAACGGGGCTCCCCCGAGGCACGCGCCGCGCTTGCGGAGATGCAACCTTGCTAAGGCGCATTAAAGCTATATTCTGCCTCAGAAGTGCGCCCTTCCTAATTGGCTACGGAGATTAACGAGGGCCAGGGCCAGCTCCGTGCTGGCTGCCCGGGGCAGACGTGACTTCAGTTCCTGTTTTCCCAGGAAAAAGGCTGCTGGCTGGATTTTCGCCCTGGAACCTTGATGCTGGGAGTGCATGGCAGGAGCATGGGGCTGCAGAGCACCCAGGCTGGGACCAAATCCATAGGGAGCTCTCCTGGGGTCCGGGGGAGAGAGCAGAGACCTCGGCTTGGGGTCTGTCCCGTCACCATGTGTTTTAGTGGCGGCGGAGCAGGAAGCGGCCCAGGAAGCCACCATGAGTCACGAGGGGCCGCACTCGGCGGGAGGCGCCGGCAGGGCCAGCTCAGCCCCATGGCAGAAAGCCACAGCCTGGGGCATTGATGTCATATCTATGTCTCAGGAGCCCCAACCACCACTGGGCTCTTGGGGTTATTCATACTCAGCCCCAGGTCAGAGACGAGCATTGCAAGAGCACGGGGAGAAGAGCCCAGCAGATACCAGCGGAAAAGGGCAGTTTCTGCAGTAAAACGAGTGCTCCCTGCAGCCCCAGGAAGCTTGAGGTTTTCCTTCCAGCACTACCCACAGCTCTGAGGCTGGGCCAGCTCCTTCCTGCCCCTCCTTGGAGGGCAGGACCCACCGCGGCCTCGGGCCACGTCCTGCCCCGTGTGCGCAGGCTGCCTGCGAAGAGAAGCAGAGGGTTGTGTGACTGCGGCCCAGGGCTGCGCTCGGTTTCCTTCCCTTTCTGGCTCCTCAGCAGGAGAGGCAGAGGCTGGGGGCTATTTCAGCCTCTGGGCGGGCTCCAGGAGCGGCACATCCAGCCCCACCGACTGCACTGGTCACCGCGAGCCGGGGTTGTGACACAGTCGTGACACCAGCTGCGCCTCGCTGCAGCTTCCCGAGGCCAAGGACCAGCGTATCTTCACCTGGCACCCCAGGCAATGAGGTCTTGGCATCGCTAGGAGTAGCCCATAGACACCAGGCTTGGCTCGTCCAGCCAGAGCCCCACACAGAGGGTATGAGAGTCCCATATCCAGACAAGAAGGAAAGCTTCCTTTTCCCACCTTGGAAGTAGATCTTTCCTACCTTTTGCCTTTGGAAGTGGATTTCAAGACCAATAAGGCACTTCCACATCTATTACCAAAACAGCAGCTCTGCCCCTTCAACTCCCAGTAATAGAATTAGCAAGTCATGACCGCTCATCTCAACAGCAAGTGACAGATGAAATCCTTCCCGCAGTTGACAAATACCCTATGTCCTGCACTGTCCAGCAGCCTGTAGCACGGCCGGGACAGAAAACGGTGACACCTGCACCCCTCAGTGGCTCTCACGTGGTCCCTTGAGCATCACTGCCAGCACAGACAGGAGAGATGGAGCTTGCAAGAGCCCCGAACCAGGCCAGGAGCAACTCTGCACTGTGATAGCCAAGTCCTTCAACTCACTGCTGCAGTATTGGGTGGTGACAAAAGCAAAGAGTTAAGGCTGCTGGCTCAGCCACTGATGCCCCATTGACAGAGGAGACAAGAGGGTGGTTGAGGACGACAGAGATGCCCAGCGCATCAATTCCTCCGCTGTGCAGGCGCCTGTGAAAGGCAGGAAAGCCCTGCAAGCGAGGGGATGTCACCGCCGTGCCCGGGATCGGCCTCTGTGCCAGGCACAGCCCCCAGCGGCCCCCAGGTCACACTCGGCCTCCCGGCTGTGGCCGCCAACACCGCGCGCCCCGGCAGCGCAGCACCCATACCTGCACCGACGGCTTCTTCTCGGTCTTCCCGACGGAACGAGAGCCTCTTTTCTTCAAGGAATTCTGCAGAGGGAAGAGAGAGACATTACCCACAGTGAACACCCAGGCAGCAGGAGCAGCTTGCTGCACACAGGGCCCCGCTTTGCAACGTCCTTCAGGGACAGCCTAGGAAAGCGAGTCCAGGCTCTCCAGGAGCTTGCAAAACCCAAGAACATGCCAGAGCTGTGGCCCCAGCAGACCGCGGCCCCTGGCTTTGGAGGAGCAGGACTGCCAAGCTTTACACTGTGCAGTTTAGCCAGAAATTCTCCTTGCAGGCATCAAGCATCACGCAGCCACCAAGAACAGGAAATGAGACCCGGCAAGACTGAGTCACAGGGCGCTGTGTCAGGATGGATGGAGCAGGACATCCAGTTCCCAGGCCGAGTGACAGCTCTAGGGGCACCTCAGGTGATGAAGATGTCCCTCATCACCTCCTCCTTCCACGGGGACCACAAAGGCCCCAGGAGGGCCCTCTGCAAACAACGCACAGGGCAGCAGGGCTGGGTAAGGCAATCTGAGAGTTGACAGCCTGTTCTACATGTGCCGAGCCGAGGCCTGGAGCCAGCGATTCTGGCGCTGCCACTCCTCAAGCCCACAGCCTCTGAAGCACCCAGACACCCAATTCATGGCTGTGTCACCTCGGCTCCAGGCAGGGATGAGTCACTGCTGTGGAGCTCGCATGAGGCGCAAGCGCTCCCAGGAGCAGGGGCCCTCCCAGATCCTGCCCCGCGGAGCTCTGCCTCGTAATTCCCGGCAAGCAGCACCGCTCCAAAGGCATTTGACACTGTGGGATCTCTGTGCAGGCTGCAAATCCGTGGAGCACGGGGCACCAGTGAGCCTGGAGACCAGCCGCGCTCGGGGCAATCATCTCTGTGTCTCCTCATCAGAGCTCCGGAGGCTGTGGACACAGGGAGACCAGTGTGGATACTGTGGCTCTGGAGATGGGAGCCAGAGTATCCAGGAGAGGAACCAGGAGCCCAGCACCATCCTGCACCCGCCAAGGGCAGTGCCGGGCCCCTTGGACACCAGCGCGGCCGCCCTCCACCTCCTTCCAAGCTGGCGCAGCAGCCAAAGAAAGCAGCTGTGAAATGCAAAGCGCTGCCTGTGCCAAGGGACCGAGATCCAGGCTTTCCTATTAAGGCCAAGACCATCGCTGAGCTGCTGCTGCTGCTGCTGCAGACACTCTCCCCAGGGCAGGCTGTGCCTCACGGGCATCCCTGGCCCTCTCGCTGGGGAGCAGAGTGCACGGCCTGGCCCTGAGCACCCCAAAAGCAGGGCCCTGGGTTGGGTGTCCTTCACTGCTGGGGCCGTGCCCAGGCCCTGGATTCCTCCTGGGCAGCTCCATGCACCCGACTGGCACCTGGGTGCCTGGCCCCATCCCACTTTGTGCTGCCTCCCCAGGCTCTGGGGAGACGCCCGTTGGGAAGGATCCCACTGCTACCAGCGGCGCAAATACCCAGTGATTAACCACCCATCCCTACGATTATCCAATTATGGGAAAAGCCACTTGTGAGGGAGAATAATCTGCCCTCAGGGGTAAGACCAGCCCTGCCCCAGCAGCATCAGGTTCCTGTTTGCTTTGCTAACAAGCTCTGCTGCTGCTGGGCTCCCTACAGCCAGAAGAAAGGAGCTGCCCGCAGGCCGCTAAGTCGCTCGTTTGTCTAATTAGTGCCCCGGAATAAGGGAGTAACCCAGTGCCCGGCTCGCTGGGGCTGTGCTGCTGCAGGGCTCTGCTTCACCCACGCGGGCTCCTTGCCAGCAGCACCTGGTCCATGGAGCTTGGGCTCCTTCCAAGAGCTGGAGCGCTCTTCTCCTGGCGCAAAGTGGGGGAGCTGGGTCAGCCCTAGAGGGCCCAGCTCATCGCTCCTTGGGGCACTAGACTTTGCTCCAAGCAGGTCCCATGCCAGTTTGCTGCAACCCCTCTGGTCTCGCGTGTTGTGGGGAGGACACGTCTCCCGTGCTGTGCTCTAAAAGCCAGTGCAAACAGCCCAGCTGCTCCCCACGCGAATCTGCTCTGCACTGCAGCTGGGAGCCTCGGGCAGGCACCACCAGGCATTCACGATCACTCCTTTGGACTTGTCTCCCTTACTACCATGCACAACGATACTGCCCTGCACACCCCAGCACCTCGTGTCAAGATGCACGAGGAGGGCAGGCAAGAGTGGCTTTTGGCCAGGGCAAGACACCGGTGCCTCTCGGGTACCCCGCGCACAGATCCCACTTTCTCCGCCTCTGAGACGCAGGGTGCAAACCCAGCAAGGGCACAAGCAGCCCCAGCCATCCCAAGCCACATCCCGGCCTGCTGCCGGGCCCGGCGCAGGCAGTGTGTCCCTGGCGGTGCCGCAGGGAAGGCGGACGGGCAGGATTCTGCTCCCTTGCCCACGTGGGGCCCGGCCGCAGCATCTCCTCCAGCGCTGTCACAGCAGCTCAGCCAGCGGCGCGCCTGGAGGCTCCCGGGGACGCGGCATCGGGGCACTAGGGAAGTGGGTTACGAGCGCCGTGACGGATTCGCTGTCACCAGGATGCCTTTCCGCCACCAAGGACGGAACAGCCGCCAGCCAGGCTGAACAACCTGAGACTGCAGCACACGAGCTGGGCTGCCCCTTGCCTCACACGGACAGGCAAAACACGGGCAGCACTGGGCACTGTGCCAGGCAAGGGAACAGCCTCCACCGCAGGCGATTCACTGGGCTGCCAGGCTTAGGAAGAGCCATTTTTGCTGGGGATGCGCTAAGAGAGGCCGTGCCGAGTGCTGCTGCAATCGGAGACGCTGCATCCCCGCTCATGGGCCTCCCTCGGAGCAGAGCAGCGAGCGGGGCGCCGCTCGGGTTTCAGCTGCGCCCCGGCCGGGCAGCTTGGGTTTCAGCAAAGCGAGCGGGGCCGGGGCCGCGCGGGGCCGCCCGGGGCAGAGCCGCGCTGGCCTGTCCCACGCGGCGCTAACAGCTGGGCATCGGGCGGCACCGCTCGGCACGCGCCCGCGCGACGCCTCGCGCTCCCCCCGTGCCACCATCCTCGCCCCAGGGACCTGTCCCCGCTCCCCGTGTGTCCCTCACCTCCCGGAGCTTGTCCATCTCGTTCTGCACCACTTGCTTGGCCAGCTCCGTCTCGATGAGCCTCTGGCGCAGGTCTTCGTTCTCCTCCTCCAGCTTGATCCTCTTCTTCTCCACCGCCTCCAGCTCATTGTGGAGCCGCACGGAGACATCCTTGGCCACCTGGGGACAGAACACAGCTCTGATCGTGCTGGGCGCAGCACGCTCGGAGCCAGGACTGCAGCTGCCCGGAGCACCGGGGCAGAACTTTGAATGTAACTGTAGCCCATGGATGGTGCCCAGGGAGATCCTCAAGCTGTTTCTGAACCGCTGACGAGTCCTCCAGGAGCAGGGATGGGCCCTTTTCCATGCTAAAGCCCCACAGCCCTCCCTGCAATCGCCTATCCTTACTGCCACAGGCTGCAGATCTTAACAAATGGGCAGCTAGCCAGGACAAGGAGCTGCGAATGGCTCGGGGAGCAGAAGGCCTCCAAAGAAAACACCACACGGGGCACATGGGGAGCCTTTCACTGGCCCACAGCACACCGGTACCAGTGGAAGTGGGAGCTGGAAGGTCACTGGGCACCATCTCTCCACCATCCACAAGCAGCGTCATGGCAAAGCGCCACATGCCATGGTGGGCCTGCAGCCAAACCACAGAAACCGGGGGATCTTGTGCATTTTTGGTGCGTGCCCTCTCTGTCACGCACAGTGACCACCCTTGCACCGCGCTCCCCTCCGAGGTGCCTGCAGCACTCCTGCTACAGCCCTGCTCCCCAGGAGTGCCACCAGGCCATCGGATGCTCTTTGCCTTTTTGTACTAGCCGAGCCCCGAGAGAGCTGAGCCAGGAGAGCCGCAGCACGACAGCCGGCCAGGAGGCTTCCCGGGCAGCCCCGGGGGGGAAAGGGGAGCTGCTGCATCGGGTTACGGAAAAACCGCCCAGCTGCTCCTCGCCTAAGCCCTGCCGCGATTCGAGCGGGCCGGGGCCGGCAGCGCCGGGGCCGGGGCCGGCAGCGAGCGAGCTCTGCCCGTGGGAGCGAACAAAGCGCTCGTTCCCGTGCGGGAACCCAGCCAAGAGGCTGGCGCTGGCCCCGCGGAGCGCGCCGGCAGACGTGCCCGCGCCGCGCTGCCCTCGGAGCGGGGTGCTGGAGCTTTGCATCTGTATCCCTGCCCCGAGCAGCCAGGAGCTCCGAAAGCCCCACGAGGAGCAGGGACTGAAGCTGGGCAGGTCCAGGTGGCACGAGACAGGCTCCAGCCTGGCTGGCCCCGCTGGAGGAGCCTCTCCAGCTCCACTTAGGGCAGGTTGCTGCTCCTGCCCAGGCTCTTCACTGCTTCTAGGGCACTTGGCGGTTCCAGCGCTGCTTTGTGCATGGACCTTGCTGGTTCCAGTTCAAACTCTATCCTGCCTCAGACGGCCAAGATGGGAGAGCCCGGAGCAGCCCCCTCTTGCAGGGCAGAGGGTACCTGCTCTCGGGGGAGCCAGGCGAAGGGAAGGGGTCGGGCACAGGACCGGGCACACGGCCTCGCTGCCCGGGAATCTCACGTGGCTCCAGCCTGCTGCACGGGGCAGCCGGGAGGGAGCAGCTGCCCCATCGCTGTCCCTTTGCCTCCTGCTCTGCCCCACCAAAACCGGGACTGGGGAGGGTAGCCCCTGCGCAGGCACCACGAGGGGACGGTGGAGGGATGCAGAGTGCAAACGGCACGGAGCACCTCCCCACGGTGTCCCAGCGCTCGGGAGAGTCTGCCGGCTGCTCCTGGAGCTGCTCCGGAGCCGTCCCCGGCGCCGCCGCAACCCCCTCCCGGCGGCCGTTCCAGCGGGAGCGCTCGGCAAACACTCTCCAGAGCCACCGGCAGCTCCTCCAAGCACTGCAGGGGCAAGGCCGCCCTGGCGCGCTTCCCTTGCCCAGGATGGCAGTTCTGTCCCCTCCCCAGCCCCCTGTGTCTCACTTTCCACTCCATCCCGCTCCCCTGTCCCCGAGGCTCGTGTGGCCTTGGGGCCCCGCGAATTCCTATCCCTTGAGGTAAGGGAGCTGCGCTGCGGGTGCCGCTGCCAGGCCTGGGCTACGCGCGTCGGGGAGCGGCGCCACGGCCCCCGCGGCAGCCCCGGGCACCGCGATGAGCTGCCGGGGACGCGGCCCGGCCCTGAGCCCCTCGCGGCGGCACAGGGAGCGCCCGGGCAGCTCGAACGTGCCGGGGCGCCGAGCAGCCTCCCTCGCTGCACGGGCTGCACCGGCACAGCCAGCCCTCCTCCTCCTCCTCCTCCTCTTCCTCCTCAACTGCCTGCGAGGGAAAACGCTGCTCCTCCCTTCTCAGTCCTCCATGGCTAGAGGGGAACGGTGATGCCCCACTGAGAGATGGTTCCCCCAAACTGTGAGCAGCTTTTTGTTCCATCTGTCCCCTCCCAGGCCACCCGCCATCACCAGCAATGGGGGGACCCACCAACATGCCTGTGCCCAGCTGTCCTGCACACCGAACCGTGGGATGCCCGGACTCTCCTCCATGCTCCCCTGCCACCAAGGTGCAGGGGCACCCAGGGAAAGGGAGACGGGGCTGCTCAGCGGCCCGGCCTTACCTTGACGTCCTGCTCGAGGCTGTGGATGAGCTCGCCGTCCACCTGCCCCGTCTGCGCCACGCGCAGGCTGCGGCGCTCCGCCTTGCGCAGCCGGTACTGCAGGATGCGGCAGGTCTTGCTGGCCTGGTCCAGCTGCTGCCGCAGCTCCTGCAGCTGGTAGACGTCCTCCTCCATGTAGACGTCCCGCATCTCCAGCATCTCCGCGCGCAGCTCCTCGATCTCATCCTGAGGGGAGACGCGCGTCAGAGCGCCCCACAGCCCTGCACACACGTGACTGGCTTTCCCAATCCTTCCCCAATCCACCCAGGGGCTCCTCCACCTCGAGATTTTCAGACCCTTGCAGCCTCCTGCGCTGCTGGTGGCAGCGAGAGCCCTGGAGCTCGGGGCGCTGCCCGGCTTCTTGGCCATCCTCAAAACGAGCAGCCCCATCCCTGTCCTCGTGGCGGGGGGAAGAAACTTGATGCTCTGGCCCAAACGCCCGCTGTCCGCTCGCCTTGGTGCCCCAGCTCCCAACCACAGAGCAAAGGCTGCAAGAGGTGGAGGTGGCCAGGGAGCAGCAGGCAGCCCAGAGCCACAAAGCATCAGGGTCTGGGGACAGTGCCCACCCCACACATCACCTCCCTGCCCACGCGTCCCCAGTGGGTGACATCCTGCCGCACCATGGGCCCACTCACAGTAGTGGGCTCTTTCTCCTTAGATCACAGCTTGCTCCTCGCACTGATGAAGGGTCCTTTTTGAGCAGAGCTCCGAGCCCCCAGGAACATCCCTGGGGAGAGGTGCCACTGGGAACGGAGCAAAACTGACTATTTGTAGGCTTGAGAAGACAGCAAGGAGAGAAGCAAACCAAGCCCCCCCTCCTCTTCCACGGGAGGCTCAGAGCCGCTGGATCCCCGCGGTCCTGCTCCGCCAGCGCAGAGCACAGCTGCAGTCATCACACACAACGTGGCTCCTCGGCCACCAAGGCCCTGCGCCAATCCCACCAACCCCTCAAGCAGCTTTGTGTTTGGCCAATGGAGAACCCCAGCAGGCTCCTCGCCGGCGCCCCGGGAAGGGTCCGGACACCCTCGGCGCGGGACGGCGGATCAGGGCACACCGCGGCACCCCCGCGCCGCCCCGAGCCCCTCCGGGCAGCAGGGACCCTGTGACGGCAGCACGGACCCTCCATCCGCACGGCCGAGCGGAAGGCACGAGGCAGCCCCGGGGAGCCGGCACGAGCGCCTGTAAATATTTGAAGAGGAAAATAAAGAGGATGATGGGGGCAGGGAGAGGATTCTCTGCAGGCGGCAGCAGCTCCAGCAAGAAAAAAAATGTAGGTCGTCTTGGAAAAGATGTGTCAGAGGAGGGAGCCACGCGGGCGAGGGAAGGAGCCCGCAGAGGAGATGGGAGGCGAGGAGAGAAGAGGCAACACGGGGACAAGAGCCCGTCCCAGGCCCACCGCGAAAGAGGTGAAGGGCCAGGCGGTCACAGGACCACCGAGCATCCCGATGGAGCACGGCGTCCCCAGGCCAGTACAGCCCGGCAAGGGCAGGCGGCCACCAATCGCCCTGGGTGGGCAAGAGGCACCACGCACAGGTCAGTGCGCACCGGGAAACCGCAGAAACTGGGTCAGCACGTTGCTGGACGGGACCAGGCCCATGGAAGGGATGGGGAAGAGGGTGAACGTGGGGAAGGTGCTGCTCAGACCCGGGTGCCACCGCGGGAGGGAGAAGATGAATGTAGCAGCTCCCTGCAGCCTGGGGGACAGCGAGTGACACCCCAGGGGGCTGAGCCCACAGCACCCACCTCCTTGGGACCTGCCCCCCAACTCCCTCTGACATGGGAAGCTGGCACGGAGGAGCCCATTAGGCTGGATTTGGGCAGCCAAGGAGGAACACGGACAATAGCCCCACAGGCTGCGTCGTGGCCAGCACGTCAAGTCCAATGATAAAAACGAGGCCTCATCTCTCAGGGCATCAGCGGTTTCAGCTCCGTTTGTCACCAGGAAGCAATTGCAGAGCTGGGGCCACCTCTCACCTCTTCGGCCTCATTAAATTACACGGTGACGAGTTTCTCATTTGCCTGTGCCAAGCACCGCTGCGGCGCTCGCCAGGACGCAGGGACCCAGCCTGGCCGTCACTGCAGGGCCGGGAGGAGCAGGTTCTCTCTCAGCACCAACGCCAACCCAGAGACTATGCCAGGTTTTCAGCACACAAACACCATGAGACCCACCTGCATCCTCAGGTGACATCCAAGGACTGTCCCCTCCGGGCTCTGGAGGCCGCTGCAGAGCTGATGGCACCGACCAAGGCTCTTTCCAAGTCCCTGCTAGTGCAACCTCAACTCAAGTCTTCCAAGGAAATCACACTCCTACCACAGCCATCACCCTCAATATGGTCAAATCCAGAACCTTTCTGAAAACGGTTTGCATTGTTTATTTTCCTGCCAAAAAGTCCATGCCACTGAAAATCTCCATTTGCTGCTAAATGCAGTTCCTGCTTCCCAAGCGGGCAGAGGTGAGGAGAGGGTCTCCAGGCTGCTGCCCCACACCAGGGCGAAGCCCCTCTGCTCCCAGCAGCGCCAATGATAGTGCCTGACTGCCTGCAACACCAGCCCAACACGAGGAGCGGTGGCCAGGGCGAGCGCACGTTGCCCCACGCCAGCACATGCGCCCTGTGACACTGCGGATGGGCCAAGCACCAAGTCTCTGCCCCGCCAGGCAGGGGTGCAGCTACAGGTCCCGCAGCACCCGCTGGCCCCGTGCACAGGAGGAGCGAGCCAAGCAGCAGCTGCTGGCCCCGCATCCCCCAGGGAACAGGGGATAACCCTGGGCACACGCTTGGTGAGGAGATCCAGCACCCCGAATGCAGGCAGCAGCAAGGCCCCTTCCCTCCCCGCAGCGGGCTCAGCGCCCGGCCAGGCTATGGGGCGCCCAGCACCCCGGTGACCCGCACACAGCCCCATCTGCAAGAGCGGCCCCAAAGGGCCACGCAGCTGGGGGGATAAGTCACAGGCGCCCACTGTTATCTTTAAATGCTACATGACAAATAAGGAGCGTCAATCGGACAATCCGGGATTATCTTCCCGCAGACTCCAGGAGCTCGCCGGCGACGTCGCCCTGCCAAGGCGGGCGTCGCGGTGCCAAGGATGCCGCGGGCGGCAGGGCTGGCACTCGCCGGCACGGGATGCGGCCGGGAGCCACGCAAGGCTCAGCACACCACACGGCACAACGGACAAACGCTGGCACCCAGGGCTAGAAGCAGAGGGCTGGTGGCCGCATCCCTCTTCCGCTCCGCTTACAGCCCGCGGGCTCCCGCGCCAGGAAGAACAGGGTCGTGCGGAAAGGCAGCCAGAGCGGCGAGTGCCCAGGACAAGGCGTCCCGGGGCTGCCCAGCCTGGCACAAGGGCCTTCAGATGCTGCTGCACAGCATGGGGTGGGCGAGTGGGATGCCCAGAGTGGGACTCAGCGGGAATTGGTTGCAGGAAACCTTCTATCACCAAATTTCTACGAGCGGTGACCCGAATGTGCACATAAAGGCACACGGGGCTGCGCGGGTCCCATTCAAGGGCTGAGCTGACAGTCTCAGCTCCTCTTTGCGACTCGTCCTCCTCAGGCAGCTCAGCAGGAGCGACGGCTCCATCAAACAACCACGGGCTCGAGCAACGCAGGGAGCAGGAGCTCCGCGTTGCTCCTTTCCGTGCTGCTCCTGTCCATGCTGCTCCGAGCCCTCGGGTCAGGAATCCCACAGGATGGCAGCAACCATCACATTTAGGGCACTCGTATCCAATGCAAACAAGTCGCTCCTTTCATGGAGTGCCCTGCCCAGAAGCATCTCAGTCAGAGGGTTATTTTTTGCAGGGAGCAGGCAGGGAAAGGAAAGCGGTGCCTCCCTTCATTCTGACGGCAGGAATTTGCCTGGACCTGTCATGCCAATAAATCCGTGGAGCAGCGCGCAGCAAACCTGCAATCACGAAGCACGGCTCGAGGTACTGCACTCTTCCCTTGGAGACAAGCTGTTCGCTTAAGCCATAATAAATGGATTAGGATTGGAGGCCAGAGAGATGCCAGCAAATTGGAAGAGAGCTTAGAGCGGAAAAGCTGACGCTCTGCACGGGGCCGGGAGGCCAGACTGCAGCAGCAAAACAGCTCAGCGGCACCGGTGGATGCGATGGGAGGCCCCGGCTGTAACGAGCTGCCAGGAAAGGCGCCCAGACAAAAGGTGTCGGATGAGAGGGGAAGCTGTCAGGAGGGAAAATGCAGGATCAGCTCCAGCCACCCCACGGATGAGCCCTCACAGCGCCTTTGCTGGAGCCGATGTGCATCACCTCGAAAACACAAAACAAAACAGGCAAATAAAGGCAAGGGCAGAGGCAGGAGCGGCGAGGCCCCTTCAGAAGCACCTCCGATTCGGAGCGTTGCAAAAAGGAAGCATCGGAAATGGTGGCAAATCAAGGAGGACGAGAGCCAGGGAGGGCAGAAGGGGCCGTGGGAGGGCAGTGCCACCAATATACACCATGAGAAGGAGCAGGGAGGCAGGGGAGCTGGGCCAGCGAGGAGGGAGCCAGGCAGGAGGAGGGAACGGCACCGAGGAAGGGAGAAGCGGCCTCCTTCCAACGCGGGAAGGGAGCTCGAGACCAGAGCCCACCTCGCCGGGGAGAGAAACGTGGACACGCTGCTCAGCACCTCCAACACGAGCGCGTTTATCCATTTACTCAGTCTTCTGCCTCCTGCACACACACAAAGGAGCAAAAATGTCAGGTTTTTTCAGTAGTTACTGGGGAAATCGGCTGTCTTGGAAAATCTGCAGGGAACTTGCACTCCAACGGGGCTGTTCCAACACCTCAGGGCGCCGGGCTTGGAGAACAAAACCCAGCCTGTTTGCCCCATCAACGCCTGCAGGAGGAAGGTGAGAGACACCCTCATCCTTCTGCAGTCCCCAGAGAAGCTGCCTTCCACGGGGAGACCGCTACAGAGCGGCAAGGCAGGGCACAAGCAATCCAGCTGCAGTCAAAAAACAGGAACAAATGCCATTTTCTGAGCGGAAAGAGGCAAGGAGGGCACGCGTCAGCCTGGGTGCTTGCAACCGTGCTCGCTCCACGCAACGTCGGGGCCCGGCCTCGCTATCTTCCAGAGGCAGAAAGCAGCGGCGGGCTCAGAATCGGGCAAATAATGACGACACCAGCGGCTGTCACGCTGCTGAGAGCAGAAACACTGCAGGGCCTTGGCAACAGCTTTGGGACACGGCCAAGCAGCGCCCGCCTGCCCCTGGTGACAGCACGGCCTGTGGAGCCACCGCGGGCACCGTCCCCTCGCCGCGGCACACCGTGCAGCAGGGGAAAACAGGCATTTTGTAATGAAACGGCGTGGGAAGCTTCGCATGTTTTGGCATCACCCCCTTTTGCGATGCTCAGGGCTGTGGCATCAAGCAGAACCCACTGGGCAGAGCCGGGTGAGATGGGGATTATGGTGCGGAAGCAAGGAGCAACCTCCCTGCCCCGAGGCTGCAGAGCTCGAGCAGCAGCTTTCCATTAGCACCAAGCCGCCACCTGACTGATAAGGGAATTAGGCTGCAAATTGCAGAGAGAAAAAGAAAAGAAAAGAAAGGAGGAAAACACCCACACACTGGGCTCCCACTGGGAAACGGCGCTGGACCGGGCTGCACGTCCCCTGCACGAGGTGCCACCAACCTGGTACGCGGGGCCCAGGGGGACACCCCCGTGCAAAGGGGCGCATGGGGAAGGGACCTTATCATGTGTCACAGCTTTTTCACACGCATTAACCACAGCTCCAACACCGTCACCCTTCCCTCCCCATCAGTGCAGCGAGCAAAGTGCGCCGAGGAGAGAAAAAACAACATTTTCCAGCTCTCCACCTGCCCCCATAAATTATCGGGCGAACAGCTGGGACCGGCACCAACGGGCGGGAAAGGGGCTGCGGAGTCGATCCAGGCGCCCGCTCGGAGCGCACGCGGCACCGCGGGACGGAGCAGGGCCCCGACGCGCTCCAGGTGCCTGCGGGACAGGGGCCGTGCATCCCCCCCGGCTGCCACGTCTCCCCCGGCCGCTCTTTGTCCCTCTGCAGCTGCTGCCGCCTCTGGGCTCGCGGGAGCCACCCGAGCCACCCCCCGGCCTTGCAGGGCTGCCCACCTGCACACAGGGAGCTGCACGGGGGCTTCGAGCGACCCTTTGCAACCGGCTACGCTGCGCCCAGGCCCGGAGGAGCGAGAGGCACAACCCGAGCAGACGGGAAAGGGGAAGAGGCAGCAGCCGCAGGGTTTCCAGGGCGCCGCTCCTGCCCCGCTCCGTGCTGGATTTGGGGGCTGGCTCTGCACCGCCGGCCGTGCCCAAGCACCGGAGAGTCCCCAGGGACACTCCAGCACAGGGCCAAGCTGCGGGAAAACCCACCCCGGGGGGAAAAACAACAGCTAAACCCAACCCTGCTGATTTCATCAGTGCATCTAGCAGCTTGAGGATGAGAATCTCAGAAGCCTCATTTTGACTCATCGCCCAGCAGAAGAGGAAAAGACAGGCCCAAAAGCCACGGGGAGGGTGAAAAGGCGCAGCCCGGAGGTCCCTCCCTGCACTGCCACACTTTGACCAAAAGCCTTTGTTGAAAAAAGCCCTCTTTAAGCCTGAGCAAATCTGTGCTGCCAAGAGCAGCGGGTGAGGTGTGCTTAAAAATATACATTTTATTATCACAGCCAAGGAAAGAGACAACACCAGCTGGCAGGACGACAGAGTGCTGCGATTTTCTGGGGACGGCTGCGTTTTGGAGCTCATCGATGACACAAAAACATAGTGGCAACGCACATGACGAGCCTGGCAAGGGGAGAAGCCACAGCAGGACACCAGTCTCACCCATTCCCCAGTTTTACCCTGCTCTGATGGGTAAATTTGGATCCTCGGCTCTTTTCATGAGCCTTAGGAAAATCTGTCACCCCTGACAAGCCTGATTCACCAGCACCCAACGGGTGGTGAGCTTCCAAGGTCGGAGTCACCTCCAGCACCAGCCTCTGGCACTGGGGTCCCCAGCTGAGCTGCTTCACCTGCGCTGACCTAGTTGGGTTGAGTTGGATTTATCCCTGTGGTGCCTTAATGCCCCAAACCCGTTAATTTATAGAAGAGCCAGAGCATGGGAGCTCCCCACACCCAGACGGACGTTCTCCTCCTTCTTGGAGGCGCTGAGCAAAACCTATACTGCAGCTTCCTCCTTTTTTGTTGGCAGACAAGGGATGCATGCGGCCGTCTCCTGCCCTGCTGGAGTGCAGGGCCCTCTCCTTCCCTCCAAAACACGTTCACGAGCAGAGCACGCACATCAGGAGGGTGACGGCAGAAGGCCCAGCGCACCTACCCGTCAGCACGCCGTGACGCAGCACGCTCTGCTTTACGCCCACTGCAACACGCACTACGGAAACACGAGGTTCGCACCCTCCACGGTGCTCGAAATACGCACTGAGGCATGCGGTGGGATGCAGAAACCCGGATCTGCCAAACAACACGGCAGCAAACGTAGAGAGTACCAAGAACATCACCACCGTGATCCAGCTGCACTTCCATGACTGCTCCTGGCTATGGATTCACGTTCTCACTATTCACATGGGTACAACACCCAAACCCCACTCCGCCTGCAGTTTGCTATGAAGATGATCATGCAAAAATCTACCAAGCAACCATGCAACGCACAGAAACATGAGTGTTTTCAGTTGCATTCTTGCAAACTGCAGGGATCTCATCTGTATTTTTCCAGCTCTCCGTAAATCAAAGCCCTTAAGCTCTTGGTGCTAATTCTGGCAGGAGTTTGGACACCAGCTGTGAGCTAGAGCTTTGCTAATGGACAAAGGGCCTGACTGAGCATCTTCAAGCCTGTTACCCAAAGCCTAATGTTCACCTCGTAGCTAAAACCCCTATGCATTTACAAACTTTGGCATCAGCCTGTGACCGTTTTTCTGACCTTTGGTATCGTATCTGCTCTTGAATCTCCACCCAGGTGCTTCTGCAGTGCAAATCACTGCACAAACATCTCCAGAGCTGCACAACACCGAACAGCAAGGGACGCAAAGCAGCCCCTGGAGACGCAGCATCTCGCCCAGCCCTCCCGCGGGGGCAGCTCGGCTCCTTCTCACCCTGCTGTCTCCCACGCCGAGCCACGCAGGCTGGACACGAGCACGTGCAGAAGGGCTCTGCGGTCCTGGCCCCACGCACGTCACCTGCCCTGCCTTCGAAATACGCCCGTGAATGAGACAGCCGAGCTGCACGCCTGGAAAAAGGCCCCAGGGAGCAGATAGGCACCACGCTGACAGCACGTACAACAACCAGCGGAAAGCAAATGAGTTGGAAAATCCCTTCCCCAGAGGCAGGGCAGCGCCAGCAGGCAGGGCAGCAGCGAGGCGAGGAGCTCTGCGGGAGCATCCTACCCCGGGCAGGGCAAACCACGGCCACCCGTGCCCGATGGAGCCGAACCGCGGCGTGCTCAGCCATGCCAAGCCAGGCTCGGCTGGGCTCGCCATGCCGTGCTGAGCCACGCTGTGCCAAACCAAGTCATGCCGTGCTGGCCTGAACCGGGCCACGCTCTGCCCTCCAAGACCTAGATGGGCCGTGCCGGGCTGAGCCAGTCCACACTTGGCCAAGCTGCGCTGAGCTGTGCCATGCCTGGCCATGTCTGGCAATGCCATGCCAGGTCAAACCAAGCCATGCAAGGGCATGCCAAGGGATGCCAGGCCTGGGTTATGAAAAGCCACAACAGGCGATGCTATGGCAGGTCAAAGCAAGCCTTGCCAGGCTGCACCATGCCAGGTCAAACCGTATCAAGCCAGGTCGAATCAGGGATGCTATGGCAGGTCAAACCAAGCCATGCCTGGAGATGGCAACCCACGTCATGGCAGATCATGCCTAGAGATGCCAGGCCCAGAGATGCCAGCCCTCATGGGGCTGATCCTTGCCACGCCACACGCCGTGCCCACCTTGAGATAGTCGTTCTCGGAGCGCAGGTCGTCCAGCTCGCGGAGCAGCCCGTCGTGGCCGCCATCGAGGAGCTCCTCGGTGAGGTCGGAGAAGGCGAGCGAGGTGCTGAGCTGCAGGCGGCTGCTGCCCATGGAGGCGGCCGAGGGCTCGGAGGGCAGCGGCGACGCCTCCCCGGCCGAGGGCGGCGGCGGCGGCGCGGCGCTGCCCGGGGACTCGCTCTCGCTGCCGCTGAGCTCCAGCGAGAGCAGCTTGGCCTCCTCGGAGGCGCTGCAGTCCGACACCTCGGAGCTGCTGTCGGTCGCGCTGCCGGCCGGGCCGGGCCGCGCCGGCCCCTCCGCGCCGCGGCACCGCCCCTTGGCCCGCGCCGCGCCGCGGCCCGCGACGCCCCGGCCGCCGCCTGCAGCCGCCGCCGCAGCCCGGGCCGCCGCCGCCGCCCGCGGGCGCTTCTCGGCGCGGGCCTCCTTGGCGTTGCCCGCCCGCCGCGGGTGCGCGCCCGCCGCGCCGCGCGCCGCCGCCGAGCCCGGGTGCGCGCCGCCGCCGCGCCGGCTCCGCGCCAGCGACCAGCCCGACACCTCCTTGGGCCGCGCCGGCGACGGCGCCCGCTGCAGCGGCTTCTTCTTCTTCTCCGCCGGCTGCCGCGGGCCCTGCTCGGCCGCCGCGGCCTCCATGCCGCCCGGCGGCCCCGCTCGGCCCCGCTGCTCCGGCTGCGGCAGCCGCGGCCGCTCCGCCCGCCCCGTCGCCGGGCGGGGCCGCGCGCGGGCGGCGAACAAAAGGCGGCGACGGGAGGGGGGACCGGGAGGTGGCGGCTGCTCCTGCAGCAACAGCGACCCCTGCGCCCGCTGCCAGCACCGCGCCGGGACCGGCACCAGCGCCGGGACCGCCACCGGGGCCGGGGCCGGGGGAGCTCTGCTGCGGCCTCCTGGCGGGCCGAGCTCTACGGAACCCCCCTGGGGCATCCTCGGATTGGGGTCGCTAGGGCAGCCCTGGGAATGGGGGGGCTGGAGCATCCCTGTGGTCCCCGCAGCCACCCCTCTATGGTGGGGGTCCCCCCGGGACAGCCTCAGACAGGAGGGTACCCAGGGGCGCAGGTCCAGGTCCCCCGTGACATCCCTGGGGGCATCCTCAACATGGAGCCTTGGGTGCTCCCATGGGGCCGAGTGCCCTGGGGCTCCCTCGTGGGGAGGGTCCCTGGAGTCCCGTGTGGCTCAGGTCTCTGGGGCCCCTGTCCATGGCCCCTGCTCTACCCGCCCACCTGCACGGGCTTCTCTCCAGTTCCAAACACGGCCCCAGCCGGCTGCACGCGCCCAACGGCCGGGTTTGAAAAACGCTGCTCCGCGCCTCCCCCCGCCTCCCCCCGGCGCCTTCTCGCAGCCAAGCGCTGCAGCTGCAGCTTCCCTGTCCGTCCTCCCCGCCGCAGCTCCCGCCTCGGAGCAGGAGCCTGGGGCTCTCCGGAAGCGAGTCCTGAAGATGCCATGAGGATGGGGCACACGTTGCGTTTCCTGACCTGCCCCAAGCAGCATTGTTGGGTCCAGCATCACGTATCCGGGATGGAGGCTCCCTAGATGCCCCAGAAAGCAGCAGGGTGGCACACAGCCCATCCAGGAGCTCTTATGCCACCCCTGGTGCTGAGGGGACACAGTCAGGATGAGGAGGTGCAAAGGGCAGCTGGGATGGGGCAACATAGGTGGGCATGTGCACCCCTGCACAGCGAGGCCCCAGCACCACGGCGGGGGATCAACGGGCTGCAAAACGTTTCCCAGACTGACAGCACCGCGGGCAGCCGCGATGCTAACGCGGCCCTGCATCCAGCACCGATCCCGGCTCCGCGGCCTGGCTGCAGCTCCCCCACGAGCCAGGGTGTCTGGTCGAGAGGCTGGTCTTGCGCTAGCTGCTCCTGCGGGAATTATTCAATAAATGTGAATTAAGTGAGGGCCGGCGGCTCTCCGAAGCTCTGAAAGAGGAGCAATGAGCTTAAGCAGCCCCCTGGGCCCGGCGAGCCTGGACGGCGGCCAGCGCCGGCGCGGAACATCCCTGAGCACCGGGATGCTCTGCTCACTTGTGTCTCTGTGACAGCGAACACGGCTCTGGGGGCAGCAGCCCTCGGCCACCACACAGCCAGGTCCTCCGGCTGGCCCCATCATCCCAATGATTTTGGAGGGAGAAGTGGGGTGGCCATGGGCACACTGGGACAAAAGATGTGCCCACAAACACCAAGGAGGGGTTCTCAGTGCAGCCAAGGCAGCAAGGCCACCTGTGGCACCGGTCCCAGTGGATGCACACCTAATTTGTGCTTAGCATCAAGAGATGAGCCCAGGCAAGCAGCAGCTCTGGGCCCCTGAACATCCCTCTGGATCAGGCCCAGACCTGGAGCAGCCCTTGCTGATGCTGGTGTCCCCTGGCTCTGCTCCAGCCCCTTGCTGAGGCTGTCAGGTTCATTTTGGGTTAAGATGCTGCAAAGCTCGCAGCAGGCAGCCCTACACGAGCAGCAGCTGGCTGCAGCTCCCATCCACAAGAGCCCGAGCACACAGGGGTCCTGCCTGAGCCTCCATGTGCCAGCCCAAACCCCAAGTTCCACGTGAATCCAGAAATTCTCAGGGTGGGAAAATATATATATACATATATATATATATATATATACACACACAGGTGCGCCTCATGCCCAGCCCGTGTTTGGCACCCCCTTTACCTGTGCGATATTTGGGTGTGATGCTAAGGGCTTACATGTGTTAGTGGCAGTGGGAGGGCAGGGGGGGAGGCGCTTCCCACCCCAACCACACGCATCCGCCCGGAGCGGCTCCCGGCCGCAGCCATGGCAACGGGGCTGCTCTGGGTTTTCCGCCATCCCCTATCAGGGAGCATCCCGCCTTCTCCCCGCGCTGCTGCAGGGCGATGCGGGTGCCTGGGCTGCAGTCAAACACGCAAGGATGAGCAAACCCCCAGAGCTGCCCCTAAGCTGCTCATACCCCAGGCAACAGCGCGGCGCCGCTGCGGATGCTGCTGCTCTGCGCCGCCGTGGCCGAGCCTGGCAACAGCCTGCAGAGCCAATCCCACCGCCCGGCATCCCTGGATTTGCTGCCTATTGCTACCCGTGGCTGCCACCTCCTCGCCCTGCGCCTGCACCAGGCCCCCAGCAACACCGGCCCCGGGTGCTCGGGATTGTTTGGATGCTGCTCCCCTTTCCTGCACTCCCTAGAGCGGCTTTTGCAGCATAGGTCGCACATCACCTTGCACCGTTTCTGCATCCCACCATGCCAGCCGGGTCCTGGCGAGTCCTCATTGAACTCCCAAGCCGCAGGAGATTTCACCAGAGACTTCAGCTGAAAAACTTAACTTTCTTAGTTGGCATCAGAAAACAGATTAATCGCCGCCATCCCCATCACCTGGCTCCCCTCCATTGCCACTGTCACATCCCCTCTGCACTCGTGCTCTCCCTGCACCTCGCTCACTTCATCTTTCCCAAAACTGCAGGATGCATCCAGAGCAAGAAGTGCTACATGCAGCTCCAAGACCACTAAAATGCCCTTTGCCAGCAGGACACAGCTCAACGCGGCCCCCAGAGCCCACTCACTCCTCGGGCCTCACATCCTCGGGAGCAGTGCAGGGAGTGGGATCGGGTGACTCAGCACCCCCAAATCCAGGACTAGCCTGGCTCAACTCCCCCAAATCCAGGTCCTGACCCCTAGTCACCTGCTGAGCAATCCAAAGATTTGCCTGCATTGCCATCTGGTGCCTGCTGGAAACAGCGCGGCTGCTTCGCTCGACTGCATGCAATGAAAACCAGCATCGCTGCACTGGGGAAGCAGAATGAACTCATTTTCAATCTGAGTTAATTAATCCAGAAAACATGAGTGGGTTAGAAAGCTTCAGGGCATTTGTTCAGATGTGCAGTTCATAGAAAATGGAATGCCAGGTAACTTCTAAGGTCTGAATTAGGGCAAAAATGCTCAGGGTAGAAAGGAGCCTACCTGATCTGTGTATGGCAGTTTACAGGGTTTGACACGTGCACTGCCGAGCTGACCGAACCTTGGCTTCCAGAAAACCTCCCACACATTCACCTGATACATTAACCCCAGAGCCCTATCCAAAATAGTTATTTTAGTGGACCTGATACAAGGGAGGAAAGCAAACCAAAAGCCTCTTAAGGCCACATCAGCACCCAGTGCTCAAAGCCCTGACACAAGCATTAGCCTAGATGTGTTTGCACTCACTTTTTGGAGAAGACTTTGTAGCCAGAAGCAGCCCCTTTTAAGGCAGCCCTTGTTAGGAGATGGGAATGGGTTGCAGACAGCCCTAGTGACTTCCTTAGAAAAGGTCCCGTGAGGGGCACAAAAGCAGCGCCCTGGAGCTGGGCAAACAGACCTCACCGCACCAGGGGACACAGGCAGCAACTGAGCAGAGAGGGAAAAAATACCAGTGCACCTCAGCCAAGCACTGGATCCGGTTGGCTACTAAAGGCCCTCTGGTCACTAACAAGCCTTAAGTTCCCCAACCAGGCTCAGCTGGACTCTCCATGCTCCACGCATGGTCCAGGAGCTCTGTTTAAACTCATACTTGGGCTCTTGTTGCAAATGGTCTCTGTATTGGACCATTGCTGCATCTTGACCACCGTCCTAGGAGACGGTAGCTGGGAGGTCAGTGCTAGTAGCCCATGTGGAGGCAGTTGCTGCTGGGTGTGGAGGAAAGGCTCTCTGCTGCTAAGTGCTGTGTGGTTGCCCACCACCCCAAGTGACCAGCAGGTAAGTGTGTGCGTCCAGGGGAGGTAGAAGGGGGAGCTTATTTCCTTGGAGAAGTTATTGCTGGTCAGGTTGGATGAAGAAACCTGGCCTCCCTTGGTGGGAGGGAAGGCCTGGCCTGAAGCCTGGGGTGGCAGCACTGTGTGAGGAGGAGAAGTAGCAAGGTGGGTTTGTGTGAGGAAGAAGAGAGCTGGGGCATGTGAGAGGCAGGTCAACAATTTCAAATAGGTTTACACTCTAAAAAGGCTTCTTTGATCAGGTGAGAAAGCCTTTTGCTGCTCCACATGCTGTGCCCTAGACCTGCAACTTCTTCCTCTTTCTTATCTTCATATGTGCTTTTTTTAAAGGCTATTTCTAATTAGCAGAGGGGAGCTCAGGTCACAAAACTCAGAGGAGAGCCACTGTGGAGACTAAACCCCTCTGCATTCAAGGGAATCTGGTTCAGCCAAAAGAAAATGGCCCACTTACTTACAAAATCCCTATGAATCCAGGTTTTAACCAGTCTCTGTGCCCAGAAGTGCTTTCATGAAGAGTCCGATGAGGGTCTCACCTTCAGCACTTGGTGTTGCTCCTCTCTGCACTTCTACTCCCCTTCCCCTCTGTCAGCAGGGGCCACAGACCTATAAGAGCAGTGGTCAGGGGTGCTGCTGTCCCTGCCGCTCTGGGGCCTGCAGGGTTAGTTTTGCTCACCCCAGCTAGGCAGCGTTGTGTTGGGTCAGTATTAAAGAAGAGATTCAGGATTCCTGTCAAGAAGCTCTTCAGAAATAAAGATTTCATGCATCACTTCTAAAGCATTTTTTAAAAATAAAATCATATTTGTTCACTTCTAACACTGTAAAGCCTTCAGAGCACATGATTTCGGTAAAATCAAGCCAAGTTTTAAGTAGTGGGTGCTGTGAGAAAAATCATGTTGAATAAGAAACAAATGTTTGTCACAAGATATAGTCACAGTTCACTTATTTTTAGCCTGAAACCTAGATTGCCTTGTCTCAGCTGTATTACTCTAGTCTGTACACATGGCACCCCTTCTATACGATGTGGGAGATGTAATGTTATGGCAAGAAGTGATATTGGGTGTAGCATGAACGTGTTCATTTCTGTGTCCCTGTGGACTCTCAAGGAGATGTGCTGGGGGGTGCACAGAAGGTCTGTGAGGGAGGAGAAGCGTCCTCCTCCCTTGGCTTCTATATTCAGCCCTTGAGCTGGGGTTGATGTTGAGCTGAGATTTCCACAGGGGTTTTCTTTGCGCTGGTGTCGGGTGTGCATACATATATAAATATATATATACATACGTGCATATATCTGCACATATCTATGTTCCTCCTGGTGCCCTGCCTCAGTGGGGAGCTGACGTGCAAGGCCTTGGTGTCACCAGGATGCTGTTGACAGAGGGGGCAAACTGAGGTCCCTTTAATTCTGTCTGTCTGATGGTGAATGAAACAACTGCAGGGAGCTGCCTGGAGCACAAGAGCACAGCTGCCATCTTCAGATGGAGTCGGGATCGTTTGGCTCTGCCATAATGGCCCCACTTACTAGTTGTTGATGGAAAGCCTATTTCAACTTAATTGCTAGCCATTTGTAGCTCTGAAATAGAGGTTCTCATATTTAAACTTGCCTCAGCTATAAAGCTCTAAACAAGTCCCACAGCCTAGTTAGAAGTTTTGGTCTGTTGGCTGATCACATGTTGAAGTGAAATGCTGAAGTGTGATTAAGTTTTTTTCCATGTTTGAATCCTGAAAGGTCTGGATTC
The DNA here is from genome assembly GCF_059628265.1 of Tinamus guttatus. NCBI lineage: Eukaryota > Metazoa > Chordata > Aves > Tinamiformes > Tinamidae > Tinamus > Tinamus guttatus. Next base: position 2,492,452 of record NW_028289684.1, on the reverse strand, counting down.
CAACAACAAACCCCTCCAGTCTTTCCCTGCTAGCCACACTTCCCACAGAGCAAAGCATAAGCTAGTCTGGACTGGAATATTCAGCATGTTTGATGCATGGCAGTCCTGGGGCTGATGGGCCCATGACACAACATGCAGAGTAACCACTGAAGAGCTCCTGAGAGGTGGAGAGGATCTGGGGAGCCTCTGCCAGTGGCCTCCCAGCACATTTCAGGAGGTTTAACCCTTCAATCAACCTCCTGGGCAGAGGTAGATGCTTGTGGCCATGCAAACCAGCCTGGGGACCCGAGCTGGGAGATGTTTACTGCAAGGCTTGTTAGGCCAAGGGAATGGACAGAGCAATGGGGTGAACATTTGCCTCTCACGCTGATCTCAGTGGCTGGGAATTGCTGTAAAGAGCATTTGGCAAATGGAGTGAGGATGGATAAATAGCAGCCCATACTCCCTCTCTGCTGATGGCCTCCTGAGAGGTTGAGGAGGACTATGGAAGCCAGAAGTACTTACCCTGTGGTGCTTGCTCTGGATCAGAGTGAGGGGTGCTTTCCTGTCCCTCAGCCTGTCATACTAGCAAGCTTTCCTCTGTTTTGGAAGATAAATCCAACTGGATGTTAGCTCAGTAGGAGGCCATAATTTTTAATAGCTGCCTGGTATACCGCATTTCCAATCTGCTAGTATAAATCAAACACACTAATAACCCTGCAAGACTGGTTTCTGAAGGAATTGGAAATACTCAGCTCCTACATTTGCGAGCTGAAGATGACATTCTAGTTTTGGAGATGCATGTGGGAGATGTGGCCAAACATCTGGGTGTCCCATCTTCACTTGCAGACTGGCTGCTTACCAGATGTGCTTCCCAGCGCGTGGCTGAGGGAGGCACGAGGCGGTAGTTGTTGAGCTGATTTGATACGCTGTATGGCAGATGCTTGCAGCAGACAGCAAGGCAACAAGCTGTTTGCCACTCCTCCTATTTTCTCACTGCACTGCTGGCTAGAAGGGTGATGTTTATGAAATGAGGCAGAAGATGCTTCCTCGGGGAGGAGAGCTGCTCCAATGCCTGTGAGGGACAGCAGTGCTATCAAAGCCACCTCATGTGATGCTTTGCAGGAAAGGGGCAGCATTGTGGATGTTTTCTTTGGTACGTTTTCTCCCTTGAATCCCAGGGCCGGTCTGCAGATGCAGGCTGACTTTGAGACAGGAGAATTTATACTTTTTTTATAGATGTAGGTGGAAAAGAAACTGAGTTTAGTTGAGTGGGGGAAGTGTCTGGATATCAGAAGTGTTTCTTCCTCTGATGAGGAGAGGTGATTACGCCCTCCATGCTCGAAAGAAAAGCCTGGGGGAAGGCAAGGGCTTGAGTGAGCCTGGTACCTGGCATGGGCTCAGGAGCCTGTCCTGGTCCCTCAGCACCAGCACCAGGCCCAGGTGCCCTCTGAGCATCCTCCCCACCAAGCCACCCTTCTCCTGCCTTTCCTCGAGCAGTCAGCATGTTAGAAACCTCCCAGATCCAGTTTTTGTGGAAACCACAAAAGAGTTCTCAGAAACTCTTTTGCTTTTGACAAAACGGAAGTTCTATTGAAAAAAAAATTGTCAACACTCCTTGTCTCCCTTTAGGCTTTGACCTGCTTCTCCTTTCATAGACAGATTTCACAAATACCACTTTGGCAGCTGCTGTGTGTATTTAAAAATTGGGTTTGTCCCCAGGCAAAAGGAAAGGTTTGTAGTTTTTTTTTTTTTTTTTTTTTTTTTTTTTTTTTTAATATACTGGATAACTGCATCCCCTCTGACTCTGGCTTTCCTTCTCCTTGGCATTTGGCAGTTCTGTTGTGGGAAGCCTATTAAATATGGGGGAAGTCAAGCAGTTGGTCGCCTTCAATCACTGCCTTCAGGAAACACAATTACAAATGGAACTTTTTTGAAGCTGGTGGGCAAAAAATTCCTCTGCTCTGAACCAGACTTTGATTCTTTCATATTTCTGAGGTCTATGCTTTTAGGTTCTCTATATGATCTCCTGGCCTGTCCAGAGCTAGTTGGGAACACTGATAAAACTGCTTTATCTGGGAACACATTTGGGGATATTTTATTGGAAGTGGAGAGGAACTCCTGTTGTAACTGAGCATTGGGAGGCTGCAAATGTTGGACATGAGCTAGGTGACGTGGAGGACATGTACAGGGGAAAGTCTTCCTCCCGCTCTTTCTTTTCCTGAGAACCAAGCATGCAAACCTGGAGGGACTCTTGCAGAGGAGGAGGAACTGCAATAGGACATTTTAGATGGGCTAAATGATGGGACTCTTTAGATGGGCTAAAGGTTGGCCAGCCTGGTTAGGAGGGCTTTAAACTAAGCAAGAAGAGGGAAGGGGAATGTTACATGGACAGGGCAGTCAGTGTCATGCAGCCAAAGTCAGAAGACATCAGTATGGTAGTGCGGAAGTGAGTATAGGATATGGTTATAGAAGGTCCTCTTTCACCCCTCCCGGGAAACCTGCAGGCTCAACTACTTCCCTTAAATACCTGTACACCAATGCATGTAGCATGAGGAATAAGCAGGACGAACTGGAGATCTGTGCGTGGTCCCAGAATCATGATCTCATTGGAAGTACAGAGACATGGTAGCTCACACGCCTGGAGTGCTGCCATGGAGGGCTAGTGCTCTTTAGGAAGGACAGGCTGGGAAGGCGAGGTGGTGGAGTTGCTCTTTATGTGAGAGAGCAACTGGAATGCATGGAGCTCAACCTGGCCGGGGATGATGAGCGAGTTGAGAGCTTGTGGGTAAGGATTAGAGGGCGGGCTAACATGGGAGACACTGTGGTGGGTGTCTGCTACAGGCCACCTGACCAGGATGAGGAAGTTGATGAGGCCTTCCACAGACTGCTGGGAGTAGCCGCATGGTCACAGGCCCTGGCTCTCATGGGGGACTTCAACCACCCAGACATCAACTGGAGAGACAACGCAAACAGTCCTGGAGGTTTCTGCAGTACGTTGATGATAACTTTTTAACACAGATTGTGGAGGAGCCGACGAGGAGAGGTGGGTACGGGACCTCAAACTAACAAGTAGAGAGGGACTTGCTGGAGATGTGAAGGTGGGGGGTAGCCTCAGCTGCAGTGATCATGAGTTGGTGGAGTTGAGGATCCTACGAGGAGGAAGCAGGGCTGTAAGTAGCCTTGCAACCATGGGCTTCAGGACTACCAACTTTGGCTTCTTCAGAGGCCTACTTGGAAGAATCCCGTGGGCTGAGGCTCTAGAAGGAAGGGGGCCCAAGAGAGCTGGCTAGTATTCAAGCAGCCCTTCCTCCATGCTCAGGATTGGTGCAGCCCTATGGGTAAGAAGTCAGGCAGAGGGAGCAGGAGGCCTGTGTGGATGAGCAAGGAGCTGCTGGTAAAACTCAAACAGAAAAAGGCAATATACAGAAAGTGGAAAAAAAGACAGGCTCCTTGGTAGGAATATAGGAATGTTGTCAGGGAATGCAGGGATGCGACAAGGAAAGCTAAGGCACAATTGGAATTAAATCTGGTGAGGGATGTTAAAAATAACAAGAAGAGCTTTTTCAAATATATCAATGACAAAAGGTAGATCAGGGAAAACGTGGGTCTGCTGGTGAATGGGGTGGGTGCCCTGGTTACAAAAGATGCAGAAAAAGCAGAGTTACTGAATGCCTTCTTTGCTTCAGTGTTTGCCAGGGGCAGCCCTCTGGAATCCCAGACCCTAGAGACAAGGAGAGAGGCACACTTGCCCTGGGTAGAGAAAGATTGGGTCAGAGAACACTTAGGGAAACTTGAGACCCACAAATCCATGGGCCCTGATGGGATGCACCCAAGAGTGCTGGCGGATGTTATTGCTAAGCCTCTCTCCATCATCTTCAAAAGGTCCTGGAGAATGGGCGAGGTGGCGGAGGACTGGAAGAAGGCCAATGTCAGGCCAGTCTTCAGAAATGGCAAGAAGGAGGACCCAGGCAATTACAGGCCAGTCAGCCTCACCTCCATCCTTGGAAAAGTGATGGAACAGCTCATCCTGGCTGTTGTCTCCAAACATGTGGAGGACAAGAGGGTGCTCAGGAGTACTCAGCATGGGTTCACCAAGGGGGAATCAGGCTTGACTAATCTGATAGCCTTCTATGATGGAATGACTGGCTGGATAGATGAGGGGAGAGTGGTGGATGTCATCTATCTGGGCTACAGCAAGGCTTTTGACACTGTCCCCCACAGCGTCCTCCTGGGCAAGCTACAGAAGTGTGGGTTAGATGAGTGGATGCTAAGGTGGATTAAGAAGTGGCTGGATGGCAGAGCCCAGAGGGTGGTGATCAGTGGCTCAGAGCCTAGTTGGAGGCCTGTAGTTAGCAGTGTTCCCCAGGGGTCAGTCCTCAGTCCAGTCCTATTCAGCTTATTCATCATTGACCTGGATGAAGGGATGGAGTCCTCCCTCCACAAGTTTGCTGATGATTCGAAACTGGGAGGAGTAGCTGATACCCCAGAGGGCTGCACTGCCATGCAGAGGACTCCAAAACTCCTTAGCATTCCTCACCAGCTCCTTCGCCTCTCCTGGAGTCTTCAGCCTCTTGGACTTAGGACACTGGCCTACAGGCTGCAGGACACACAGGGTAGAGGAGGTTGATTCAGTTCCTGCAATTCTTTTACTTTCCAGAGCAACTTCTGTGCTGTACCTCTCTTCCACAGCTTGGTGGGATGCTGGTGGTGAGCCTCTACTTTCATGTGGATGGAAAGAACTTCAAAAGCTTGACAGGAGAATTACATCTAGTCAATGGTACACTGGGCATAACTGCGGGTGGAGAAACTCCCACCTATGTCAACCTTCACCCTGGCAAAAGCAAGAGAGGCCCTTACATTTTCAGATACAGCCATGGAACTTTTTATACAACCGAGTAAAACCACACAGACATCAGTTCTACAGATGGTTCCAACACACATTACATATTCTGCCAAAATCAGGAGCTTTCCTACTTGTTCTCCATTGAGTTTGAAATTTCACTGGTATAAATTAGATATTAAAATGCTACAATGTGAGTGGACCTACAATCTGCAGTTATTTGGAACAAAAACCATCTTATTCAGAATAACAGTTATACCTACAACGATCATGTGAGTAATGCCACACGGTTTGTCCATCGCTCTATTTTGCCTTTTGATCCGGAAAAGCACATAAGGTTTGTGGCAAAAGTGAACTGCACAAGGAATGGACTGACAGCTGCTCTTTTACAAGTCAGAGAGAATAATTCTGCCTCAAAAACCATAGGACCATTGGTGGCTTGTCAGCAAAAGCGCTGTAATTTAGACAAGACAGAACCTACTGTTCATACTTCTCTCTTACTTCATAAAAAGGGGACATCTTTTCACCTGTTGGTCAGAGTGCTGGTAGGCTGCAAAGACAGTTTAATGATTAGGCCTTCGTGGCGAATTTATCCTCTTGAGGATACAGAAGCTCTTGCAGACTGGTCTAAAGCTATAAACTCATCTGTGATGTATGGTATAAATTCCATATGCATAACTTTTGCCAAATCTAACTTAGATTATGGGCTGTATCTCTTTCATTTCTTTGTCAGAATAACTGCATATTGGAGTAAAGTAGTTCTCAATGTCTCAGAGAGCATTTATATTCAGATTGACAGAACTGATCTAATTGCAAATATGGCAGGAGGCCCATTCCGGACAGTGGGTTTTTCTGACAGGTGGGCTCCAGATGGCTCTTCATCCTCTGACCCTGGTTTGGTGGGAAGCAGGTTTCCCTGGTACTGCACTGGAAGGCTCCCAGGCTATGCAAACGTGAAATCACGTATAGGAATTGGTCACCTATGGTTCTCAGTTTTTGCTCATACTGGTGTCGGCACTTTCAGTAGGTTCCAAAGGTTATCATGCAGTTTAGCAAGATTACTACAAAACCTGCTTGTTAACTTCATGTTCTTCAATGCTGCCAAAAGGGAAGAATCCCCACTCCACGTGAGCTTTTTGAGGTGAACAGCATTAGGAGCAGAAAGGGCTTTGATTACCATACCTGTACAGATGCTCATAGTTGCCTCATTTAGATATTCCCAAAAGGAACCCTTTAATGCATTTGGAGGGCACAACTTTCAGAGGGAGAAGAAACCACAAAGCACTCTCTCCACGTTCTTTTGCAAGAGACCGCACTTAGTTTTTTGCCAGGGGTGTGCCTGTTTCTCCTGGACATTCATTATAGCTATAACTGGGCTCTCGTAATTTTTTATTGTCTTGTAGGGCTTATCTTATGGGTGTGAGACCTCACTCCAGTGGCTTTTTCCATCTGCAATCTCCTTTGTGAAGAATGTGTTCTTTTTCCAACCCTTAAAAATCATATTTTTCTCAGTCCTGAGTACATGCCTTCCAAAATATTGTCAAAGCTTTGCATGGTTAACTCAGGAAAATTATTCTGAAATTAAGCTGGATAAAGTAACAGAGGCTGAGGATGAGATGAGAGAGATGCACTGTAAGCTCATTCAAGTCTTTCCTTTTACTTACATTGCAGATGAACTTCACACCATATGCCGAGAAAAGAAAAATTATCCTAATAATAGTTCGAGTATCATCAGCTTAGGTTTGAAGTCAGTATTATTGCTTTTGCTTTTTTTATTTAAAGGTCATAAGGTTTAAGATGGGAGCAGCTATTGTGAAATTTTACTTATTTCATCCCATCGATTTCAGCCTCAGAGGAGACATCACCAACATTTGGGGCTCAGGAACAGAAAAATAAATGGGAAAAATGTGCTTTATCTTGTCATATGAGTGAGGCAGGATATTGTATTTAGCACTGATTTTATTCTGTTCTATGTACTTTTCAAATAAATGCTCATCAATGTTTAACTTAATTAGTCTTCCTTGCCTAAATTGGTTCGGAAGTTTTAAGGAATTCTTAACACTCAGCCACTTGCTTTGGACTGTGTTCCGGTTTTCTCCAGAATTTTGTTTTTGTAGCCACTTCAGTGGTACTTTACCGTCATGGGAGCTGGTACCTCTTTTACATACACAGTGACTAGAGAATAAGTCTATGAGGGGTAATCCTGCCTCTGGCAAAGAGGGTATGTGCAGCTCTATACTAATCTATACTAAGAGAGGACTAAAAGAGGTCAATGCTCTAAAAATCTTCATAAAACCTTTGCTCCTCAAAGCATAAGGCATACAAGACAAGAGGTTGATTTATTGTGCTTTGACCTGGCACAGTGAAAATATGAATTCTTAACACTACATTTACATTTGTATGTGTGTGAAACTGATACAGTTTTTACTTTTGCAAGTCATCGATGTTAGACTCTAAAACAGTATAAATAGTATAAAATGGGCTTTCTGTAGAATGCTGCTTGACGAAGAAAGCTATAAGGGCAGGTTAATTGAGGGATTCATTTTACCCTGAAAGGCATAAAAGGTCATTACTTGAGTATACCCGAATGCAAACAAACTTTTGATTCCAGTAATGCTGTAACATCCTCTCTGACCTGGCAGCTCATGAAACCAACTGCACGTCAGTCAAGCCCCATGGCCTAACTCCCGGCATTCGGAGCAGCCGCCTCGGCAGAGCAACTGCTCACCTTACCCAGCACTATTGTCTTTTAACCTTGTTTCTGCCCCAAACATTTATTCCAAAATAAATCTGCACAGTCTGCTTCTCCAAGCAAGCACGTCGTCCCATAGGGGAAATACAGAGACTCGAGGAAAAAGAAAAAGGCATAAAAGGAGACCACATGGCAACACACCATTAACAACCCCTGGTGAAGGAGTGAACTCTCCAACGAGGATCAACCCGGACAGGAGAAAGTGCAAAACCTGATTTCTTGGACTGCTGCTGTTTTCCTGGGAAAAGCAAAGTGCAAAACCACTGGTAAGTGGGACACCAGCACAATGTTTTTTTCAAGATATCTCTTATCTTTTTATTATAAAATAAAAAAAAAGAATACATCTGTAGTCACAAGCCTTTCTGCAGGGCTTGCTGTCTGTCCTGGGGTTAGGTGGCATCACTGATGCTTTTCCTTCTGGCTCTAATTGTAGAGAGGGACAGACAATATGCAAACTCACACTCTCACATATGGCTCAGCAGCTCACAGAGGGAGGCTACTCCCCAGCTTCTTTGCGGCGTAGGGAGGATATTTTTGTTTCTTTGGGTAGTGGGGGAAGCACTTCTGGGGAGAGGTGGTAGGAACTGATCACAGGGGGTGCTGCCTGTTTGAAAGCTCAGAGCTGGACTAGAATTAGTAACCCCGTCTCTGTTTCTTCTTTTTGGAAAGAGACAGTAGGATTCTTCTATTGCAGATCCAGCTTGCCCTGTCCAGTGGGATCAATCTGCACTACTTGGGTTGGGATATAAGGCAACTTTTTCCCCTTCTTTGTGATTCCAATGAAAAGGCACAATAGGAAGGGGGACTTTAAGTGAAGAGAGCACTGGGGTTAGGCGGTAAAGTGTGACAAGAATTACTTTGTTTTGGATGCCCGTGCTAGAGATCTAGATGACTTCCAAAGAGCTTCGGAAAAAAGGTGCCAAACTCCTGTGGACTTCACCTGCCTTTCTAAGCGTCTCTCTACACCCAAAGACATGAATTCAGGACTCCAAAGTCCACTGTTAGGAGTGCCATCATGATGAAGAACTTGGGCTGAAAACAAGTTTTCACAAGTTGCTACAAGCAACCGTGACTTCTCGTGTCATGGCTGTCAAGGGATAAGCTTTGGCCTGGAAAGCTAGAGAAAAGTGAGTATCTCCATGCTCTAGAGTTCCATTTGAGCAGTGACTAATACGATGGAGTTCCAAAAGCCCTTTGTTAAAAGGGATGCAGATGCCTTCATATCCCTCTCTAATCAGGAGATTTTTGATCCACTTGCCAAGCTATTTCCCAAAAACTAAGAATGGGTGGGCTAAATTGCCCATCGGATGCCAAATTACATGTTTCTCCAGCAAACTGACATGATTTCCTCTCTTCGCTACTCTTTGTTGCATTACTCTCTTTCCGAAAATACAAAAGTGGCTGAAGTTGTGGAAGCGACAGATTGTCCACTCTCAGCCCTGAAAGAGCTGAGTTTGTGTAGAGACCTGCTGTGCTTCATCTGACTGCACAGGCATGAAAACACCAGCTCTCTTCACCCTTGAGCTGCAGTCAAGCCAACAGGAACAAGGGCTCCAAACATTTCCCTCATTTTTTACCTCTGTTCGTAAATCTGGGCTCATCTGTTTGCTTGACAAACAAAGTGAAACGTGTGCCTTGCTCTTCACAGAGTGCATACATTTATGATACTGAACAAAAGAGTGATACCCACTGTGCTTCTGACACTCTGCTAGCTCCCCATTTTACAGAGGAAACCAAGCTTTTGCTACAGGGAGACAACAGAGCGAAACAGAAAAGTCTGTGGCTCTGCTTCTTGTGGCCTCCAGTCTGTGTGGCATTATACTGGTCCTTTGGAGCAACTAAATGGTTTCTCAGTTGTAAACAATTTATTCTGCTCAAGGACTTACGACAAATTTTAAAAAAGGAATGTCTGATCCCATGACACAGCATTTGCTAACCAGTCATGATGCACACAGTTGAGAGAAATTCAAGAGCTACTGTCTATAGGTCGTCTTGACCTTTCGCTGCATCCCAACAATCTCAGGCCATACCACGACCACCTAGTGCTTCCGTCTGTGGTTCCTACAGTCTCCAGACTTTCAAACAGCATGAAAGGTGCCAGCAGAACAGCAGATGCAATGCATCCTGAGGCAGTACGCAGTGGTAGCAAAAAGATTCAGACTGATCAAACCAACTCCCGTCCCTTTACCCGCACAGCCACTCACTTACCCATTGGCAAACGTATCCAGTGCAGATACACGGAGCTTCTCCCGCTCAGTCAGTGCCTGGGATTTTGTGAGCGTCATCATCGTTCCCATTGCACTGTCCAGCTCTTTGTTGAGCCATGCTGAACTTGCAGTGCCAATCAGCTCTAAACCATTAGTAACGGCGTGTCCCATTGCTACAGAAACCAGCACATGGAAAGGGATTTGGTTGCAGCTGGTGGTTTTGCTGATCTCTTCAGGCTGCAGTCTCCCACGAGATGGTGCTGTGGGATAGGGGACACTGCCAGGGAGGCAGTGCTGCAAGATACTTACTGTGGCTCTATGGCATAGAATATAGCAGAAAATTAATTTGTGGCTTCAGTGGAGGAAGTGGGGACTTCTAGCAGTGCCTCTGCAGAAGTGTCTTTGGGGAGCACGGTGGTGAGTGAGGACACCACAAGCAGCAGCAACAGGGAGATTCCTCTGTACGCAAACCCCAGAGGAGGAGTGTATCCACCACATCCCCTGAACAATAGATAAATGACAATGTTGTTTTTGTGCCGAGCCCTTTTTCACCCAGAGGAAAGTATAAATTTGCTGATATTCTTAAATTTCTTCTTTACGGGCAAAGAGGAAGCATATCATATAAGCAAAGCTGTTTGCTTGA